>NC_134456.1:27841791-28448458 GCF_047948215.1 Lycorma delicatula
ATCAAAATTTAAACTAGTTGAGATTTTGACAAAACTTCAGTAGACATAACAAAATCAAAATATTTTTAAACACGTTTTGTAAGCAATTTTTTCTTTAATTTCAGTAGAAGGTCGCATTCTTTTTGTACGTTGTACTTCATACATAATTTAATAATTTCAATTAATAACGTATTGTAGAAACAAGCGTAAAGGAAAAAAAAAATTATTAAATTTGCTGAAAACCTCGACCATCAGTTACGAAGAAATATGCATATGTATATATATATATATATATATATATATATATATATATATTTATATATATATATATATATATACTGTGTGTGTGTGTGTGTGTGTGTGTGTGTGTGTGTGTGTGCGTGCGTGCATTCGCGCGCGTGTGGATGTACACATATACACAAATATATATAAATATATCCTTTGAGTAAAACTCAAAGGATAAGATACAAATTTCAGGATCAGGGGTTACCATACAAATAGAAGGATGTAAAGCATGATAACGGATAATGACAGTTTGTTAATATTTGTTAAGTTAATGTAATGGGCCGGTCTCGGCCTTTCATCCGGAGGTTCCGGGTTCGAATCCCGGTCAGGCATGTCATTTTCACACGCTAAAAAAAATTGTCATTCATCTCATCCTCTGAAGCAATACCTAACGGTGGTTCCAAAGGTTAATGAAACAAATAAAAAAAAGAAAAGTTAATGTAATAATGTGAAAACGTTCACAGCTGCATAGGTTTTCTGATATTGTTAATATTTATTAACAACTTGTCTCCACTCACTTACGTTATAATGAGAAAAGAAGGAATTATCTAATTAGAAAAGGTAGATCTAGACAGACCAGAATAAAGTTTTTTGCCAAAATTTTTCAACTTTTATCTTAATGTTTTTCTCGGATTTTTTTATTAAGATGCATTCAGATACTGTTAAAATAAAATCAACATATTTCAGATGTAAAAAAAAGTAAAAAAAAAAAAACGGTGGATAAAATTTTTAAAATGCTATAAAATGCCTGAATTTTTGTCCAACTAAATGTTTATCTACAAATAAAAAAATCTTGAAAAGATTCTTAGGAGTTTTTCATATAAAAAGAGAAAAATCTAATTCTAATTCCATATAGATTCTTTATGTTCTTTTATTCTACTAAACTATATTAAAAAAATAAATAAATAAACTATTAAGGCTCTCACATAGATTCAAATTTTAATTAATAAACTGATGGATAATTATTATGGCATCAAAGAAGTATTTTAATTATAATTAAAAATGCTTTTTAATGCTGGATTGTATCAACTACCTGTTTGAAAATAGTACAGTCACCTTACGTAAGCGTAGAAAACAGTACAGACTTCGTAATAAGCTGTAGATTGTTAAACTGGGAAGCGAGAATATTATTTTCTGATAGCACGGGAAAACTAAAGAGAAATGTATATAGAAATATCAGATAAAAGTCTTTTCTTTAATATACTAAAAACATTAAATTGTTAAAATTTGTATCTGAATGCAATTGTAGAATGCTGAAGTGCACTTCCGGCTAAAAAAACGAAAAACGAGGAATTTTGTGTAAATAATTTTCCTTAATTGCCACAGGTTTTCCTTATAAATAGAAAACCCAAAAATGTTAATTTTTATTAACATGTTAATTTTATTTGTTTGTTTTAATATTATTAATTTGCTAAATTTAATTATTTTTATTAACTTGTGTATAATTTAAAAGGAAAATATTTAACGTAAATTTTACTTTACTTATAAATTCAAAGTTATGGGAATAATAACAAAAGCAGCTTATAGAATCAATTGAATTGTTTAATATCGAATTATAGCCTGATTCGTATCGTCATTGATGATGTTAAGGTTGAACTAGCAGATTAGAGGGTGGTGAATTATTATTATTATTATAGGAAGAGGGGATACGCAGATGGCAAATTTGAAGTGAAATAACAACTAACAAAGAAAGAGCATCTTTATAATTACTTTACCTAACTCAGCTCTTACTTTTAAAGATTTAAGAAGTGAAAATATGAAGGCTAAAGATAAATAAATTCAAAATTATTTTACTAATGATCGTTCTTTTATTAACACCATAAAAATTAACAATAGATTACGAACATTGCTTGACAGCAAAAATCTAACAAAAAAATAATACGTCTAGCCATCTAATAGAAAAAATGGACCTTCTCCGAAAACAATTAGAGTTTCTAAAACTATATGAAAAACATAAACACTTCTGTTCGACGAGAAAATGCCACTGCGTATTGTATCCCACACTTCTAAGGCTCGCTCTATTTTAAGATAATTGTTAATCCAACTTTCAAGTGATTTGAATTACTTTCAGTAACATTTTTATTTAATAACGGTATTTTTAAAATCATTCTAGTGCAATAATTTTACAGTAACAATTTAGGTTATAATCATTTAACGAAATTTAGGACACACATCATCAAATAATTGATCTCCAAATGATAGCGACAACGGAAGAATGATTTTAATCTTTTGGATAAAATAATGTATAATATTGTGGAAATAATTGCTCCACAAAGAATTTGCCTACATTAGAATCGGTAGTTTTTTGTGTAATATCATTAAAAATGACATATCTTTAAATGGTAACATTAAAATAAAATTATATAAAATAAGCAAAATAAAAGTAATAAGATTTTTTTTTAACAGAAAGAGATATTATCAATATCTGAAAATATTCAGAAAACAAGAATATTTTAATTTTAGTTGAAATGTTTATTTCCATCTCTGTTACTGGATAATGTAATTTTTTATTTTATCTCATTTTAAAAGTTATTTTTTTCATAAGTTCATCAGTGTTGCGAGGATGGGTTTTCCGTAATATATTCTGAAACTTCGGCTAAAATTTATTTAAATCTAATTACAGCATGATTCCGCTATAACGCGACCATCCGGAGACAACTGTTACATCCGCGTAATTTCGAAGATAAACAAAAAAATTATGGAGTTTACGTTGTACAACTTATATACGTTGTACTTAACTTTGTAGCTGGATTTAATTTTTACGTTGGTTTTATCAGAACGATGAACTACTGTAATTGTACAGTGTTTTAATCACTTTCCCTTATAGACTAATCAAAAATACAGTACAGTAACTGATTTGAATTCAAAATACCATAAAGTAATGTACAGTTCTACTTTATTGGAACACATGACTACTTTAAACAACACATCTGAATGTATATAACCTACTAGTTAGATTTAAGATAGTTATTTAAAAAAAGGAGCAAGTTATTTTTGTTTGATTGGAGTTCTTATATATATATATGAACTGATAAAACCATATATATATATGGTTTTACAGCTAAATAGTTTCACTAGCTAAATTAGTAGCTAAAAAAAAATAAATAAAATTGAATTAAGACACATTATATGTAATAGTCGGTGCAAGTGTAGTTTCACAGAGCTAAATGTATTAGTATTTTATTTATTCTGTTCAATTCATTACTAAATACCTGTAAACAATTTAAAATGTGTTTCTATATACCTGCTGAAAAGTAGAATTTTTTTATATCTGGTAACAGTTATTTTTTTGGGGACATTCTGCTATCCGCGTTATAACCGTACCTACGTTATTTTAAACCACGTTATAGCGTAATCATATTGGATTTTTTGCTTGAAATCGAACCTTCGACACCTGTTTATAGCCAGTGGATCTCAATTGAAATACGGAGGACGACTATTTAATTTTGTCAGCAAATGTTTGAAATGGTAATAAAAAAATTATAATAGAACATATTTATTCGGAATTTAAAGGCTTTTTAAAAAAAATATTCAATAAAAAAAGCTTACATTTTATTCATTTTTAGGCTATATAAAAGTGTATAAATATACAATAATTAAATAAAAATTATATTTAAAAAAAAACAGTATTATTATGTGATTAATAAGACGGGAAACTAATATTTTGTGTAGTCTATTATGCCTATAGGATATACGCGTAGAGAGCACAGAAAGGTTGTTTGCTCGCAAAATTACTAGCCAGTAATGTAATCTGCCTTGTTCTCCCTTAGTGCGTCGAATGCTTTTAAAATTGTACTACAGGGTGCTCGTTCAGCTGGTAAAATCAGTTTTAAAGCGCTCTCTTCCTTGCCTTTTGACGATATAAAACACTTAGAATCGCATGGAATATCAAAGCGCTAATCCTCCACATTTTGCTGTTACTGCTAATTTTCTTAACTTGTTCGCATTCTTTCTTTGCTGACTTGCACCGACCATTACATATAATGTGTCCTAATTCAATTTTTTTTTTTTTTAGACTGCGAAGGTATTTTTCATGCCGCAATCTAGTTGTAAAGATATTGTGGTATTTGATTAAAAATGTTTTTATTAATATTATTTTTCTTTTCATTATACTTTTATCGTAATAATTATATAATTACGAAAAAAGAGATGGGTCATTAAATAATTTATATCATTCGTGATGATGAGGATTTAAAAAAACAATGTATTTTTTTTAAATAAAAGAATTTTTATAAATATTACTTTTTTAATAAACCACAGAAAAAATTAAACAAAAGACCAACAAATATTGAATGTCCTACTCCTCTGATCCCAATACGAGGATATTACTCAATGTGAAAACAAACTTAGTTAATATTATACCAGTCTCGTAAATATCTCAATATTGGAATAAAATTTAATATTTATAGGACGGAAGTTTGGATCTGCTAACTTATTTACAAAGTTTCAGGTATGAACTGGATAACAGATAATTCAATTTTTTTCCATAATCTGCATTAATAAAAAAGTTAACACGGCAGTAGGACTTTCCCGCCACGCGGCTTTTTTCTGATGCACGGCTTACTCACACATACACACACAACTTAATTTATAATTTTATTTAAATATAATATTTTTTGTTTATTTAACTCAATGATTCTAACTAAAGCGTGCGCTCATGCCGTATTTCATTCGCGCGAGTGTGGCGGTATTAGCGGCCACTTTACATACATTTTACACTTTAAACATTATTCATTTATTTAAATCTACTTTACTTCCTTTTTCCTGTTTAGCCTCCGGAATTACCGTTCAGCTATTACTTCAGAGGATGAATATCCTCATTCATCCTCTGAAGTAATACATATCATCCTCGATATGTATGAGCGTAAATTACGTGTAGTCTTGTACAGTTTCAGTTCGACCATTCCTGAGATGTGTGGTTAATTGAAACCCACCCACCAAAGAACATCGGTATCCACGATCTAGTACTCAAATCCTTATAAAAGTAACTGCCTTTACTGGTACTTGAAGGCTGGAACTCTTGACTTCCAAATCAGCTGATTTTGAGAAGACGCGTTTACCACTAGACCAACCCGGCGGGTTTATTACCACAGGTAAGCGGTAGTAAACCCGCCGGGTTTACTACCGCTTATCTGTGACGTTACAACATAGAAGACGACAACAGCAGCTATACGTCAGTGCTACACCTGCGCTCCTTTTGGTGAGAGGGGGTACTAATGACACACTATACCCACATAGCCACTAGTTTATTTAGAGAATTTTTTGGGGGTGGGAGTGCTATTTTCCAAAACATTTTTTTGGGAAATTTTTTTTTGTTAACAAATATGCCTAAGAAAAATAAGACCTTAATTAGGCGAAATATCGAGATACTGAGGGTGACCTTGATGTATAGCCTTACTCCTTAACCTTTAAAGTTGAACATTTATTGACATCAATGCCCCATATACAGAAGTAATCTGATCAAGTTTGGTCAAAATGGGTCGAGTAGTTATGGAGGTATAAGGTAATTTAGGAGTGACACCGAACACCGAAGACAAACTTAACATACGAACATCCGGAAAATTTCCATCCGGTTTTGGGGTTTTTTGGATTCCTTAGTTGAAAAAACGTAAAGATCCACTGAAAACCGTATATACCCAAATTGGACCGATTATCCCAGTTTCTAATCTATAGCTACAGTGCTAGGCGGGAAAGTAAAAATTGACTTTACTCGAAAAAAGTATAGTTACCACCAGTTCCGGTCATTAACGCAGCCTTATCAATAGTTATCCATTCTTGGAGTAGAATCTTACAATGTTAATTTGCCATCTTTTTTCAACTTGGTTAATTACACCATCTATGATCAGATGGGAATTATTTATTATTTATTTAATTATTTATTTTTTATAATTTTATTGTAGGTTTTTGATACATCAAAGCCAACTGTTTTTAATTGAAGAACTGGTTATTATTTTATGTTATACGATAGCGTTGTCAAAATTCTGCTGTTGTTAGTTTACTCTTTTTCACTCATGGAAAAATTAAGTATTAAGAAAGACAAAATAGATAACAAAAAAGATTTTTTTCTTTTTTTAGTATATTCCACTTTATTTACTAATTGATGTTTAATTTAAATGGTTTTATTGAAATGATTTGATTTTAGAGGAAGTTTATGCATTGCAAAGTTTATTTATTGTTGTATATTGAGGGTTTTAAAAATGTGTCCTTTGTATTGTGTTGATGTGTTTTTTAAGATTAATGAAATTCAGATTTAGGCTATCACCAATCTTAATAGTCTATTCTTGTTAATAAATAAATATATATACATGTGTGTATATATATATATATATATTTATATAAAACATGTCCAACTCTTTATCCAGAACAACTGAAGCGGATGTAATCTAAATAAATCCGGATAAGCACTGGAAAAATATAAAGTTCTTGCATTCGAATGAATACTTTTCATTATCCACAGACTACTTATTGTCATAACAGAAAGTAACGAAAGATTAAATATATGAGTATCTGTAAATTAACTACATTAATAAAAATTACCTAAATTTGTAAATATTAACAGTTCTTAGAACAGTCAGGTTCAAGTTTCATTGATATAATCCATAAAAGTTTTATAGTGTTTTTAATTAACTTTTGTTCAATCGACAAAAGTAATAATGAACATAAATCAGCTCATAGACAAGACAGATAGGCTAACTAAACAAAATAGTAATAATTAATTTTTTCTCAGACTCATACATTCGAGTACCTCGTAACCACTCAATATTACAGAAATTAATAAAAATAATATTATTAAGAAAATGAATTAAGTATCAGTATTAATCAATATTAATACAGTTAAATTATTGAGAAACATACGTGTTGTTAACAGATTGAATCGTAACAATTAAATTTTACTAATTCGAATTTGAAGGGAAGTGAAAATTCCTTTCACTTACAGAGATTAGAAATTTAAAAGTTAAAAGAACTCTCTTTTTTATTTGTAATGTTTATCAAATTACTGAGGTCAAAAAAACGATAATAAGAATAAAACTCAGTATAACAAAAGTTAAATGTAAAAAAAAACTGGGAAAACAGTTGTGGGACTTTCCCGTCTCGCGGCTTTGATAATTCGCCCGGATGTAGCGGTATTAGCGGCAACGGTCGGCACTAACTAAACTAATGTAATTTCACAACTTAAATAGAACAAATTTTGCTTATGCGGTCGACAGCTGGTGTAGCCGCGAGACTTAACTTACCAGGTACCGAGTCATCCAGTTCGAAACCCAGCCAGACCGAATTACATTTTTACACCTTAAATATTATTCATTTAATTCTACCGTTAACATGTGATGTCACAACATAGTAGAAAACTAACTACAACAGCATTTTTTGCGGTGGAGGTACGATTTTGCCAAAAATCATTTACAGAAATTTTACCTTGCTCTACAGCCTCACCCCCTTGATTTTTTAAGTTGAAAATTTAATCAGATCAATGCCCCATATTAGAAGTAATCTGACCAAGTTTGGTCAAAATCAGTCCAATAGATCTGGAAATATAGAGTTCAACACCGAACACACGTATAAACGAATATTAACATCCGGAAAATTTCCATCCGGTTTTTGGGTTCCTTAGGTGTCAAATCGTGAAGATCCGGTGAAAACTGCATATGCTCAAACTGGACCGATTACAATACTTTTCCTTCTAGAGCTATAGATCTGCTATAGCGCTATCTAGACGGGAAAGTAAAGGTGTTGAAGTTAAAGAAATATTAATGAATAAATACAAAATCTGCTAACTCTCCTATATTAATATTCTCTTCCTCGTCTGTGTTTTCTAGTTTTCATTGGTACCTTCATTAAATGAAACGATTATCTTCATTGGTCATTTATTAGAAACAGTAACCTCATTATGTTATTATTTATTTTAAAGTTTCTGAAGGTTAATTTGTTTCGTTCGTTATAAGAGTAAAAAATAGTAATAATAAAAGTTTTTGCCTTTGTTGGGTGTATAAAAAAATTTCGTAACTTGCTTAATATAACATTGATTTCTTTAGCCAACTGCTAATTCTCCTTTTTTAGTATCTCTTTTTATCTTCTTGGTTTTCATTGTTACTTCATTAAATGAGTCGATTATATATTCATCACTGGTCAATCATCAGGAAAAAAACAACCTCATAATCAAATAGAAAGAAGGGTCATTATCATCGTTGAAATCTTTAAAAAATACCGCTCTTTCTTGCTCTCGTCTTTAGTCGCTGGCTCCTTGAAGATTTCCGATTCAAAAATTGAATTCTATCCATCGAGCAGTATTCTTATTTCGAAAGAGTGCTCTTAGATAGATAACGCTTTGAAATAAAAAATGTTGTTTTCATACATACAGATACAATTCTTAAAAATTCGAATTGCAGATGTAAAACACGGTTTAAAAACATCAATTTCAGGGCAGATAAAAAAATTAATTTTATTTTGTATATGTTCTCAAAACAAATCTCAATGATGTTAACCTAACTGTTGTTGTAGAATCATCCCGAGCAATCAACACTTGCCTGAGGAATAGTTTTAATTGGGCGGCGTTAAGTATCATGATGTCTGTAGCAGTAAACCAGTACGTTAACTATTTCTTAAATAAAATAATTGTAATACACTTCTGAAAAAATAAATGACATTTAATATTTTTTAAGGAAAATTGTTATCTGTCCATCATAATTAAAAATTTTACCAAATTAATAACCGGATAATTAATTTCTATGAATTTTAAAAAGCAGGAGGACATTGCGGTGCGATATCACCAGGAATCATATCACCTGCAAATATCGTTCCTAAATGTCCACGGTTTTGTGATTCTTCAATTCACATAATTACCTATAATTTGAAGAGAAATATTTTTTACCATTTTACTGTATTACGGTTCTTTCTATGTCTTATTAATGGGCCCATTTAGTATATCTACAATATAATAATGATTCACCTTCAGATGATTGTAGTTTTACAATAGAAAAATTTTTCTGCTTAACATTACTTTATTAAAAATTCGTCATTTATCTTTGTAGAAAATCACGGGAAAACCTTTTTCACCCCTTTTTTTGTGAATACATTTTACGATTTCTACAACTTTGAACAATTCAACATATACATATGTCAAAATATGCACTTTTTATCATTCTTTAAACAATTATAAATAAAATTACGGTTAAAAATATAATATATTTGCAAAGATAATATATAATAATAAATTTAAAATAAGTGAAATATAAATTAATGCATAAGTTTGGATAATAGTAAAAATTTTATTAAAAAACCTTATTACTACTTTGCCCTTTGCGACAAAATTAAAAAAAAAGTTACATCAGCCTAAACCATTTCGTATAGATAAAGGCATTTACAAAAAGTTGTGATGAATATTTTATATTAATATTTCTTTGTATTTGAAGCGAAGTCCTTCAAAAGATTATAAAAATAAATAATAAGATAATTCAACGTTAATTAAATAAATATTTTAGTAATCGACCTCATTCCGAGATTAAAGAAACTACGTTATTTTTGATCTTAAAGATAAATTTTATATTACAAAATTATTTCGCTTCTTAAATTTTAGAACAAATGAGTTATGTCGAATTTTCTCTAGGGAAGTTGCCACGGTAACAGAATCATGAGAAGGGGGAACCACGAAAAGAGAAAGTGTGAGGGATAGCGGAGAATACACAGTACAAGGTGCCTGAATAATAGAGGAACGGCAATGGCAAATCCTTGTGGTCTCTACTTCCTTCCAGCGGTAATCCACCTCCACTATAGTCAAGCCCGGTCCCCGACCGTTCTATTCAACCCTCTTTCTTCCTCAAAACTACCCCAGCAACATCAAGGATTATACCGTCCACTGAACACACTAGCTACCTAGATAGATATTCCAGAGCGTTTCACTATCTTGGATCTTTTCTCTACGTATTTATGCTATTCAGTTTTTTTTTTTTTTCATCTGAATTGGAGTAAATATAAATACCTCTTTACACAAGCCCATATATATTTTTTTCTTTAACTCATACGAACAGTTTATGACCACACGACTAATCTCGTGACATTAATGCAAAACTTAAAAGAACGCTATACGAAAGTTTTTGGGTCAACAAAAATATTGCAAGCTTGAAAATAAAAGCAATGTTTTGCAGAATTGAAAGCCAATAAAAATTTTCCTAGTGAAAGAATGCAGTATATCTAATTATATTTAGCAGTAGCTACAATCTCATAACTCCACTTTCGTGTTAATCCAGTCTTAGAGCTTGTCTAGACAAACATTTTATCATAAATGAAATCTTTATTAATACCTTAAAAAACTTAAGCAGCTACATAGCAGAAATTTTGGGCGTATGTGTAAAGTTTAATCCTTTTCCTGCTGATATTTTTAATGTTATTTATTCTTACTTTTAATATCATACTTGTTTTTATTTTTATCAATTTTTATAAATTTTCTTTCTAATAAAAAAAATTAAAGTTTTACAAATCAAGATTTGTTAAACTGTTAAGTTTTAAAAAGAAAAAAAATCCAATCCAGTGCTAAGGCACTTTGGATTTAATCAATGGTATTATAAAACGTTAAAAACATATAAATAATTTTCTAACCGATTAGGAGGTGATTGAAAGAGATAAATTTTTTTCTAATATTTTAATGGTATTAATTTGACTTTTGTTTTTAAGGTGTTAAAATATATAATTTTTATAAGATAAAAAAATAGTACAAGTAACATTTTAAAAGTTAATTTTTACAGATGTAACAGCCTCTGAATTTCTCGTTTTAAAAATAATTTTCTTTCTTTTAGATTAAATAATTCAAGTTCACTAATCTAAGTATTTCATGATTGCAGGCTTCATCTAAGCCGTTCATACGATGTAATGCTCTACATACAAATTACAAAAGCAGTGTGTAGCTACACACATACAGAATTTTGCATGAAGTATTTTTGACCTCAAAAATCCTTAAAATATTAAATATAAACTCGACGTAACACTGTTTAAAAAAAAAATTAATTACAAAATAATATAATTTAAATACAATTTTAAAATACAAAAGAAGTTTACTCAAACTCTTTATAGATTGAAATTTATATGTATAATAGACTAATAAGTATTAATAAAATATAAATTTCACGTAAGAGTGGCATTAGAAATGGTTAACTTCCTAAAACCGTCCTCTATCTTCATGGTTATTGATTAAGGTCCTAAATACTTCTGCTTAAACTCAATGTCTACGGCTAATTATCAGAATTGCAAGTCAGAGATGACACAAAAAGCCTTTGGCAGGAGGAAAATCTAATGAAAGAAAATACGTCTTTTTCTTTAAATTATGTACTATAAATTGATTCGATATTTTTCTTCAGATGAACCTTAGAGTATGTTTTATTACAGAAAAATTCCCTTACTTTTAGACCAGGGCTTCTACGACGTACGCGATACTTCAATTATACCGAGAAAATTAAGTTAGGAAAAGGATATAAAAACCAACAATTTATATTTATACGTAAAAACCAGCACTATTACAATTATTTAGCTTATTTAGCAATTTAATTTTTATATATCAGTTATTTAGTAATTTAGCTCTCTACAGTAGTAGTCTTTGATAATTTAATTAAAAAACTATTTAAATGAAGTTCACATGTCACGGATTATGTTAATTAGTAATATGTTCTCAAATCACGCACAAACAGCATTACACATCATTCCTTTCAAATTAATTTCAAGATTTAAAGGACTTTATTACCGTGGTCCTTAAGATTACATTACATAGAAATTAAAAAAAACATTAAGTTATACTTTAAATTAAAGTTTATAGATTATTTACACAAACTAGAACTGCGCTTACGTTAGAAAGTGTAGGTAATAATTAGATTACAGCCGAATAATGCCTGCCTTATCGTCATTTGTCACATCGTTTCTTCCTCTTTTAGTAAGTTAAGTTAGTTTTACTATTTTATATGAAAATAGTTATCCATTATTTTGAGTTAAAAGGATTGTGAACTGATGGGATCAGCAATCGCAACCGTATCTACATTAGGAAGATTTTGTTCAATTTCTGCCCGTAGTTAAGTTCTGTCCATTTCTTATTCGATAAAATTATACGTTTATATTTTCAAATTATCGTTAAAAACAATTCCAGAAAATCTAAAATGAAAATATTAAATTAGAATATAAAAATTTATAAATAAAAAGACATTTTTTAATTTTTATAAGATCTTTAGTTCAACTTACAGCTATTTGTATTGAAACTAATTAAGAGGAATTTTTCAAACACAACATCTTTTGTCCTGTAAACAAAATAATATTTTGAAGGAAATAAAAGAGATAGTTTAAAAATATATATTATTACAAATATTGAACTAAAAAATTCAAAATACTGATAGAATATTAATTATTGAGGCTAATATTAAATAATAATAATAATAATAATAATAATAATAATAATAATAATAATAATAATAATAATAATTATTATTATTTTTTTTTTAATATAATTGTTATTATTTAAATGTACTTGATGCAAGAAATGTAGTCTAAAAATATAATAAAATAAATTATTTCACTCCCTAGTGGGTAATAAATGCAATAACTGCTTGTTAACTTTCACTGGAAATAAATCAATTTTAATATTTTACGACTGGTCATAAAGTTAAGGAAAATAAATGAAAAATTCAGAGGAAGCCTCATCCTAATATAATGCAGGTCGAAATTCAGATAAAGAAATTCCCCAATCAGGAAAGTAAGAAAGATAATGATTGTAGATAAAGAGGTGTTAAACAAATGACTATGGAGCCTCCGAAAGCGCAGAGGACTCCAAAAGAGAAAGTGAGCATTTTAGCCGCCCCAAATGAGTGTATCCAGTCTAGACTTGGATGCGATACACCTCGCTCCATCTGGGCTGGTATCATGAAAAACATCCTTTCAACCACTATCGGTGGTATTGGAGATGGATAATGCCTCGTAGGTTCAAGGACTCAGACCTGACGAGGCCTGTCTTCAGATTTAGAGGTTATTAGGAGGGTGGAGAAAAGAAACAAATCAAGTTAGCCTAAGAGAAGACCTAGGTGATAAATGTTATGAAGTAAGTTTTTCTTACTTTATTCGTTATTGACGAACTTATTTTAGTTAAAAAGAAGTTAAAAAATTTGATAAAGAGTACCAAGAACGAGACGTTCAAAACAATGTATAAAGTCTTTTTCCTTCAAGTAGAGATGGCCATTTGTTGTGGAAGGTTACGAGGAGATTTCTTCATGCTCCGCTCTCATTTCCACATTTAAGGACACCGATTGGATGGACTTGTAGTGATGGTTAGAAGGCAAAACTATTTGCTAAACACGCAAGATCGTTTGGCTGACTGCGGTGGGGGAACAAATTATGGAGAGATCTATGACTTCTTGGAAGACCGATTCCTATGCGTATCTACCTATGCGTTTCGCATGTGTAGAAGTGCACATCAGGAACAGTAGGAGGCTTAATGAAGACTCCTGGCTTTAACTTAATAACTCATAAGATGCTGTTTATGTTGCCATTTATGGCCGTCAAATACGTAACACGCCCCTTCATTGGCATCGTTTGGTTGACGCATTTCCCATCAGAATGGAAGGTGCCACAAATACTATAATCCCAAAACCGGGTAACTTGTAGACGATGTATCTTCAGTCTTCATATGGACCTATCAGCCTTTTGCTGAATGTGTCTAGATCTTTGAGAGGCTCTTCCTCGATGAATTAGATCTAATCTAGTAGAAGGGGTCGTTAATTGGTTTTCGGAGTGGGCACTCCAACATTAAACAAACTCATAGAATTGTTAATGTCAGCGGTTGTTTAGAAAGGAAGGAATACTGCTCTGCGGTTTTTTGGGCACCCAACTGGCTTTCAATAAGGTATCTGGTCTGCTGCGTAAGCTTAAGATGAGTCTTCCTGAACCACATTATTTGGTATTACGCAACTGGTTTAATGGACGGGTCTCACAGGTTAAATATAGCCAAAGTTATCAGGCTTTTTTTATACCAAATCGAAGGTTACACAGTGTTCAGTCTTGGGCCCAGTTTTTGTATTTAATCTACACTGCTGATCTTCCTAGCGCGAAAAATATCATTCTTGCATCTTTTGCTGATCATACGACAAATTTGACGGTTAAAGTTGAACCAACAGTAGCGTCAGAGAAACTGCAATCAGAGTTAGACCTTCTCAATGAATAGCTAGCTTTATGGATATACATGTTAATATTGCAAAGTCAAGCCATGTGGCTAAGGATGGGAGGAGTCTAACTACGAGTCTATCTAGATGGAGTTCACATTCTTTATTCGGATAACGTATGATACCGAGGAATTCATTTGGACCGCCGCCTAGCATGGAAAAATTACATGATAGAGAAGATAAAGGAATTGACTATCAAGCTTCGGCAGTTGATTTGGTTACTAAGAAGGAGATCCGTGTTATCGTAAAGTAACAAACTTTTGTTGTATAAGGCCGTTTTTAAAGTCAATATGGGCCTATGAGATACGACTTTAGGGTACGCCAAGCAATAGTTATATCGAAACCATTCAGAGGTTCCAGAACAAAGAGCTAAGGAATATATCGAAGACCCCATGATTTGCGAAGAACAAGGAAATTCTATAATTACCTACGGATGTCATCTCTTTATGAAGAAATTCACCGGTTAAGTTCAAAGTGTATACTTAAGCTTAACATTCATGAAAACCATTTGACTTAATCAACTGGAAAATGTTGAGGATGTGAGACGACGGAAAAGGTTGCATGTATTGGATCTTGAGACTGTTGTGCGGTAAATGTACCGCACAACAGTAATTGCTATCTCTTTGTTCTGTTGACAATCGAACTGATGTGTTGATCATTTACCTTATTTCTCTCAGTTCCATTACTTGTTTATTTAAACGTACTTAGTTATGGACTTTGGATGAATTGTTAGTTTTAAAACCTTTCAACCAATATTTTTTGCTGGATTTTTTATCTTTTAATTTTAATATAATGTGCATTATATGGTATTCATTATTATTTGCTTTACAATATTCAAAATTTGTAATGTGATGATAATAATATTTTCTACACGTTTATATAAGTGTAAATATTCTTTGTCACATCATGAAGAAAATAGCTTATGATTCTTTAGGATTATTTATCATTATCGATGCCCAGTGAACAAAGACTTACGTTCTAAAGAACGTTAAGTCTGTTCTCAGCTGCTATCACACTGTTTGTAAGTACAAATTGTGTATTACAGTATTTATTAGCAGATTACTAGAGTTTAACGGTTTAATATTGATCCAATGATGATAATATGTTTTAGGCTTCAGCTTATGTCAACTACAATTCTGTACATTCACGGTTTTATTTGTACAGTATACAATATTCTCCCTGCATAACGTACTACATAAGAATTATCAGATTCAGATTCCAAATCAATTAGTTGCCGTGAAACTTACGCATTACATACATAGTATGTTATGTTTTCTCCACAAACTAATATTTTTGTTTTGTTTATATAATTTTCTTATAATGTACATGAAGAATTAATATTATATATTATGTTATTATAATACATCATATTATATAATATGATATTAAAATAAAAAAGCTTTCTTTTTGAAAGTGTTTGCAATTCAGTCATTAAAAGTCTGATTTTTATTTTCATAACAAATTTATAAAATATAAATCACAAAAAAAATTTCCGAATTTTTAAAAATTTAGGGCCCCGGTATCAACGGGGCTTTTTTAAAATTATTATAATGATTATCAAAATAAGATTTAAGCATTAAAGTTTCCAATTTTAAAATTTTTGGGGGCTCCCTTAATCTGTGAAGACAATTGAGTAAATTTTTTTTTATACCTGGCAAAAAAAAAGTTTCAATAAATTATATAAAAATAAAGTATATCTTTTATTATAGTAATGAAAAAAAATTGCTTGTTACTCTTATTTTGAATCCCTGCTATAGGAGCCAAAACTATTAAAATTTTTATTGTTCTTAAAGTGACAAAGAAAAATAAAAAAACCGTTTTTTTTTTTTAATAATATAAATTAAACGAGTAAGAGCCAAAAAATAATTACATAAAAACAGAATATTATATTTTTTAGAGATGAGAAATGAATTAAATGACAATTTTCTAAAAATATTCAAGTTAAGCTTAATAAATTTGCTTAAGTAAAATTTTTTCTAAATCTAACACTCCGTCCAATAACGATTAAAAAAAGAAGGTAAACATTTTCAAAAACTGGTGTGTTTAATGGCGAGATCTGCAATTTTGGAAAATTGCAGACATTTTTTGATAACATGTACGTGATTACAAAATACAAAAAAAGTTAGAAATATTAAAACCGAAGAAAAAGAACAAAAAAAATAAATAAATTCCAATTTTAAGGGTGAGGGTTGATTTTTTAACAAAAAAAAATTTATATGAACAAACTTTTTAAACAAATTTATATATGCAATGCAGGTAAAAAATTTGCAAAATAGATTGTTTTCTAAAGAGCTTCTATAATAAATCTGATGTGGACAGCACATGACTTCCTTTTAAGCCTGTTAAATTACATTTAGACATTTTTTTTTTAGTGAAAAGTACATGAAATTTTACTTTATTAAAAATTTTTTTATTTTATTTTTTTATTGAATTATTAATCGTAATTTTTTTACAATGAGAGGTTAATAATTATTAATAAATCAATATATTTAAATAAGAAAATGTTAAAAAAAGGAGACGAAGTCTGATTTGAACCGATATGACTTCCCCTAAGATTCAAATATTTCATTAATTAAAATTTTATTTGGCTATAACTCTGGAACCAATAATAATAAGTACCACTTACGATACATCGTTGAAGCTCTCAATGAGGGCTTATTACTGAAATTAATAGAAAGTCCAAAATCGAAGTTGTTTTGGATTATGCACTCTGGAGAGTTCAGTCGATTGCAATCAAAAGGTGAGGTGCAAAAAGTAGATGTTACAACAGTCCTAAATCGAGAATTTCAACATCCTATGGCTTATCGTTTTTGAGTTATGCAAGATACATATGTAAGTAAACACATCATGCCGAAACTAGTCAAAATGGTTTCAGGGATGGCCAAAATTGATATTTCCGTTACAATCTGAAAAACGAAATTTTTCGCAATCACAATACTTCTTGTACTTCGTACAAGGAAGGAAAAATCGAACATTTTTTTTTCAAATTTCCCCCACCCCTTCAAGAAATTATGAAAAAAAATTAATATGATGCTTCCAATAAAGAAATATTCGAACCAAATTTTTGGAAAATCGGTTTGATCAATCCTCATACAAAGCCAAAAGCAGTGCGACACACATACGTTTTTTTTAACCTAAATTAACTACTTGGATCCTAGAACGTAAAGATTTACAACAAAAAAACTCGATTTTAATTTTTGACACTATCACCTTATTTTTACGTTTAATACAGCTATTCTCGCTACATTCGCCGGCAAAGTAAAATTAATATTTTATTTTACTAAGCCTATTTATTAGAAAGGACGATTACACTGTTAGCAACTAATTACAGTTACAAATTACTTTCAAATGTTATTGCCACGACGTTGTTTTTTATATTTTATTATTATTATTTAAATTGTTCTTATTAATGAATTATATTTATACTTTGATTTAAGTACAACCAACATGAGATTTTTTTAATTATTCTTATTCAACTGTATTCTTTCTGTATAGTATTTATGTTATTTATATATTTATATATATATATATATATATATGTATTTATATATATATGTATTTATATATTATGTATATGTATTTATATTATGTATTTATATATATATATATATATATATATATATATATATATGTGTGTGTGTGTGTTTTTGTTTTTTTTTAATTATGATATATGCATGTTCCCGAGAAGTAAAACATGTCATGTTAATAAATTTTATTTCTTCTACTAAAGGATTAGAAAGATTGGATATTAGAATTTTTACATGAAATAGATTTATTAATCGTAATAATAATAGCAATCAATTATAATAATAATAATCAATTATTAGATATTTATATAAAGAATCTGTAATCAAACAAAATAAATTAAGGAGTCTTAGGTTATATGTTAGACTGTCTGAGTTCGCCATTTATTTTTTGACCTATCAAAAATAAAATAAAAGTGTGTATAGCCTACAACAAGATTACCTAATAAAAAATTGGTATCAAATAAAACTGAACCGGAAAAAAGTTTTACAAATTTATTTATTATTAAAATTTTTTTTTATAACTATTTTTTATTAATAATTGCAAAAGAACCTATAATTTTTCTAGGAACTTAACACTTTCACAGTTTTAATTATATGTTCACACTTTAGTCTTTACAAACAAGGGTCGCGTTTTTATACTATGATTTAAGTATAACACGATTTTATAAAACACGAGTATACCAGTATAACGTATTTTTAAAAACACGAGGTTTTTTAAAATTATTCTTAAACATTATTTTTTCAAAAATAGGTTTTACTACTAAATTCTTTGATTTAAACTTTTTTCCAGTTATTCAATAGAAAGCTGAATCATGTAAATAATCTGAAAGGAGCAAGATTCGAAGAAAGGTTTGACTTAAATCCTAACAAAATCCTAACAAATGCTACTTATGATCCTTTCAAACCCATCCTGCACATAACACATTTCCTTTTTGGTTTCCAGCGCACTAAGTGCTTCCTGGAGGATGGAAGTAGTTATGGACCCAACAACAGGTAAACCGATACATGAGGTGTCTTCGTATGGGAAATAAATGTCTGTTACTAATTTTGTCTAAGATGTTTGAGAAACCTTTTCTTCAGAGGTTGTGACTTATTTTTGAACATGGTTATTCCGGATCATCAGTTTGATTTCCAAGGTGGTCACTCTACTATTGAACAAACCCATAGACTTCTTGAAGTTATTAGCAAGTGCCTTGAGGAAAAGAAGTATTGGTCGGCTGCCTTCTTGGATGTACAGCAGGCGTTTGACAAGTTCTGTGGCTTCCTGACCTGTTATACAAATTTAAAAAGAGTCTACCTGAACTGTATAACTTGGTTCTGCGTAGCTACCTGGATGGACGTTTCTCACAGATGACGTATAATAAGGAGTTGTCTGTGTTCTTTGTCACTAAGTCGACTGTTCATCAAGGATTTGTTTTAGGACGTGTTTTATATTCTATCTTCACAACAGACCTTTCGACTACGGACTACCTGGCTATCCTGATTGTCGTATTAACCCAACTCTAGCTTTAAGTAAATTAGAAACTGAATTGAACCAAATCAACGGATGGCTATCAAGATGGAAGATTAGGGTTAATCAAGCGAAGTCGAGTCATGAGACATTCGCAATGAGGAGAGGAAGCTGTCCACAAGTCCATCTCGATGGCTTCCTCATACTACATGCCCAAAGTACCTTGGTCTTCATCCTTGGCCTTGATCGTCGACTGACGTGGAAAGACCATCTGAGAGAAAAGAGAAAAGAACTGAATATTAGATTTAAGGAATGTACTGATTACTGAGCAATAGGCGACAGTTTTCACTATCCAAGAAATAATTATTGAACACAACGATCCAGAAACCGATTTGGACCTATAGAGCCCAGCTTACGAGTACAGCAAGCAGCGGCAACATTGAGATACAGCGATTACAAAAAAAATGGTAACTGAGTGCATCACAGAGACTTCTTTTTTTGTTTAACCTCCGGAATCACCCACCGTAAGGTTTATTTCAGAGAATTGAATGAGAATGATATGTATGAATGTAAATGAAGTATAGTTTTGTACAGTCTCAGGTCGACCGTTCCTGAGATGTGTGGTTAATTGAAGCCCAACCAACAAAGAACACCGGTATCCACAATCTAGTATTCAAATCCGTAAAAAAGTGCCCGGCCTTTGCTAGCATTTGAAGCTTAGAACTCTCGACTTCGAAATCAGCTGATTTGCGATGATGAGTTCCTCGCTTCTTAAGAAACAGTCAAATCCACTAACATCTGCGTTTAGCGCATGTTCGAAAAAAAATACAGTGATTCAATACAAAATATAAAGTATGGCTAAACAACTTCGTGAACTATTTAGCTATTAACCTTCTAAACAAAGGGTGAAGATGTTAGAAGACTAAAACGATTCCACGTATTGCACGTTGGTGACTTTATGCGATTTGAGATGGAACTGCATCAACTTATTGTTACCTATCATATCATTAATTTATTTCGTTCAATTTCAGTTTTTATTCTTTCATTATTAATTATAAACTTTCTTTCTTTTGTTTATGAATTCTTAAGATTGTTTTTGTTTTGTGTTGAGCTATCAATGGTATGTTGTCTGATTTAACTTTCTGTGTGTACATATATTAAATATTCTGTATAGGAATATTAGTATATACTTTTTGATTACTATTAGATATAAAATAATAATCCTTTTCCAAAAGTAGTTCCTGTATGGTGAACCACCGAAAAAAAGAATAGTAAAAAAAGTTTAATTTTAATTAAAATTCTTCTCTCAAATTATACTAATGAGGTAAATATTTATAAATTTATAATTGCCCTTGCTGTTATACAAAAGTATAAAGATTTAAATAATTTAACTGATGATAATTTTCGGTCATTGATAATAAATTAACTAATTAATG
This sequence comes from Lycorma delicatula, assembly GCF_047948215.1. Taxonomy (NCBI): domain Eukaryota; kingdom Metazoa; phylum Arthropoda; class Insecta; order Hemiptera; family Fulgoridae; genus Lycorma; species Lycorma delicatula. The sequence continues at coordinate 27,862,652 of NC_134456.1, forward strand.
TGGTGGATGTGTAATATAACGTTAAACAAAATGTATATCTCAGATGTTGGACTAAAAGTACATAAAAAAACTGTATTAGAGAAAGTAATAGAATTTAAAAGTACAGACTACATTGAAATAAAATTTTGTCCTATTTTGGGAGGCTATAATTTTAAATTCCATTATTTCTTTACATAAAGCTTTTTAAGTAATTTTTGTTATTTTATAAAAATTAAATATTATGACGTATATGCTGAGTACCGGTAAAGTTCAGAAATGTAATATCGTAAACTTATGGTTATTGACGCTGACAGCGGAAATCGATTGCTGGATGCCGCATTTAATAATGGAAGGAACAGTAGCGTATAGAAGCGGATGGTGGAATGCGTTCTAATGAGCTGGTAGCATCCCTTGAGAGTTACCCAATACACATCAGATGAATGAGTTTTTAATAAAATAGCTCCGGGATTACACGTCCCTTGAGTAATGTACTGTTATTTGACACATGTTCCCTCTGGTAGTATTGAGTTTCCCTAGCTTATATGACGAGTCTGTGGTGATACGGTACACTTGCCCCAGTAAAATAGACATTTAATAGCCATGAAAATACCTCCTAACAGTTGGTAATGATTTGGCTTCTCCATTCAGCCCTCTCCTTTCCCCTTTACTTATAATAGAATATTATTAAATAGATTGCGGTTTTGTATGGATAATAATTAGTTTTACAATTTGTAATACAATAATATGTTCGGTAAATACTGTATAAAACAATAATGTAAGTATAAAGAGGGATTTTATATGATTTATAAATGAATTATTAATTTTTCAATTTAAAATCTCACATACCAGTGTATTTGTTAGCACATTATTTATTAATATAAGTGTACGCTAATATAAAAAGAAATTTCAAAACTATCCTTGTTCAGAACTTTATATCCAAAAATAGACTTTTTACGAAGTAAGGCAATGTTGAAGGGTGTAAAGAAATTACAACCCCTGGAAATAAAAGTAAATCCACTTGATAATTTAAACTTGTAAAATTTTTGGTTTCATTTGAGCAAAAACAGATTTCTCCACGAGCATGTTTACTTTTCTGGTATCATTCTCTAGAGCGATGATAATAATCAGTTAAAAACTGAAGCAAGGGGTTTTTTCATTCAACGGTTCATGACCCAGGAATCCCAAAAACCAAAAAAAGGATAATTTTCGGACACACGAAAGTTGATGTTAGGGTATTTGAAGCTTCAACTTTAACTTTTAACTTTAAACTTTTGACTGGATCAGCCGTTTTGATGCAATTTTGTACAGATATTCGGATATATGAAGAAATTTGTTGGTCAATTTTGAGTTTAACATATCCAGTTGTGTGAGGGGGATTTTGAGGTCAATTTTCTCAAAATCTTGTGAACATAACCCGAATTTATATTTAGCTCAGTACAAGAGTACATATTATTCTTACCATTTTAAAAAAAGATTGTCCCAAATTTTCCCCTTACAGAAAAATCCAAAAAAACTATCTTTTTATTTATTGCATATTTTATAAGCAGATCTATTTAAATGTCTTCCTAGGCATAGAAGTACAATGGAAGTGACCCAAAAAAAATTTTTGAGGCATTGTTGAGGGAGGGAAGTCGATCAAGGTTTAGAAATATTAACTTTTTGAATTTTACAGAACTTTTTTATTATTTCTTTGTACAAAGCAAAGGAAGTATTGTGATCGCGTATAATTTCGGTTTCCAAATTTCAACGGAAATATCCATTTTGACCATTCCTGAATCCAATTTGACTCGATTCGGCGTGATGTATGTACGTATGTGCGTATGTACTAGCATAACTCAAAAACGATTAGCCGTAAAATGTTGAAATTTTTGATTTAGGAGTGTTGTAACATCTAGTTGTGCACCTCCATTTTTTATTGCAATCGACTGAACCAAAAGTGTCCAAAAAAATCCAAAATCCCAAAACTTTGGATCTTGGACTTTTTTTTAACTACAGTAATAAGCCGTCATTGAGATATTTTCAACGATGTATGATAAGTGGTACTTATTTTCATTGGCTCCATAGTTAATAGCTAAATAAACTTTCAATTAATAAAATATTTGGAACTTACAAGGGGAATCCACATCGGTTCGAATCAGACTTCATCTCCTTTTTTTAACCTTTTTTTAAATTTTAATATATTGATTTATTAATAATATATTAACCTCTGATTGTAAAAAAATTTTTCAATAAATAATAACCAAAAAAAAAAAATATGAGAATATATAAATAAAATAAACTTTTATGCATTTTTCTTTAAAAAAAAAAGTATATATATAATTTAATAGGCATACAAGGAAGTCATGTGACGCCCACATCAGATTTTTAATAAAATAATTTCTAAGCATTAATAAAAAACAAGATTAATCAATAAAACCTTTTTGATCGATCTATATACTTTCCCATTATAGCTATAGCAGTATACACTGCTGTAGCTGAGAAAGTAAAATTTAAACTTATCAGAAAAGCTCCGCTGTAGTATTCGAGTACGAAAGACAAGTTAGTTTTAAGCTGAGCGCCTACCGGAATGATGTGGCAGTATGACTGAGATAAGAGATTAATGTAATGATTGAATGACATTGATATAATAGATGGATGAAGGTTAGCTTATGAGTACTCAGGGCTCACCGACATGCCCACCGGGTTGGTCTAGTGGTGAACGCGCCTTCCCAAATCAGCTGATTTGGAAGTCGAGAGTTCCAGCGTTCAAGTCCTAGTAAAGTCAATTGTTTTTACACAGATTTGAATACTAGATCGTGGATACCGATGTTCTTTGGTGGTTGGGTTTCAATTAACCACACATCTCAGGAATGGTCGAACTGAGAATGTACAAGACACTCACACATATCATCCTCATTCATCCTCTGAAGAATTATCTAAACGGTAGTTACCGGAGGCTAAACAGGAAAAAGAAAAGGGCTCACCGACATCTTGAAACACCGGAGAAACAAGCAACAATCGTATATACTTGTTAGAGTGCTTGCTACATGCTCTATTTTCTGTTGGTTGTTCCTAGTAAATTTTTTATAATACCTTTGTTTATATTTTCTTCTTTTTAATGATAATTATCTATCTGTTCAATAATTTAAGTTATGACAGATTATTGTGCAGTTATAATAAGCTACTGCGCAAAATAAGGTCCTAACTAAATGAAAAGTGACCCAGAATTTAATCTTTTGTAAAAAAGTATCTTTATTTATATGCTTACACAAGTTCTGACTAAAGTAAAAGAAATTATCAGTATAACATATGGGAAGATATTTCAACTTTTCTCATCCATTTCTCTCAGAAAAGGATCAACACAACAGTTCCTTTTTCTAATATTAGAATTATTTATATTTATCCGCTTTAAATAACGGTTGACTCAAAAAGTACTTCACAAATTTAAAGGCATACAATGGAAACCGCATATAACGAGCTCGCTTGAAACGTAAACTTGTTCCAAATAAATTATTAAAGAAAAAAGATTGCATAGTAAAACATGATTTTCTCGGCTACGCCAATCAAGTCACACTTGCACAACTTTTTTATTGCAAAATTTTTTTCTGCATATTACATCCGGGGTTATAATTTAAAAAAATATATAGATATTTATTAATAATTCGATATATTATGAAGTATAAACTTTCAAACGATTTTTGGAAAAATTTAAACCGAAGGGAAATAGAGAAAAACATATGGACAAAACTTATATTATAATTTTAAGAGGTTTTTTGAAAATTTTCTTTTTTGATTAGTTATAAAAGCGTTATTGGTAAAAATATTTTCTTTAATAAACTTTTCTCAAAAATGATTCTCTAAAATTGATTTTTTTGTGATATTTCAATCCCATGAACAAATTTTAAAAAAAAAAGATCAATACCTCATTTATAGAAATGTGTGAATCAAATTTGAAGAGTTTAGTTTGGTTAATTTTGAGATACAAATCCAAAAGCAGTGTGACACACATACATACATACGTACGCATATACATATATATGTTTTTTCGGTCTAGGTGAACTGATTAGATCCTAAACTGTAAAAGATTTGTAAAAACCCGATACTCCAATTTTGACATTATCTCAACACTTTCCTCTTTAATACAGTTATTCTAGCTATATTTTCTGAGAATGTAAAATGTTAAGCAATGAGTAAGTAGTCATTGACCTGAAAGAGTCGTGAATTTTTTGAAATTATACGCTAGTTATTCATTTTTAAATAACATTTAAATTAAACTTTTTTTATCTGCAATAAATAATTAGACAATTTTATCTTTTATAGTATTAAAAAAAAATTAATTAAACAATTTGTAAAACAACAAACAGATAATAATGTTTTAATTACTGAAATATTTATGAAAGTGAATGTTTTATTTCAAGTACATTAAAAAAAGGTAACCTTTTTATAAGAAATTTTTTAAATGGTAATTTTATACTTTATTAGAGTATAATGGAAACAGATTTAACCTAAATTGAGTATAAATAAGTTTACAGTTAGATAAAACCATCACATATATTTATACAGGATTATAATGTTGCTGAACTGGGTTTCAACGTAGCCACTAATACGCGCTAAAGCTGTCATTGTCATATAACGTGGTGAACGCTGTTGTTCTGTATTGTACGTTTTAATACTTTACCAATATTATACGACAGGCGAAAAGCTTTAAAAGCTATAAAAACTGACCTTTATTTTAACAAGTCAATAATGGCACTTTATTATTTTATAATAATAATAACAACAATAATAATTTAAGAGTAAATGGTTAAGAAGTATAATTTAAACACTATAAAAAACAGTAAATTAGATATTTTTTATTATAATCCTTTTTTTAGAAAAAAATTATTTTTCAATCACTTCATTTGCTAAAAGATATCACAGATTTGTTTGTTTCACAATTAATTAAATTTAATTATTTAAATTGAATGATGGTAGTGTTTAATTAGGTGGACGATGAGCAATTTGTTTTACTTATATGTTTATGATAAACCGATTAAACTTAATATACGTTTAATCTGTGAATATCTGATCTGTTATCTATGTGGTTGATTGCCAGTGTAATTTTGTGTGTTATAATTCTAAATTTTAGAGGTGATTTTTCAACTTCTTTAAGTAATTTCTTCTTTTATAGTAAAAATTTGAAAATCATGGTGTAAAGTTACATTGTTGATTTACAACAGTCCTAGGTGAAGATCTAATGGAAAATATTTAAATATTATAATTTAAAGTTTAGATGAGGATGTCCTTTCCCAAAGTTGTATCCTTTCTGACCGCCAGATCGATTTTAATACCATTTTAGGCTTTAGAATCTTATTTTCTAATAAGAGAGATATATATTTACTGCCAAATAGAAAAAAAATTAAAATAGTTTTATTCATTGTTTTCTTCATCTATGTTATGTTTCATTCATATGAATCGTTAATGTAAATGAATAGCCAGATGTTTTACATTATGTACTTAGGGAATACATTTGCCATTTATTGTTAAAGTTGTAAACATTTTGTCTCTTACAGCAAAGGATACATGAGCAGATCTATGTTCATTGATTTTAATTTTTAGAGTATACTTGATTGTTATTAAAATATAGTTTTGAAAATCTTCAGTTGAAGAAGTATCGGTATTTAGTACTGCTTTATCATCCTCAAAAGTAGTCATACTGATGTGTGATTTTGTAAAGTAGCAATAAAAGGTATGTATAAAATAAGATTAATTTGCTCTTAAAAGCATGTACTGGCTGGTAGAACATAGACATCGGCTTTCAGTAGAAAGAAAATTATTGATTTATAAATCCGTTTTGAAGCCTGTTTGGACTTATTTATATACATGCAACTCCAGCATTGACGTACTTGAACGCTACCAGACAAAACATTGCGAAAACATACTTTTTTTTTCTTTGTTAAAGAGGTAGGGGGACTCCCATTTACGGACGCCTAAGCAGTGTCGAGCTCGCTAACAGGTGCCGCAAGATGTTATTAATATGCGTATGTAAACCTGCGCACTACCGACTAAACCGCCACCCCTGCCACTCATACACTCATACGTCATAGTGCAATCGCATCATAATAGGAAACTCAACAGAAGCACATCAGTTACAGCAAAAAAACAGCAGACAAGATACATCACCATACATCAATATACAGAAAACAGATTATGAAACTACATACTACAAACTACATACAAAGAAATAAGTCACAAATATATACAAATACAAGAGAAAAAAACTCAAGAAAACAAGTCTCACAACAATATAAACATAGAAAAATCATCAAAAAAAAAAACGCCTGAAAAGAGATATTCATTAACATTAAACGATCAGTGCAACAACACAACAATAAAAATACAAAGATTGGACAGCAGGAAAAAATTCTGCAGCGAACAGCAAAACCTCACAGAATGCAGAAGATAAAAAATACTATACATACTACAATAAGGCCCTAAGAAAAAGGGAATTATTCCAAGATCAGAAAGGTATAATATACATCAAAAGCAAAATACTCAAATATATACGTAAAAAAAAAAAAAAAAAAAAAATTTACATCATAATATCAGTACAGCAAACTTTCATCATAAACTAACCAGGGACAAATACATACAAACCCTTTATATTTACTACACTACATTGCAAAAACATACCCTGATACATAAGTAACAGCCTTATATATAATGATCTTAAGTTGCGAACCGTTCGGCAGGAAATCTCTTTGGTCAGTCTGCGGTATGAAAATCGTTCGGATCGGCACCCGAATTACTTGGCGGTCAATTTATTGGATAACAAGATCGAAGATTTCAAGATTTTTCAAGATTTCTAAGAAACAATATCCTTGGTTTACCTTATCGTTTTAATTAGGTGACTTTATGATCTTGCTGTACGGAATGCTCTTCTATTTAATTTCTTTCATTTCATTGTTATCGTTAAGTCACCAGCCGCTGGGTCTGTGACTACTTAATGTTAATTCAAATAGATCTTATTTACTTATTGTTCAATTATCATGCTGATCAGATTGTAAAGGTGCTGATCGTTATAATAAAGAAAAGAAGAAAAGATTTGCTGTTATGGAACAAATAATTATTAAAAATTCATTTATTCCTTCTCAGTTATACCGAAAATTCTGAATAAAATTTTATATCTAGTAATAATATATACATATTATTTCTAACACTATTCGTAGAGATTTCCTGATTAAATTTACGTAAAAACTAAATTGTTTACGTATTTTAAGCTCTTAAATTCCATTTACCAAAACTATAAATATTTTATTAGTGGGTTATTTGGAACTGAATATTTAGATCTGAATTTAGTATGCAGAGTTCATTCTCCAGCTATACGACTCCAGCTTGCATTTCTGTATCTTACTGTTTTTTTTTTAAAGAAATTTAAGCATCCTAATATTTCTAATATTACTTTGATACCAAAATTTACATATACATTTATTTCATCTCTTGGTCACCCTTTATAGAATTGTTACCCAAGACTGAATCTGATTAGTTTTTGTCAAAAGAGGATATTATCTTCAATTAATTTCTGTTTAGATCGATTAGCATAATTTGAAGTAAATATTCTTGAAACATTACATTATTACGTCTTCAATAATTTATTTTTTTTATATTTTTTAGTGGATCTATCAGTAATTCAGTTGTTTTTTTAATGAAAATGTTACATGAGGAAAATAAAAGTTGAAACTTGGATAGATTTTTTTTAAATTTGACCAAAGTTATTAATTGTTTGTTGTGATAGCTTATATAATAGTTAAGAAAAATTTAATGAAATAAATCTGTTATGTTTATTATATTATCTGTTGTCATATTGTGTATTTTTTATTTGAGGTTATGTATTGTAATGATGATATCATGATGGTGATTCCCATCATAATGAGTGTCTTGATGACAAAAACATGTACCATAAAAATCTGTTTGATAATTACGAAAAGTTTCAACCTGGATAATATTTTTAAAAATACGGTGCTTTTAAAATGAATAATTTTAAAACACGAAAGATAACTTCTTACAGTTAATTCAATACATTGTCAACTCAAAACCAAATTGTTTTTTTAGAATTAAAAAAGTGCAAAATTTTATAATTTTATCAATGAAATTCTCAAATTTAAGAATTATACAATTAATTGGACTTCGATAAAAAAAAAATTTATTATAAAAAAGATTGTGTGATAAAATTATATGATCTTCTAACTACTCCTACTTTCATTAACATGTAAGATCTCTGTGATGGAGTGGTAGCGTCTCGACGTTACATCCGGAGATCCCGGGTTCGAATTCCGGTCTGGTTTGGTATTTTTCATATGTTACAAAATTTCAGTTTTCATACTCCTACGCAAAAGCTGTGAACTAATGTAGTGAATTAATTCATCAAGACAAAATTTTAGTAAGACCAGGGAGCACTGCTACCAACATCTGAAACCAATGGTAGATTATACGATGTTGTCATATTTCATTTTTAATCTAATTATTTACGAAATATGTAAACATATATCAAATAAAGCAGAATTTAATTTCAATATGAAAATAACTATAAATGAAATAGATCTGAAACTAACTGAAATAGATCTGAAATAGTTCTGAATGAAATAGAACTGTAAAACTAACATTTTCTTTATTTTTTTTTTTTAAAGTTGGCTGCAGTTAGTAGAAACAACCTTAAATTTTGAGGTAATGTTATCCAGTTTCCTGAGATTTGGTAAGATTAATAATATACGTCGTTCAAATATATAAATAAAATGTTAAAACTAAATTAGTTGTGAGTAACCTGACATTTGACACAAGTTACTTACGAAATCGGCGTAAGATTTCCACGTTAATAAATCTTCCTAAATTTATTAAGAAAAATGATGAGGGAAATTGTTTTCTGCTGTCTTCAAAGAACTAAATATAAATCAAACATCAGAATTCCAAGCCACTCAAAATACAGAAAATGTTCAGCCCTATAAGTGACACCACAGTATGTTGGTTGTAAGGACAAAATGAGTAGTGAATAACTGGTCTGTACAGTAGTCGAGCAACTCCTACTACTAGTAAGATTTTATTACACTTATAGAAAACAACTCTGACTAATGCCTTTTGTATTTCAGGTGTTTTATGTACATTACAGCCATAAGAAAGGTTGGAACAGATAGTACAAAGTAAAAGATTAATTTATTCTGTGTAAAAAATATTATATTACATATTTGCCTCTATTCTATCTAAACATCAAAAATTTTGATACTTATTTACTATGAGAAAGTCATTAGGTTAAATAATCTGTTGTGAATTTTATTGTAGATGCAAGAGTCAGTTTTCTTACCTTCTACGCTTAAATCATATTTAATGGTTATAGATAAACTGAGTAACATAATCAGTCTACCAATGTACGTGGTACATTGACAATGTACGTGTTTTGACAATGTACATCTACAATGTACGTGTTTTGACAATCTGCTACAAAATATAGTAAATAGAGATATTATAAACTAGTCAAAAGGTGTTGAGATTGTAAGCAAAACAAATATTCTTTGTAATATTTACTTTCCTTATTCTTATACTCGTAGCACAAGGAAGACGAAAGGAAAAATAAATTAAACATTCACTTGATATTTCAAATTTCTTGATTCTAGAAAAAATATAAAAGTCTTGGTTACGAAATTCAGAGTCATTGGATTTGTGTGGGTGTCCGAACGCGCGGGCGTGATGTAGTTTGGCAACATAGCAAATTATCAATGAAATGAATATAAAATAATACAATGAAGGTCGCTCAATGATTTTATTATTCGTGTTATAAAATGTAAAGGAATTATATTAAAAATTCATTCAATAATATGTTTTTATAATTAAATGTAGCTGAGAGTTGTAAATAAATATTCACAGAAAAGTGCATTCACTACCGTAAATAGAAAAAAGATTTATAGATTCATAGCCAATATAAAGTAAGTGTTATTTGAATTTAATCAAAACGTTTATTAAAAACTTTTATTTTTAATTTAATACAGAAGTGAAATTATTTTTCTTTATTTTAGTGCATCTTTAAATATATTTGTATTAGAAAGTTTTTCCAAACAATTTATACTTTAATTCAATAATTTCCAAATAGTGAAATTTCGCTTTCTTTTACTTCCTTGTAATCTCGCATAATTCAAAAACGATTAGCCATAGAATGTTGAAATTTTGGATTTAGGACTGTTGTGATCTAGTCGTGCACCTTCCCTTTGATTGCAATCAACTTGAACAAAAATGTCCAAAAAAGCCCAAAATTCAAAATATTTGGCTTTTGGACTTATGATAAGTGTACTTATTTTCATTGGTTCCGGAGTTATAACCAAATAAAATTTAATTAATGAAATATTTGGATCTTACAAGGGGAAGGCATATCGGTTCGAATCAGATATCGCCTATTAAAAAATTATTTTTAACCTCTTATTGTAAAAATAGTTTTACAATAAATTATAATTCGATAACAAAAAAAAAAAAAATCAAAAAAATCAGAAGTTATAGGTGAAATAAAATTTTGTTTACTTTTCATTCTTTAAAAATTTGTATGTGCAATTTAATAAACGTATAAGAAAGTCATGTGGTACCCACATCAGATTTTTTTTGTTGTAAATTATTCATTGATTAAATAAAGCTTATTTACGTTTTTTTTATTTTTTGCATTTTTTAGTGACAATTAAACTAAAAAAAATAATGCCAAAATTAGACATTACTATGAAAATTCTCGGACACAATCTATTGGAAATGTGTTAATTTATCACTTTTAAACCATATTGTATAAATGATTACTTAACACTAAACAATCGTAGATGGATTTCTTCTGAAATATAATGATGTAGAAAAATGAATAACCTATTCAAATGCATTTGTGCATAAATCTAAGAGCAGTGCTTTATTGACACTAGTTGACATATATAACCCATCTTCACATAATAGCCTATTAATTTCTTCCGTGGCAGAAAGCACTGCTGACTGGCACTCTGCATCGAAATCTTTCGTACGCATGCGCAGTTGTTTGAATTTTCGTTATTTGCGAACAACAAATTTTCCATGAAAATAGATTTTTTTATGGAATTTTTTGTTATCTCAAAACATTGTCATCGACAACAAGCATTTGTGCAAACTTTTTGCCTTTTTTCTCATCTGGAAGTGGTTAAACATTGCTGATAAAATTCTGGCCATCCCGCAAGACCAAAGTAAATAAAATCGTATAATATACCCAGATAGCAAATCGGTCAAGCCGTTCTTGTTGTACCTCTGTACAGAGACACAGAAGAAAATAATTTTGTGAAAACTACTTTTCATACCTGTAAAACGGATTTCCAATGAAAATCTAAAAATCGAATTTTTGGTCGACAACATAACGTTCTGCACGTACGAGTGTGTGAGAAAGCACAACTAAAATTTACGAGTGTGTGTTAAAAGCAGCACAAATAAAATTTTACTTTTATTAGTTTTTGTACCTTTTCTGTTTCAACCTATCTGTTTGAAATCTTTTAAATTATTTTCCACTAATTGAAACCTTGTCATAGTGGGAACAGATTTCAGACTTCATTAAAGGGTTACGGAATAATATAAAATTAATTAGGAGTATAAACAATAGAAGTTTTATAAACATAAGTAATGTAAACACATTCCAAAAAATAGGAATGTTTACCCTTTTTGTAATTCTTTACTTTTTCAACTGGAAAATATTTTTTATGTTCTTTCTTCTAAGCGAGGGATTACCTTAATGTAACTATTTAAAATTTTTTTAATTAAGATAGACTAAATTTTTTAATTTGTTACATTTTTTCGAATGATTCTAAATATTGAGATTTTAAATCTGTTTTAAATATTAATTATACTTTAAATATTTGAAGTGAAAATATATTAGGATAGAATTACAATTATATTAATTTTTGTAACTGCTCTTTTACGAGAAATTTCCAAATATTTTTTATTATTTTTCTTTTGATAAGAAGATAAATAAAAATAAAAAATAAGTTAGTTCATTAGAATAATAATAATTTTTCAATTTTATTCTTTACAGAATAATTATATATTAAGTTCTTTCCACATTCTAAGAAAATTTACCTTTTAATTGCGTTTTTTTATGAAAAATTTATTCAGAAGCAATAATTAAAGGTTGTTTTAAGTGATAAAATCAGGAATTAATTAAAGAAAACAAGATAAAATAGGTTGATTTTGCTTTAGTAATATTTATATAATCTACCAATGGTAAAACTCATCATAAATCAGCTGATTTCGAAGAGGGTTCTTAGATCCAAATCCTAATAAAGGTTCTGTTACTTTTATTCGGATTTAAATTCTGGATCGTGGATACCGGTGTTCTTTGGTGTTTTTTTCTTTTTTGTTTAACCTCCGATACCACAGATTGGTATTACTTCAGAGGGTGCTTCGTGTGTGAAAATACCATGCCCGACCAAAACTCGAACCCGGGACCTCGGGACGAAAGGCCGAGACAATACCATTCGCGCCACGGAGACCGGCTCTTTGGTGGTTTGACTTCAATTAATCACGCCTGAGTCTGTTGAAGTCGACTCGATACGAGTATATTTATAATTACACTCGCTAATGACTTCAACTGTTGATACGACAATAAATAGAAAGATATTAAAATACATTTTTAAATATTAATATCTAGAAATATTTTTTTTTTAAATGGGTCCAATTTAGGAGCTCTTGGGAAAAACAGAAAACTGATAAAATATGTTAATAATTGAAAAAAAGTTTAAATTTCTAATAATCATAATCACCAAATTTTTCGAATCAAACAAAGATTGGCACAATTCATTTAGTAACAATATAACTCTGCGGCTTTTTGTTTTAAATTCATATAACGAATTAATAAATAAAAATTAACAATTCTAAACTAAAAAGTGATGGATGAGATTAAAAAAAAGAAAGCGTATTATAAACAGAATTGTTTATATCGACGAATCAAATCAATATTAAATTGTCTTTATTTATTTATTTACTTTATTAAAAGTAAATATGTTAGAAGGAAATAGATTGCAACATTACAGTAAAGAACGAAAATCATTAAACGTATTTATTTATATAAATACAATAAAAATGTAGCTGTTTTCTTTATCGGCTTTATAATGCTTCAAATCCAATTATACTTAGGTTTAACATATAATCTACTCTCCACGTTGATGCAAGCTAATACTTAAATATTATTCTATTAATACATCGAGTTCTATTGTGATAAGCCACAACTTACCGCGATACTTAGACCTATTAATGTAATGGATTATTCACCGGCAATTTAACGGTAAATAAAAAGTTAACTGAATTGATAAATGAATAATTTTTTTTTTTTTTAATATTACACTAATCATAGGACAATAATAATAAACTTTAGTGTAAATACAATGTTTGATACACTTAAGTACGAATCGTAACTTTTCGTCTTCTCATCATTGAAATTGGTAAAATAAAAGGTATATGAAGCTAGTTTAGTTAAATATATTTCATCTTTATAGAAAAAACCAAATATTTTTAAAATGAAAGGAATGAAACAAGTTTTAAAGAAAATTTCTGAAAAAATTCGGAGGATATTAGAAAAAAGTTTCATTAATACCTCATTTTTTTCGATGGGTAACACAATCATTTTATCAATATTTAATTTCATTCTAACAAAAAGGCTTTTATAACTACCTAAATATTAAAATTTTAGTTAATAATTCTATTTGTACGGATCATAAATAGAAAAAAAATTGGGCTTTTATCTTTAATGCATATAAAACATAATCTTATATTACAAAGAAACAAGATGAAAACAATATACAAATAAAAATAATAATGTTAAAAGTAAATAAAAATATAACAAAAACGTCAGAAAGACGTATGAAACATGCATTGATAAAGATGGTAGTCAACCAGGTAGTTTTTGGTTAGGACTGTACAGTATTGACGTGTTCTGCCCCTGTGAGGGCGAGGGTAGGCCGCCTATTGATCATCCTTGTACCCTGCAAGACTCGTTTCACTCATCTTCCTTTCCTATTAAAACTTAACCGCGCTGTAAAATCTACAATACCCATTTCAACTCCAATGAATGATAAACGAGTATTTACAAAAGAAGTCTTTTCGCATGCATTAGTCTCCAACACTTCGATTTGATATTTCTATCGTGTTTTTTTTCTTTTTTTTTATTAATATTAAATAATAACCAATATCCTACATTGTAAAATTGTCGAAAAAAACTTATTCATTTTGAATTCACTTTATTGTCTGATCTTCTAAGAAATCTTTTAATGAAAAAATACGAGTTGTATTCCTGTACCAGACATACAGTCATTCATTAAACTTAAATTAAACAATAAAACTAGAATATTTAGTAATATTATTCAGGGGCTCGACGAATGCTTTTGATTGATGTAATTTGATCTCTATAACAGGAATTATACATTGCCCGCTTTAAATTAAAAAAAAAATTAATTAATCAGTGAAAATTGTGTGTTGAATGCATTGTTTTCCAAAGATAAAAGTGAAGCAATTTGTTGATTTACGTTATCTGACAGCCATATTATTGATTTTTCTGAAAGTAATGATATTCATCATACAACCAATCCCGTTGTTCATTAGAGAAATAGTGTCACTGTAAGGGTTGATTACAATACGCATTTCGATGGGTTTATTATGCAGATAATGCGTGATAAAACATTGGGGTCAGGGAATACGTCAACGGTAAACTATTTTACTATATGATCAAATTATTTCAGTACAAACTATTTCACTTACATCTACGTTTTTGAAGATTTGTATAGTCACATATTAGTTAATTTACAACCTTCTCCAGGGGGTGCCATCGCCTCAAACTACCTCAGGCAGAACTCAAGGTCCAATCCAGGTAGCTGGGACCCGGTCTTTCGATTAGTTGCCATGCCTCAAATGAGAGGATGCCTCAAATGGTTGTGGTACCTAAAATTTGACGTTTGTTTCTTTAAATTTAATATTTATTAATGACAAGTTCTCATGGATTTTTACTGAAGTCTATATACCTGCTTTAGGATTTCTGTCTTTCTCTCACAATTTTTCTCTTTGTTATATCCAAAAATCAACTTAAATCGTTGTAGATACATTTTCACAAAGCAAATAAAGATGGATACAATTCTAAACAAATATAATAATAATAAAGATGGATACAATAGGCTCATTTAATTATTATTTCGCAAATAAGTAAAGTAATAATAACATTTTTTAAATGTAACCAAATTAAAAAAGTACATCATATTTTCTGCGTAATACCAACGCATTATTCTGGAAAAAAGCAGGATTAACAAATGCCTCAAGAAAAGTGTAATGAAATACAAAAAAAAAAAAAAAACATAATAATACTCCTCATTATAATATATTTAGCATTATATATATATATATATATAATTTAAAGAAAGCAATAAAACATTTAAATACTCGATGTAACACAGTATAAGTCACTATTATTCAGGGTTTCTGCTCTTACTGAAGGATTAATTATCTTCCTGTTTAATATTATATATTTTATTTATTTAACACATCATTAGCTTTTCTACATTTTGATACATACATTAAGTATAGTTTTTTATGATTTCTAAAATAAGGTTATTTATATTTTAAGAAATGTAATTTTAATGAAAGTACATTTTTCGTTAACCTCCGGTATCACTTGCTTCAGAGGATGAAATGGATGATAATTTTTGTAGCGTGTGAAAAATGCCTTGCCTGACCGGGATTCGAACCCGGAACCTGCGGATGAAAGGCCGAGACGCTATCACTCCCGCTTAATTGAAGTATTGAAATAAATAAAGTTCACTTTTCGATGACGTCGGTAATCCATCTCCTGATGTCTTCTTGACTCAAAAAACTATCCGCCGCGTTAACTTCATTTAAAGTTACAGAGAAATAAGTTAAAAACGTTACCACGAATACATGAAAACGTTTTGATATAAGTAATGTATTTCAGTTTTATCATAAATATGTTCGATCTTAATAAGCAATGAGGGAAATTTAATTTGCAATTAAATTATTTTTTTTAATTTTATAAAGGAATATGATTTTTTACCCCATTAACGCTTTGGTCATTAGAATTATTGTGCACCCATACATTATGTAGATAAATCAACCCAGGATACGCTGGTTCTTTAACCCCTAATAAATTAAGATCCAGCAAGGATCCGAACTACACTCAAAGTAGAGAAGAAGGATAAAGAAAAGGAATGTTGGTGGGTGATGAATAAAGACTTCCTATCGACTGAAGAACGTCAAAAATATCCTCCCAGAATAAATGTAATTCCTTTCCAGGGATGACCATCCATCCCACTACAATTCCCAGGATACTGGTATTAATAGGTAGTTAAAAAGTAGTAAGCCTTTTGCGCACGAGATAGCGTTAGTGCCCCAAACCTCAGGGTCGAAGGCCGAAGGTCATTTGACAGCTGGCAGTTGAAGCTAGCAGATGTGCAAAAAGAATTGGAATTTCTATATTCAAACTTATGGTATTGCACCGTGAAGATGAATGATCTTTCCTCAAAAATGCGCTACATTTTACAATTTTATTTCATAAAGGCACAATTGTTCCCCAGTCCTGTGAAGAAATTTGTGCTGTTTATGGGTAAGATACGTTATCAAAAGCGAGAGCCAAAAGGTTGTTCAGTCTCTTTCGTTCTGGAAATTTCAATTTCCAACATGCTTCTTACAGTAAACGTCCAATAACAGAAAAAAATGAATGATATTCTGGCAAAAGTCGAGGAAGACATGAGCAGTCATGACATCACCAATGATCTAAAAATCCATCACCAAACAGTGTTAAGTCATTTGGAGAAATCTGGCTACAAAAAAAAAGCTCGACGTTTGGGTGCCACATGATCCCGACTCGAAAAATTTCTATCTCGGAATCTAATGAATCGTAACAAAATCGTGCCATTTCTGAAGCGGTTGATCACAAGTGATGGTAAGTAGATAACCTACGACACCGATGTGCGAAAAAGATCGTGGCAAAGCCCTCACTGACGCTCAGGAGGGTTATGCGGGGTGTTTGGTAGGACTGAAAGGGTATCGTGCATTACAAGCTGCTGCCACCAGATTAAACGATAGACTCAAACCTGTTCTATCGTTAATTCGTGGGATTATACCTAGAAATTCGAAAGAACTGGTCAACAGAACGTGTTGTATACCACGCTGACAACGCCAGATCGCATACATCTTTAATGACCCGTCAAAAATTGAGAGAACTAAACTGGGAGGTTTTAATGCATCCACTATATAGCCCGGACCTGGCCACCATATTGCTCGTCAGACATTCATTTGTTTTGGTCTCTGCAGAACTCCCTGAATGATGTTAAGTTAGTTTCAAAAGTTCTTTTGAAACGAACCACGTTACACAATTTTTAGACCAGAAACCTCAGAAGTTCAATATTCACGGGATTATGGTGTTGGAAAAAGAATAAGTCATCTAAAAAAATGATGCATATATGATCTCATAATATTATTTTCCAATAAAAATAAATATATTCACATTTTTGACCTCCAAAAGCTCAGTACATTTTAGACACCTCATATTATATGAAGGTATATAGCAGGTTATTGATTAACTATTTTGTATTGAAAATCTTAAATATAATTAACACGAAATTTTTTTTTCCTGAAATAAAGAGCCTATCAAAATCAGGTTAATAATACGTGGAATAAACAATACACCTTATCTTCAGAATTTTATAGCATTTGGAAATGTCCAAATGTACTATAAACCGATTTAAATAGATCCCAAAAGTGATATAGATGGAAATGAAAGGTAATGAAATGTGACAAAAACGATGATAAAAATTTATTTTTTCAAAGACGGTATCACGTCTGTACGTACGTACGTATGCATACTCAAAAACGATTAGCCGTAGGATTTTGAAATTTTTGATTTGATTTGAATTAACTGGAAGAGCCGAGGAGAGTAGTCCATATTGTGGCTGGCTTCCTCCGTTTCCTTGCACAACATAGGACAGCTGAGGGGGTCTAAGTAGAGTAGTAATCCGTGGGGCTAGGATTCCGCCTAGACAGTTAATTGGCCGGAGGTAGCCGCATTGGCAGCAAGCCTCGGTTAATTTAAAGATGAAATGTTAAAGTCAAGTAGCAGAGCCGCTGTCGGCGAGGGAGTGGCTGCATTACTGAGAGCATGGTAGTCCATGCAGTCCTGAAGTGTAGGACTGTTTTGCCGAGAGCGGTCTCTGAATGTGATAAAGTAAATGTCACGCGGTGTTCTGTGATGGAGTCGACTGGGTAAAGGAGGTCTGTCCTCAACTCCCTGCTGGGCGAGGCCATAGTCCGTAATAGTTGCTAAATTAATGAGGTAAACTTGATCAGTTGTTATCAACTAAGGAAATTAGGTTCAAATTACCGTTGTTGCTATCAACACATTTTGTGGTATGCTTTAGAGCAGATTTAAAGCTCAAATTCCGAAGTATGAGATACTTACAATCACCTATAGTCAAATAAAATATGAACTAGGCACGGGGTTTGTGCTTCCGCGAACTCAGTTAGCTAGTTTAGAGGGCAACGATTAGGGCAGAAGAGAGAAGAAGTCCGAAAGAATCCTACAACAAAGGCAAAGGCTAAATTAAAAAACCACTGATGTAAATGTCTTCCGAGGCATTTACACCGGTGGCATCCCATCTGAGGCTGATGACTGTAAGATGTGTAAACAGTTAGAGGGTCAAAAAGACGACGACCTCCGTTAAAGCTCATCAGGGCTATGAACGGGGGGAAGGATGGCGACCGGAATATCGTCACAAGGTGGGTGTCTTCCCCAATGGTGGTTGGGATGTGATGACATCTTTCCTTAAATGAAGTTTTGGTTTTTTCCAACGATTGAATATTTTCGAACTTCTACTGAGTTTACAATGAAGATCTCTTATGTTATAAAGGTTATACTTACTAACAGAATTCAGAATTTTTCACAATATTTTATAATTCTGTTAGGAAAATCATAATTTATTTGATTGTTATTTTCTGTCCTTTCTAGCATTTTCGCTCTATCTTTGATAGATAACACGTTTCGGAGTACTTCCATTCTCATAACTACTTTTGAGAGTGCTAAAATTAGTTTTGAGAATGGAGGTATTCTGAAACGCGTCAACTACGAGTATCAGAGTAATAATGCCAGGAAGGTCAGAAAATAATACTCAAATCAACAGAGAATTCAAAATAACCATTAGAATTATAATATTCTTAAACATAGGGTTTCCCTTTTGATTAAGGATAACAATGTTTAGAAGATTATACACTTTCGAAATTCTGAAAAAAGAAGGTTTAACTAGTCGGACATGATGGTATAAATATGGAAGAAAATTACATTAACAAAGAAAATCTATTTTCAATAAAGCAGAATAACCCACTATTTAGAAAAAAAGAAACTGAGAAATATGGTAAAAATGTGTGTCTGTAAGGGCAATAATATGAATTTAATTATATAACATAATGTAATCTAACATATGTAATATGTTATGCAATAATATGTATGTCTGTAATATATAGGTGTGTCTGGTAAGGGCTAGCTGTTTTTTTTTGTTTTGTTTTTAACAAATTGAAAATTCAAAATATTTACTATCGTACGGAAAATAATATAAGTGAATAAATTGGAGAATAAATGTATTGAACTATTTAGTAGAATATTAGATATTTCTACCTTATAAAAAATGTTAAATTAAATAGTAGTAATATACATTCCCAGGCAGTGTAAGATAGAAAACAAAATTGTAATCTACGAAAATAGTTATGTTCTCCATTAACTTGGCTACAACATATTGAAAATTTAATCCTTTTTTACTTCCATGTGCAAAGTAAAGGAAGTATTGTGATCGTGAAAAATTTCGGTTTTCAGATTTCAACGGAAATATCCATTCTGACCATCCCTGAATCCATATTGACTAGTTCTGCATCACGTCTGTACATACATACGTATGGATATTGCATAACAAAAACGATTAACAGTAGAATGTTGAAATTTTGGATTTTGGGTTGTTGTAACATCTATTTGTACATCACCCTTTTTGATTGCAATCAATTGAACCAAAAATGTCCAAAAAGGTCAAAAATCCGAAACAATTTGGATTTTAGATTTTTTCTTAGACTTAGACTGCACTAATAAGCCCTCATTGAGAGCTTTTCAACGATATACGATAAGTGCTACTTATTTTCATTGGTTCCAGAGTTATAGCCGAATAAAATTTTAATTAATGAAAGATTTGGATCTTACAAGGGGAAGGCACATCAGTTCGAATCAGACTTCATCTCCTTTTTTTTTTTTAATTTAAATTTATTGATTTATTAATAATTATTAACCTCTGAATGCAAAAATAATTACGATAAATATCCATATATATAAAAATGAATGTCTGTATTTCTCTTATGCCTTCCTTAACCGTTCATCCGACAGCGATGAAACTTTGGTGAGTTGTGCGCCCGCTCGCGAAGGTTTCTGGATTAGTCTGGATCCGCTAGGTGGCGCTGGAATCGAGATATTTCGGAAAATTGTATTTATGGTCCGATTTGGCTCACACTCAGAATATATATTACTTAAAATATATATATTACGTTAAAAGAAATATTTTTTGCGAAAAATGGAAAAGAGAAATAGGGAGAAAGGGAAGAAAAGAAGAAGGGAAGATGGGAAAAGGGAAAGGTTAAATTTTGCGAAGTTCCATAATGTTCAGTTTTTATAATGTTTTATCAAAATTTCATTTTTGTTCATTTAATCTATATATACTCAAATCTAGCAATGGCGAAGCATTGTCGGATCAACTAGTATTTCAATAACAATAAAAATAATAATAAAAAATATGAAAAAAATATAATAAGTTATTAATGAAATAAAATTCTATGAACATTTCATTTTTTTAAAATGCGTATATGTAATTTAATAGGCGTACAAGGAAGTCATGTAGGCCCACATCAGATTTTTAAAGTAATATGACTATTTTAATCACTGAAATAATTATACAGTAGTGGTACTGTATAAAATTAAAATGGATTTGTAAATTTATCTCTCCGTGGCGAGTTAGTAGCGCTTTGTCGGCCTTTCATCCGGAGGTCCCGGGTTCGAATCCCGGTCAGGCATAGAATTTCTCATACGCTCAAAATTCCATTTCCATATCCCATCAACAAGCTTTAAGTTTACGTGACAATTCATCAAACCAAAAAAAAAATTCTTAAGTGTTTGCTCAGAAAAAGGTATATTAAATTGTTTTGTTAGAGATTAACGTCAGTTAAGATTTTAAACTGACAAAGGTTTAAATTCAATTGATATCCTTATTTTTATTCAATTAATTCGTTTGACGGGGTATAGATGCCTATCTCTATTTGGTTAATAGAAAGAGAAGATGATGGGGATACATTCCAAACAAAGCGTTATTGGTGTCGTTTAATATATTTATTTTTATGATTGAATTTTAATTTCATTGAGTAAAACTTATTTTTTGTTTTACAAATTTTATTATATAAAATGTATTTTTATTAATTGAGATAATACAAGAATAAACAGATGAATCAATTCGATATCATTAATTATTAGACACTGTTATCTGAAGTATCAGATTATGTTCTATGGTATTTACTGATTAAGTTATACGGGTCAACATTGTCTCTAAGGTACATTGTAATCAATGTAGATACAATATGGTCAAATCTAGCAACTGTAATTGATTATTACAATAGTATGTTGTGTAACTGTGTAATACAATGTTGTATTGGTTATATAGAATTGATAATGTAGTTTACGATAGGGATTTGAGGCAAATATTCCCTTAACTTACTTTTAAAATAAGGAAATTAAACTTATTATTCAAATTTTTTTTTAATAATTTTTAGTTTTAGAAAGTTCAAGCTAGGCTACCAGTAGTACAAAAATTAAAAGACAAATTTCAAACTTTGAAAACATGCAACTTGAATCTTAATTAAATTACTTCCAAATCATTCTTTCTGTTAGACTCAGAGGTGAAAAACAATGCAATAGTTAAAAGATACCAAAAATCAAACCTTGAAAATGGATTACTTTTTACTGCAATTCAGCAGTAAATGAGCAGAAACATGTTGCACTCAAATAACAATAACACGAAAAATAAACGAGATATCAGCAATCCAAGAACATGTGGTTACAGAGGAGGTTATGCGGAACAAAATGCTGCCTACCATATGGCACTATATATCTCCGTTAGCGCGTAATTAAAGACGTTCGGTTTTTTTTAAACAAATCTTGTATTAAGTTTTTTATTTTTTTTCACCAATTTATATCGAAATAAAGTTTTGAGCTAAAAAAGTATATGGCATTCTTTAAAACCTGATGGTTTTGCAACAAGAGGGACTCATTTTACTCTTGGTTTTTTACAAGAGTAAAATCCAATTTTGTGAGGTTTAAATTTGGTCAGTTAACTGGACAGGGAAATCTAATTTATAAATTAATAGATCTTATAGGATTATTCCCAGAGATTTAAAAAATTAATTAGTTAAAAGTAGAGAATAATTTTTCAGTGTAAACATTAAGGTGAGTATTTTCTAGAAAGGGAAAATGATAATCAGAAAAAGGCGAATCTTTTCATGGAACTTATGTCTTCTAAATAACGCAGAATAAAGCAAAAGCTGTTCAGTGAATACATTTATTATTATTTTTTTTTTTTGCAAATACATTAACCATTATTGTCTCTTAAAAAGTAAGGTAATAATACATAAAAAATTTGTATTATACTTTTTATATTTTTCTTCACCAAATTTCAAACTTTCAAAACACAACTGAATAAACTTCTGTAAACTGCATTTCATATTTAAAAAATATGATTTGACGGAATTCATTGCAATCATTATGATCGTAATTATGAAGAGCATAAAATCGTTACTTTTTTAACCAGGAAATGAAGGAATTTTTTTAAGATAAACAATAGACATTTAGTTAAAAAGACTTTTTTTCAACCAATTATTTTTCCCTTTCAAGTAAATGTTTGCAAAATTACAATTCTAATTTGAACCGATAAATCTAAATTAAACCAAAAATACAATATTTCTAATAAATTTATTTTTAAGACTCTTTTTTGTTACTTCCATTGACTGAAATTTCCAATTACTAAATTAATAAAATAAATCAAAACTGATAACAGGAAATTTCATTTAGATCGGTTAATATCTTATGACTTTCGAGGGTAATAGTATCTCTAATATTAATTGTGGGGTATGGACTGGTCATGTTCTCGCGTAGGCGTTCACTCATTCCGATTTCATTTAGGTTAATTATCATGGTACTCCATCCTACCACTTCAGTGAAATATCTCGGGGTGTGGTTAGATAAAAACTCCAAGTTTCAGAGATATGTAAGAGTAAGTTTCATAAAAAAATGGCAGCCAGGATCTGTCGGATAATGTTCAACATCGGTGGTCAACATACATCCAAACGAAGGTTCTTATCCCAGAATGTTCCTCTTGCAAGTTACGTAAGGAGTACCACTTTGGTCCATTGTACTAGAAAGTTTAGAAAATCTTACCCTTCGGATTTTATGCTCTGGGTACAGGACAATCTCAGGCCTGCCGGCCTTGGATTTGCATCCCAGGATCTCCTTGAGATTCACATCCCAAGATGTGTCCTCATCGATTGTTCGGAGATGGCAGGAGAAATAGAATTAGTCGACAAATTATTGTGTGTCTTCAGTCATATACGTGTATTTCATTATTTTTTTTTTAGCTTCTTCATTATTGTGGTTTACTAGTTTTCTGTTATAGGTGGTTGCTTTTAATTTGTAAGTGAATTATGTGTTTATTCATACCTTTATAGATTTTAGCGTGGGGTATTTATCAGAGATAAGAAAAATTCTTGTCTGAAGAAAAAATGGAAACTTTTACAAATTCAGTTATTAGAATTTTATAGAAAAAAAATCGTCTTTTGCTGCATGTAATCCCAGCCCATTTTTTATTTCTTTCAAGAAAAATCATTTGAATTGAGAGCTTTATTTTAGTAAAACCTCTTTCTGATATTTATTTTATGTACATAAAACATTGTCTAACCTAAATCTCAAATATCAAAATATTTTACTATGCTTCTAACTATACCAATATATACTTATTTACACTCGGAATTATAGGCTCAATTTCAATTGAACCTAAGCGTATTACACATGACTGATCAAATATTAGGAGATCTTCAAAGCTTTTCATTATGCTTATGTTGTTTGCAATTATTTTTTTTAGTCGATTCACCTAATTAAAATTCAATCAATATTTTGTAAAACAGTTTAATAATGCAATTATCCAAAAATTAATATTTAAAGATCACCGTAATTCGTATATTAACTGATATTTTTCAAAATTTATTAATATTTTTATATTACATTACACCATATAAACAAAAATTAAATATCTTACCCGAAGAACTACCAAGAAAAATTCCAAAACAGTATAAATTAAGTTAATAAAACTATATACTCAATCTAACTAAAAATGTTATCATGAAAAATGGTTAGATGTCATGAGACGATTTATAACAAGCAAAGTTCTTTTTATGGTGGGTGTGACTAGTGGGATAGCTATTGTAATTGAGACAAGAGTGACATTGCACAAGATGATCAGGTGGTTATATATTGTGTTAGTTATATATTAATATGAAATTTAGACCCCTACAGGTCTTCTTCTTCAGAGGTAAGGACCCCTGGTAGCAATCATCTATCACCGCAAGAGATCAGCCAGTCATTGTTCATCCTGCCTGAAGATATCTTACCTTAGTATTACTGATTCCGAACCAGCTTACGTCTTAATCACCAGTATTATAATGTTCCGTACAATGTAAATATTTTACAAAATCTACATTGATATCTTCGATTAATTATGGGATAAACAGATGGGAGGGTGCAAATAATTAAAGGGTGTTGCAAAAATAATTTTTTCTTATCACAGAAATCTAATAAAAAGCTATAGGAATTTTATTAAATTTGCATCAAAGGATGTGAAAAGCATGATAAACATTATTTCCCTTTATTAGGTCTTAAATAGGGTACCTTCAGTTTACTTAGTAAAAAGATTACATTAATTTAATGTATAATCATTACATTAGGTCATTAGGTATACTTTTTATAAAGATATGTTTTATATATAAATATTCCCTTACATCTCAGTATAGGTCAGGTCATGGTTTTTTCAATACATTTAGACCAAATACAAATGTAGATGTTGTTTAACAGCTGAATATTAGTAAGATTATTTCTTACATCCCTCTTTTGAATACCCTCTTTTTTATAATATTGATTGATGATTATTATAATAGCAAATGATAATAATTTTTGGTGCAAAATAATTTTATTTTATCATAATTTCAAACACAAATTATACTTAGGTTTTGGAGTTTTTCAGGAATTATTATCAAAAAACTACTTTTATATCAACTACTGAAATATTAAGTATATTATTTACAAAACTTACATTTTCTGAAAAAGAAAAAAAACATACTCATATTCTTCAAAACAGCATGATTGATATTTTTATAAAATTTTATTACTTTTAATAAATTATTCAGAGGATAAATGGATCTTACCATTATTTAACTGCAGATTAAAGTTCATTATCCCATACTTAGTGATCAAAATATTTTTTTAATATAAAGTGTTGTATTAATTAGTCCCTGAATCAACTCAATCATAATGTTATCTAATCTCTTTTTGTTGGACTCATATGTATGGATAGATCAGCATACCCGATCACAATGTTTCTTAATTCTTTAGTTAACATTCTTATTATATTATCGCTAAATATTTTGTACAAATTTTTGTATTTTTTTAAAAATGTATGTGTTTGTTATTACGAAAACTTTAACCAATTTCCCGTCTAGATAGCGCTATAACAGATCCATAGCTCTAGAAAGGAAAGTATTGTAATCGGCCAAATTTGGGCATATGTGGTTTTCAGCCGATGTTGACGTTTTGACGCCTAAGGAACCCAAAAAACCAAAAAAAAAAACGGATGGAAATTTTCCGGATGTTAGTGTCCATATGTACGTGTATTTGGTGTCGGCCTCTAAATAACCTCATATCTCCAGAACTGCTAGACCAATTTTGTGCAAATCTGATCAGATTACTACTGTATATGGAGCATTGATCTCATTAAATTTTCAACCAAAATATCAAGGGGTGAGGCTGTAGATCAGGGTCACCCTCAGTATTTGAGATTTTGCCTAATTAAGATCATATTTTTCTTAGGCAAATTTTTTAACAATTAAAAAATAACAATACTTGCAAAATCACACTCCCCCCCCAAAAAGTTTTAAATTACTGCTATGTTGTGACGTCACAGGTGAGCGGTAGAATTAGATAAATGAATAGCATTTAAAGTGTAAAAAAATAACTCGGTTTGGATGTGTCTCGAACTCGATCGCCCGGTTGTAGTCACGCGGCAACGCCAGTCTACCGACCGTACTAGTGAATCTATTTATGCTGTAAAATTAGATAAGTTTAGTTAGTTCCGACCGTCGCCGCTATTACCGCCATACCGAATACCGCGTGAATTAAATACGGTATACGCGCGTGCTTTAGATAGAATCATTGAATTAAATAAATGAAAAAAAATTGTATTTAAATAAATTGTTGATAAATATTTTAAATTAAACTTCTGTGTGTATATGTGTGTAAGCCGTGCATCAGAATCAACTGTGTTGTCAGCTTTTTTAGATTATTTAAATTTTTTTTTTTTAAATTATTAATTCACTAAGTAAACTTGAAGCTTGTTTATAGGATTATGAGATTGAAATTTGTAACGTATGAAAAATCCCGTGTAAAATATAAATAAAATATTAAACGAATTTATTATTATATACGACTTTTACCAATTAATAATATATTTCAGGTTTTACTTGAAATTTGATATAATGTGATATTTTTGTAACAGATGTTCCCCTAAATACTTTGAAATATAAGTGATTTCCATAGCGTTTCTCACAACACATTAAAAAAAAAAAATAATAATATGAAGCAACAAGGTAAAAAGAAATAAGAGTTGCGGATGTCGCTTGAGATGATGCGATGGACAGATTCTGGATTCAGAAAGGTAGTTAAAAGCAGAGAGAAAAGATTTGGAGGGTCCTGAGGGAGTCTGCGCGTTCTGAACCAATGCCTGCCCTTCCCAAAGGACTACAGGGAATTCCCCCCGCCATCTTGTCTCTTGCCGCGGTCACAGAAAGCACTAATTACACCGTTAGCTTCTGTTTTCAATCTTTTACTAAACCGCAGACTTATTCAACATTTATTTGTACTATGTACATAGTACTGTATTATTGCACATTTAGAAAACTTTAATTTATACTTACATAAAAATCTGATGTGGACACAACATGACTTGCTTATACGCCTATTAAATTATATATATTTTTTATTACATGTTTTTTAATTTTTTTAATATTTTTTTTGGTATTATTGAATTACTATTTGCTGTATTTTTTTTTTACAATCAGAGGTTAATAATTATTAATAAATCAATATATTTAAATTTAAAAAAAAAATTAAACAAAAAAAGGAAATGAAGTTTGATTCGAACCGTTGTGCCTTCCCTTCCCCTTGTAAGATCCAAATATTTCATTAATTAAACTTTTACTTGGCTATAACTGGAACCAGTGAAAATAAGTACCACTTATGATATATCGTTGAAAAGCTCTCAATGAGAGCTGATTACTGCAGTTAAGAAAAAGTCCAAAATTCAAGTTTTTTTTTTGACTTTGGGCTTGATTGGACACTTTTGGTCAGTCGATTGCAATCAAAAAGGAAGGTGCTACAACAGTCTAGATGCTGCAACAATACTAAATCCAAAATTTCAACATCCTACGGCTAATCTTTTTTGAGTACGCACATACGGGTACGTACGTACAGACGTCACGCTGAAACTAATCAACTTGGATTCAGGGATGGTCAAAATGAACATTTCCGTTGAAATCTGAAAACCGAAATTATTCGCGATTACAATACTTCCTCGTACAAGGATGTAATAAAATTCCCTGGTTTGAAATAAGAACTAAATCGTGCGGCTTAGGATTCTATCTTTGCTTTTACTTTTTTATAATTTTTGGTTTTGTTTAAATAATAATTTTTAAAAAAAATTACGTATATTTTATAATAATTTTGGCTACTCGAGTTATTAATAATATAAAATTCTTATATTACAAAAATTTTGAAATTTCCCTTCAAATTTCGTCATGTAGTATTCGCAATGAGAAGAGGAAACTGCCCATCGGTCCATCTAGACAGCGTTCTCATACCACCTGCTCAAAGTGCACGGTACATGGGTCTTCATCTTAATCCTCATCTGACGTGGAAGGTCCATGTAAGAGAAAAGAGAAAGCAACTGGATATTAAGTTTAAGTTTAATTGTTTTTGAGCAAGAGATCACAGGTTTCACTAACGAAGAATCAAATATTGTACACGATCATCCTGAAACCGATTTGGACCTACAGGATCCAGTTTTCATAACTTTTTTTCGTTTCGGCCAACTATGGACCATGTTTAACATATCTTTTACAGTCAATCTAGTTCCTTTTCTGCCAATATTTCTTAACTCTCTAACTGACCTTTTTCCTAAATTTTTTGTTTCTACTCTTTTTGTTTTGAAGCTTCTTCTCGTAGAAGTTACTCTTATTTGAGATTTTATTAAATTCTAATTTACAAAATCGGCTAATAAACGTCCAGAATTTTCATTTTTTTTGTCATTCTTAATTTTTTATCACAATATACGTTTTTAGTTCTGTTTTCTAGGTAATGGAAAGAATTTTTAGGAGAATTTTATTTCAGACATCCTTAAAATGTGGGAATTCATCATTTATTGTAAATAAAAAAAAAAATAATCTATCTTATTAAAAAACACGCTAATTTAATAAACAGAAATTCATTATGTGCATTAAACGCATATATTATTATAATTTACATAAACACTCTCAGTCATAACAAGTAAACCTCTAAAATATAAAAAATAACTTTAAAAAACATGCTGACATTATTTAAAACTTCAATAATCGTCACAAAATATTGATAAATGTATATAGTTGATATTTAGTTTAAAACGTTAATTTTATTGGTAGCCAGGCACTAACGCTTTTCCTAATAACGTACAGTTGCGTATCTTTGTTCTACACTGAGTGGCAGCTGATATATTGGGTACGGAATTCCGGTTAAGATTACCTTATATTTATGTATGAATTAATAAAAGGTGTACACTAAAATTTAATTGTATAATTTTATTTATTTTGAAGAATCCTAATCTTGGTTAGTAATTATGTAATACCTTCCCAATCAGTTTGAGAAATCTTTTTTACATTTCACATATCCATTCCACGCTACATGAGACCTATACATACATAATTTAGAATTTAGTGCACCTGTTATAAGCTAAAATTATTATAATTAGATTAAAATTGTTAGAAAGTTTTTTTTTCTTAAAAAAATACTGTTCAACTTTTTGCATAGGCTGGAATCATGTACATTTCAAAGGAGCTTGAAAGTATTCAGAGAAACAAGATATATTTAGCCGATTTCAAAGTGTCGTTGAAGGATAAACACAATTTATTCTACCGGCCTTTCATTTGGTCAGGCATGACTTTTTCATACGCTACAAAATTCTATTTTCATCTCCCACCCACAAGGTTAAAGCTTATGTAGCGAGATCATAAAGAAAAAAATATTAAGATTATTATTGTATTTAAATAAAAAAAGATGATTTATTTATACTTTGTTAATAACAGTAAATCTGGTATAGATCTGTACATCTTTCAATACTGCATTTATACGTATGACTTGATTTTACTTGACGATCAACTGTTATGTTTTATATCAATTTTATTTTATTTTTATCTAACTCAGTTTAATATGTGCAGTGAATTTATAATATATATTTAATTAACATATGTTCCTGAAGATGGAAATAATATTTTCTAAAATCCCTAGAGCATAATCGCTACTAATAATTGCTGGTAAGCGGAAATTATATTTTATAGAAAACATTTTATATAATACTGCATTTGTAACAACATGAAAAACTACATTCTTTTTAACTTGACACTTTTTGTTACAGATAAAAATACAGA
The DNA here is from genome assembly GCF_047948215.1 of Lycorma delicatula. Classification (NCBI taxonomy): domain Eukaryota; kingdom Metazoa; phylum Arthropoda; class Insecta; order Hemiptera; family Fulgoridae; genus Lycorma; species Lycorma delicatula. The sequence goes on from NC_134456.1 coordinate 27,892,685, forward strand.
ATAATAGTAACAGGTTTTATGGATGTTACCGTAATAAAAATAATTTAATAATCAATTACAAACTCCAGAATCGATTTCAAATTCGACAGAAAAATTGTTTAGTGTTTTAAATAACCATTGTATATATATAATTATTTACTAATAATTTTAACAAGTAATAAAGCAAACATTACGAAAGAAATAAATAAAATTAATGAACAAAATAAATCTTAATAGATATAACTGGTATTTAAAAAAATAAAAATTTTTAATTTTTTTTTATAGATTTGTAAAATTAAAAAAAGTAGGATTTCGTTTAAGGTTATGATCTAATGATTATTTTAGACGTATACTTGATAGTAATTAATTTCTCTAAACAATTCATGACTAGTTAATTTTAAAACTGCCTATAACTACGATAATTGTAAGTATTACTCTTCTAAAAAAATATCTGGATTAACGTCAAACTTTTTATTTAAAAAATATTTAGTAGACCGAACGACTAGATAGTGAACATTGATAAGAAAAACAATCCAGGTAAAAGTCTATATTCAATATTCTAGAGTATTCATACCCGTACACAGATTCTAAAGGCTATACATATATGCCTGATGTAGTTTTTTAGTGGTGTACAAGCCGGTATCTAACATAGCACCTACTAGTTCTTGGCCACCTTTTAAATTTGAGAACGGCTCTAAGCCGACATTAAGCAGTTACGATATATTACCCCCTGTATTTTAATATTAAGCCCTACCAGCGATGAGGTGTAACTTTGTATTTTTTGGGAAGAGCTTATAATCCGACACGTCCGCCATCGCGCGAGGTCCAGGCTCGCGGCTCAGACTAGAGTCTAAAGTTACTCACGTCTCCGATTTCAATGTCATGTTCGTAGTCTGTCGCGCTTATTTTTTTTGTCGTCAATTAATCCCTATATAGTGTCAGTCCATAAGGTATCTCCATATTGCTTTGATAATCCTTCCACCGTCTACATTTCAACGCTATCTTTTCAGCTCGCCTCGCCATATGCTTTTTATGACAACTACAATGAAATAAGAATATTTATGATTTAGCCGACGTTAGTAACATTTAAATAATTTTTTTTTGTTCATTTAATTACGTAATTGTCTGTGCTACGTTTAAAATAATATAATCAAAAGTTGAATTTCCTTATAGAATAAGGAACTGTGATTATAACAACCGACTTGTAAAATTTAATATAGGCTTATCTGTTTAAAAATAAGTACATTTTTAATTCAAAATTATTTATTCTCAAGTCTAGAACAAACAAACATTATTTTCAAAGCGACTTTTAAATCAGACTTATTTGCTCACGGCACATTTTTTCATACAAATACTTTGACAAACGTACCTAAGAATGAAGATAGAAAATTAAGTTTTGAGAAACTAAGAGACTAAAGAAGTTTACCATTAAACTAGACAACAATAATTGTACTACCTATTTAAGCTGAAAATTTACACTGAAATCGATGTCATTGTCTTGGAATATGAATTTTATTTTTATAAAAATATATTTCTTGATTTCATCACAGTTTAAGGAAGTTAGTATTATTTTCCTTTTATAGGATACGCTTAAAAATATTTTCCATAATGATTTTTAAAAAAAATCTTAATTATTTAATTCACGTTATCAGTTAACTATGTAAACTATTATAGAATCTCTTTCATGTTACTGAAGTATGCATAACGTAAAGAATCTTAAACAGACTTCAAAAAATAAATAGGTATCAGTTTGACCAGTATGTATTATTTTTAAAACTCATGTTCAAGTTACAAATAAATGCACAGATTTTAATGTTTTCTTTTCTTTTTTTTTAATTTTTACATGATGTTTCTGTAGTAGAATTACTTCCACTTCTAGAATTTGTTCCAGAAAACATCAGTAAATACCTTCCAGATAAATGTTTTTTACTTAAATAATTACATGATTATAAAGAGAACGTTATTTATTTGTAAAAGATATTACTCTAGCATTACCCTTTAAAGGGTAATACTATATATATAATCTTGAGTCAAAGTTTTTTCACATAAAACGTAACGTTTTTTGTTTTTTTTTTTTGAAAACGTATAGCAAAAATAATATATATTTCTGCATTCCGTACAGTATTAGCTCACATTCCATAATATTAGTTAATTTCGTTTCTCTTTATTTTTTTCTTACTTTTATGAAAATATTATTTTTTTGTTTATCCTCCTGCTTTTGTGTTTTTTTTTTATTATTTATCAAGATAAATAATAAATCTCATGGGTTTTTTTTATTTCTTTAAACCCTATAGGTTTACTAAAAATAGTATTTTACCACACAGGAGGCAGTTCTGAAAGTTTACTTTTATCTTAAACAAAATTAAATATTTATAAATAAAATAAACTTTAATAATAATAAAACTTCAGCAAAATAATAATAATAAGATAATAAAAAAATAATAATTATGTATTTTTCAGATCGGTCCCGAATTAAGGGTAAATAACTTGTTCGCGGTTAGTTATGCTTAATTTAATTGAAAACTTAAAAAAGTTGAAACAAAGAAGAATTGAAAAGGATATTTTAGTCTTTAATTTTATTTTTTTTAAATTTTAACCAGTTTTTAATTTTTTTAAATTAACTACTAATACTGTGAAAGAAATTTTTCAAAAAAATTTGGGTAAAAGTTTTTAATAATGCTGTAAAAAAAAATAAGAATGCATATTTATTTAATATTCAAGTTGTTTTAAGGTAAATTGTTAATATTATTCTTGCAAAACTAGTTAATACAATAGCAAATTCCGTGGCTGATTGGGTAGCGACTCTGGCATGCGGAGGTACCGGGTTCGAATCCCGGTCAGGCATAGAATACGCTACCAATTTTCACTAGCTAGATGACCATAGCGTTGATGCTCACTCTTTCATATCAAAAATAAAGTAGTAAATACTGAACTTACTATTTTTAAAATATAACCATAAGCCAGCTTCATATTATGGATGCTGGTGTTCTTTGATGGTTGGGTTTCAATTAACCAGAAACCTCAGGAATGGTCTACCTAAGATTGTACAAGACTACACATCATTTACATTCATACATATCATTCTCATTCATCCTCTGAAATGTTACCTTACGCTAATTCCGGAGGCTAATCAGAAAAAAGAGAGCTTTATATTAGGAAGATATTACAGAATTTTTTTTCATTTAGTAATTCCATGACTGTATGTAAAATTAATAAATTACGTCTAATATTTTTTTTAAAAATTTTTATTTTTTGAGGTCAGAAAAAAAATATTACTGAATAGGAGTGAATCGAAGGCTGTATTGTAGAACACTGTTCTCCGTAACTACATTCAAAAATAATCAATAATATGTTTTTCTCATAATATTAACTAATAATATTTTATTCTTGTAATAAACGATGAAATCTTGTTACATTAGTCCTGTGTTGTTGTTCGTGTTTAAAAAATAATAAAAGTAATTTTTTTTTTTAATTAATATTTCTAAAATAAAAAAAATAAAAATAAAAATAATGAAGAAATTCACAGGCAAACAAATAAATAAACAAACAAACAAAACAAGGATAAAAATGAAAAAAAAAGAAACTAGATACGGAACAACTAATGCATCTAAAATGGAAATGAATTTTATTCTGATATAAAACTACGATACAATTAAACAAGATATTGGACAGGAGTGAGGCGAGACTAACATTCCAAACAGTTTCTTTTTTTTCTGAATCAGAGCTTTGTGGGAGGGGGGCCATTAATGTTTATCCCAGGTGTCAAGCCTGTCACATTTGCCTGTCTACGGCTCTGCTTGTAGGGCTAACGGAAGAGAGAAGAAGTTGCTATTTGAAACATGTCATTCCCCCAACTCCCAGCAACAACCTGATCTATAAAATTCTTCGAGATACAAAAAGCAGATGTCATTGGTATTTTATTTTTTTTATTTTTTAAAGAATAAATTACTATACCAACAGAATGAAATAAAATAATTGATCGTAATATTTACATAAAGAACGATAATAGGTGATTACCAGCAGAGATGGGAAAGGTCCTCGGGTTCCATGGATAAAGAGTAATGATAAAATTACTTCTAAGATGTCAGCTAAAAAGTTGTCGGAATCCAGGGTGGTCACTTAGTAAATGGAAAATGAAGACTTGAGATCGAAGCAGATCTTCAGGCCTTCAGGTCTTATACGTAGATAAGAAAAAAGAATTACAGCCTCTATATAAACATATTTATTACATAACCGATTTATATTTAATCACATAGTGGGTAATAAATTAAAATTTAATAAAATCATCTAAACGAAAGTTTTACTCAATATTTATTCAAATGTAAATAATTCTTAGCTAAAATGTCAATATGATTTTTACATCCTTGTACGAAGTAAAGGAAGTATTAAAATCGCGAAAAATTTCGGTTTTCAGATTTCAACGGAGATATCCATTTTGATCATCACTGGATCCATTTTGACTTGTTATGGTGTGGCGTCTGTACGTACGTACGTATGTACCTTGCATAACTCAAAAACGATTAGACGTAGAATGTTGAAATTTTGGATTTAGGACTGTAATAACATCTAGTCGTGCATCTTCCCTTTTGATTTCAATCAACTGGACTGAAATTGTCAAAAAAAGCCCAAAATACAAAGAAATTGGATTTTTCACTTTTTCTTAACTTCAGTAATAAGCTCTCATTGAGAGCTTTTCAACCATATATCATACATAAGTGGTATTAATTTTCATTAGTTCGAGATTTATAGCCAAATAAAACTTTAATTAATGAAATATTTGGATCTTACAATGGGAGGGCACATCGGTTCGAATCCAACTTCATTTCCTTTTTTTTTTAATTTAAATATATAAATTTATTAATAATTATTAATCTCCGATTGAAAAAAAAAAGAAAAAATCAGAAGTTATTAGTGAAATAAAATAACTTTTTACACAGATTAATAATTAATAATAAATCAAAATATTTAAATTAGAAAAACAAAAAACTTTAAAAAAATACATGTATATGACACGTTCTCACTTACGTTACATAACTACTTGAGCGACGTAAAACAAAATTAATACATAAACTAATATAAAATGCTGATACGGACATCACAAAAAGATGTGATGCAAGTGGTGCCCATCACAATTTAATTGTGTAACTGTCCACTTTCTTTAAGAATTGGAGGATCGTGTCTCAATTTCAAATGAAGTGTAGCAAAAAATGTATGTAATTTAATAGGCGTAGAAGGAAGTCATGTGGTGTCCACATCAGATTTTTTATAACGGCGTTGTTAATTCATAAAGTATATTTTAAAAGTAATAATCAAGTTGTTTATTTGAAATTTCTTTATTTCTACACCTATTTCTATTTGTACATTACAAATTATAATCCTCTCATCTAGCTATAAAATTGGAAAAAAAATATTTTTATTATTTCTTTATTTTCTAATTTAACTATTCAATTAAAAAAATAAAAAAAAATAGTAATAAAAAATAGAATCGTTCTTTTATATTATTAATTTACTCTACGAGCCGCTAAAACCTACTTTTCTTTCTCATTATCGACACAACGATTGAATTTATTTAGTGATTTGAGTTTAAGGTACTTTACTGGGTTGCTGAGCAGGAGAACACAATTTTCACTATCTAACAAGTAGTCGTGGTACTACAAGCAGCACCGTTGAGATAATGCAAAGGTTCCAAAAAAATTAATGAGGAGCATAACAGAGGCGCCTTGATTCGTAACAAACAGTGAGATCCACGAATATCTGGGTTTATCGTACGTTCGAAAAGAGTAACAGCACTTCGGTATTGAATATAAACTGGGGTTTAACAACTTGAATTATTAAGCTATTAACCATCTACACAATAGCGAAGATTTTAAAGGCTAAAATAACTCCACACGTTAGACCTTGGTAACTTATGTGATTTGAGTTGAAGCTGAATCAACTGATTGTTACCTATATATCATTATTTCTTTTCCATTTTATGTCACAATAAAACGTAATATGCAATAAAGTATGAATATTCTTTCATTATCAACTTTACTTATATTTATATTTTTTCCTCTCAGTAATTCATCGTCTCTTGTTTAATACTTTTATTGGTTTTGTTTAGTGTTGAATTACTAGTGGTTCTGTTCTCAGACATGATTTTATTTGTACACATAAATTGAGTGTTCTGCGTACGAATATTAGTAAGTAATTTTTGAGGAGCTTCAATGGAAGCCTCTCTACATGTGATTCTATATAATCATATTTATTTATTTTATTAGTGCAATACCAGGTTACAGAGTAACAGTACAGTGACATGATGTCAACAGAACCCTGCAGTGATGCCAAGGCATCTTTTCGCAGTCTGGCGTGTAAGTGTAAATATACCGGTAAATGTGTAGTCTAGAACAGACTCAGGCCGTCCGCTCCTGAGATGTGTGGTTAATTGAAACCCAAGCAACAACGAACACCGGTATTCATAGTCTAGCATTCAAATCCACATAAAAGCAGCTGCCTTTACAAGGACTTGAACCTTAGAACTGTCGACTTTGGAAATCAGCTGATTTTGCGATGATGAGTTTAACCATTACACTAACCCGGCTGGTTAAATCATATTTATCTATCTAGTAGTTTATCTTATCTATATTTATCTAGTAGTATCTATAATACTGTAACCTATTGTAAATCCTATTTTGAGGCAACAAAAACTACCGACACAAAATCTCTGAATGTTGGTCTTATCAAATCTATGTATATTCGGCTTTCTCGGGCAGCTTGTTTTAAAAGAGGAATATATGTCATCAACGAATCTTTCCTATGAAACAGCTAAACTTTAAATGAACTCCATATTTACTTGCTTCTGTACGTTTTCTAAAAATTGAATAAGCAGTTTATTATAGGAATGATACAGAAAAACTTACTAATCGATAGAATCAGACAGGTAATCATTCGTTGCTTCATTAATTATACACAGAGTGAGCAACATAAAACCGAACCCATAATGAAACCGCTACCCAAACAATATTTATGAAAGACTCTCACACAACTAGCGCGACTAATGGATGTATATGTTATTACTGATTGTTGCTGCCATTTTTTCAGGTGATTACGTGTCAATGCACTGAAACAAAAAATTCATTTTATTGCAGTGCAGTATTGTGAGTGCAGTTATGTTTGTGTAAAATATTTTATTCAATCCAGGAGAAAATAGCTATAATTGAGGCCTATATCGTTATCTTTATCGTTCTGGATAAAGAATTACGTCAAGTATTCGTAGAAAAATTTCCAAATGCCTGTATCCCAGCGAAGAGTAGCATACACGAATTATTTAAAAAATGGAGTACAGCAAGATCGGTTTTAAATGAAAAACGAAATAGGTAATCTACCGTTAGGACTCCACAGGCATTGGATTACCAATATTGAAAGAAAAATTACTGCCAGTCCAAAAAAAAATTACTACGCAAGTTATCCCAACAATCTAGTGTTAAATACATATCTTTTCATAAAATTCTTCATGAATTAAAATCGAAACCATACCGCGTTACAACTGTGCAACAACTGAAGCAGACAGACAACGAGCTCTCAGCAGAAGACCTTCCATGTTCCTCAGAGTTCTCTACCTGCGATTTTTTCTTTTGGGGCTAGTTAAAGGAGAGAGTTTATGCATCTAATTCCCACAATATTGATGAACAGAAGGTGAACAAGCAACGAGAAATCAACGTAAGTGACAACAACGTTTTGCATCAGTTGATTCTCAATATGATCAATTGAGCACAAAAGTGCATCGATGCCCAGGGTGGTCATTTTGAACATCTTTTGTAACAATAAGGTAAATAAATGCAACATTTAAATTAAGTTTTATTTTTTCTTATTTAATTTATCCGTATCATTCATAAAATCTCATTCCAGTATAACCAACCGATTCTGCAACGGTTACGTTATGGGTTCGGTTTTATGTTGCTCACCCTATATATGTGGTTGGAGCATTACCAGAGATGTCTAATACGTAGGTCCTGGTAAGTAATGAAAATATCAATAAAAACATTCCTCTTAGTTGCTCAAAGCATACTGAGTTTATAATATACATTTTAATTCAGGCTATTTTGACTAATGGCAAACACCATTTTCCAGTTCGATGTGCCATTAAATTTATTTGAAATTCGTTTGGTAAAAAAGCAAATCAAATTCTAAAGAGACGATTTAAAAAATATAATTTAAGGTTCAAAATACGCTGAATTCTATAACAATATTTTTTTTCATTAATTTATCATGTATTTATTTATCTTTATATAACTTTCAACCACAAATAAAATAAAGACTCTTTCATACTTAATCATAAATATTTATTAATATATAATTAATTTTAAATATGGTATAAAAATTGATTTTGGATCATAAGGTAAAATATAAAACAATTTACGATGAATATATTTTTAAATTTTCAACATGTTTCGGTTGTATTTATCAAAGTAAAAAGAATTCATTTTTAAGAATAAATATACAAATTCATTTATTTTAGTAAAACGAGAGCCTTTCATCTTTTATTTTGACGTTATACAATGTAATTCACTGGAGTATAATAAACGTACAAGAGAATAAAGAACTCGTGTAATTGTGACAGGCACAGGGATATTGTAGAATGTATTATCCGAAAATATTATGTATATATATATATATATATATATTTATCGAGGGGTTATATCTGCACAGTGATAAGGGTGGATGAGTAGAATTTGAGGGTAGGGTGGCAAAGTAGGGAGATGGAAAGTTGTGAATATTGAATGATTCAATGAATGAAGTATACAAGTTTTCGTATTGATCTACAATTCTGCACTATCAAGCATTATAAAATAAACAAAAGTGATATTCTTATTTATATATATATATGTTGAACCATTGTAACTAAGACTAATATGTGTTTCTAATGTGATATAAATATATCACATATATAAGTATATTATTTGTAATATAAGACTAATATGTGTCCGTTTAAGCGGACCTTATCAGGTCCGCTTAAACGAAAATCTACAGTAGTTACTGAAAATCTACAGTAGTTTTTAATTAAATAAAAAAATTATAAATAATATTGATTAAATTAAATGATTACTGCACTGCATTTACTATGATTAAAACCACATTCGTACTCAATTCCACATATTTTTTGTTCTAGTTATAATTTATATTTCATTTTTTTAATCGACTTCTCGAAGAAACGTACGGTATTACTTTTGGACGCACGGCGGGATTGGAGGAGAAATTGAATTATTTTTTTTAAAATTAATTTGAAGTAGTCAGTGTTATATTCCAGTCATATGAATTATGTAGTATATTCTGTCTACAATATAGGATAAATTTGGCTAGTCAGGAAATTTTATTTTATTTCAGGATTTCTTTTCACTTTTTTTTATGTAATTAGTGTATTCACTCAAACATGTTTCCTTAATTCCTTCATAAATTAATTAATTTAATTTGTTTTAAATAAAAATAATAAACATTTTTATAAATTATTTAATTTTTTTTTTAATAGATGATTTAAAAAAATAATATAACAACTATTTTAAAGTATTTTGTTTCGTGTGAACAAAGAGAATAATTAGAAATGTCTATTATACATTAATTTTCCTTATGCTAGAATTTTCTGTTAATTTTAATATCAACCAAAAGTCTTTTCTCTTTTTTCCTACCGAAAACTAAGTGAGAATTTAGTAAACGAAATTAAAGACTTTTAACTCTTAAAATGGAAAATTTTAGTACAGTCTTTAATGTTGTGATGCAGAAAAGAAAATAACTGATTTATAAAGGGTTTATAAGGATAAGAAAAAAAATTTAATAAAATAATTTTACTCTGCTAAGTCTGAACGTTAATAAATATAATGTGTGGGGAAGTAGATACTTTACGGCAAATTAAGGAAAACTTTACTATAAATTAATGAAATTAGCGTAACTAATAAAAAATAAAAGAAAAATAATTGTCGATAATATCCATTCTGTTAAATATTTCAAATTAGAATTTGGGATGATTCATTGGTGTGATAAAAAATTAATTCAGAAAATAAGTTAGATAAAATGAAATTAAAGAATTGTAACGGGGAAAAAGATAAAAATGAGACAAGTATGAAAGATGAGGACATACCGTTCTAATTAAAGGATATCCTTATCAAAAAGAATTTCCCTATGAAAACGATTTGTCTATCAAAAAACAGTTTCCTATGAACTTTTTTTTTTTATTGTAACGACACAGTAACTTTACAAACTGTTCAGCAAGATAATCGAACGATAAGTAAATAAGATCTATTTGAACTAACATAAAGTTATCACAGACCTAGCGGCTTGTGACGTAACGATAACAATGAAATGAAAGACATAAAATAGAAGAGCACTGCAGACTGCCAGGTCAAGAAGTCACCTAATTGAAAGGATAAGGCAAACCAAGAATATTGTTCCTTAGCATCTTGAAAAATCATTGACCGTGTTATTCAATAAATTGACCGCCTATGAAAAAATTACAAAAGATTAGACGTTGAAGTAAAGAAGATTTAACAAGAAGATATAATACAGTTTTCTTTTTTACGAAAATTGTACGATTAAAATTAAGGAGAAATTTCCAATAGAAAGTTTTAAAAAAGTTGCATACTATTGGAATTAAACATGACTAAAAATCAAGTTGGTGTTTAAATAGATGCACAGTAATTCTACCTGAATTGTCTTACGGGTACTGCTAACAGCGCAGTCAAGGATTGCTAACAGTACCGCTGCAAGACGTTGTAAGTCGTAAGAAGCCTATCGCCGGTCTAACAGTCCATTCCCATCTTACCAGTCAACTGAGCTTTTTAAACTTTGAGAAGTAGTACCATATTTTATCCAAAACTCTAAAACAATCTTTTTAATAAATCAAGTATTTTATTTATCAATCATAATTTAATTATTATCGAAATGAAAATGAAAAGTTGCAATTTTTAGTAAATTAATTTATTGGAAACGTTTAATTTAATTTTATATAGAACAAAAATGGTTAGAATTAGTGATTGGAATTTTATTGACCTGTTTAATAAAATAGATCTTCCATTGCAATTGTTATAACTTGATTGAGTGATATTTAAAATCGTCCGCCTTTTATTTAACACATACATACTGCAAGTTGTTATGGATATTACTATACGGAAAGAATGACTGGCATTAATGGAATCTGTAGAATAATATGAATTTGATTATATTTAGAATAAATTTATTGTTATACTATTATTCATTGTTATATTAAAAATACAAATGGTTGAAAATTATAATGTAATTTAAAGGAAATAAGAATTACAATTAAAAGACCGATTCATTCATTATTGAAATTTAGTGAAATAGAATATATTCGTTTAATTGTTGTACATAATCGAATGACTTCTTAAAATTTTGTTTATAATTTATATACTCCCCGATTTTTAAAAGTTTAATTGACAATTAATTATTTATTAGTTTTGGAAAAATTTTTAAATAAAGAAAAACTTTTATTCCTTTCTCCAGTTCCAGTAAAAAATATGGAGGTGAGTAGAAATGATAGAAATCAAATGTTCTAAAACGTGGTTTTTTTTTCTTTAATATATAAATTGTTGATATATTTGGAATAGGTTTTTAAAAATATTTTCAGCAGATTTAACGTTAATATTTATATAACATAAGATGATTCATGAAGAATGAAAAAACTTTCAGGTCATGTTCTACTGGTGAAAATAAAGAAGCTAGTTCATATAAACATTGTTTCGGAAACACTTCATTACGAAGTGATGGCAGGCGAAAGATTCGCCCCAATTTCTGCGTTCTTGATAAAATTAAGCTAGACTGTAATTCTTGGGCTCCAAATTAAGAGATAAATTTAGTGGTTTTATATGATATTCTACCTAAGAGATTGAAAAAAATAGATGCCAAACTGTACTTTTAGTAGTTTTCGAGAAATGTGGTATAAATGACAAAAGATTAGGAACAAAAACATACTGCGAATTCTTTATTGGAAAATGTATTCTGCATTGTTTGTTAATTACATCCACATCCACGTAGTCTTCCATTTACTTATATTAATATTTATTGCTGTTCAAATACAAATTCAGGCAGAAAAATTTTCTTTGGCAGGTATAGGACCGAATACTTTCATAAGATTAGATCTTCTAAGCGTTATCCCTAGAGCCCTTTTTTTAGGATTAATAAAATCCTATTCCAGGGGAATAGAGACTCATGGGGTGTACTTTAAAGAGCTTGGTCACAAAAGGAAGAAAGACATTCTTCTGTTAGTTCTATAACTGGATGTGGTGTAGTATTTGATAAGAATCAAGTCTTGGATTTTTTGTTGAACGATCAGTTTCTAGATTATAGTGACTCAGATGAAACCTCGTACTATCTGCGAGACCGTAGGGAAGTCGCAGCTTTTCACTCAGTAGAATTATTTTTTCAGATTACTGAAGAGGAAGTCGGTCAGGTAATCTGTAGTCTGGTTAGGAATAAAGCTCCCGGGTATGATTGTATAACGGTAGAGCTTCTTGGATTTTGCTAGATGTATTCATACATTGATTAGGGGCTTTGACAGGATGATTTTTGCTGGCTATTTTCCTGGTTGAAGGAAAATAGCCGAACGTGTGGAATTCTGGGTAACTGATGCGTAAAAAGTTGTGGAGTCTTCAACACCAGATGGTCCTGACAAGACCACCATGATGTTTCTTAAAGATCGGTTAGCTGATACGCAATAAGTGTGGGTATGTTCAATTAGGTATGTTTCTGTTCAAAAATATCTGAGTCCTTGATTATCTTCGATTCAAGGAGCACCTTCAGTTTTTGCAAAGAAGGCGGGTGGTACTTTCTTTGGTGTTTGTTGGGTTAACCATCCCGATTGGGGGTTGAATTTCCGTACTTTACTTGTGTTTTTTATAAATCTGTAGGTGAGGCCTTTATGTTGTACGCTGCGCCCGTTTACCCCATCGTATGAATATAAAGGATGTAGGGACATATTGTTACGAGCCCAGCGTCTTTTGTTAGCAGTTATCAGGGATTACAGGACTGTCTCGAAAGAGGCAATTGCAGTTGTCGCCGATATAAAAAATATTCTATCATTCTTGCCACAGCACGCAACTTGTGCCACATTTACAAGAAATGTAAATGGACGCATGCGTGAGAATGAAGATCAGGGATTTGAATCTTGGTAGGTTAGGTGGAACGAATCTTCAATTGGCCGTTATACCCATGGTATTTTCCTTGATGTTACAAATTTGCGAGCTGTTACCCCTAACAGCTCGCAAATTTGTTATAGAATTCAATTCTATAACAAATCCCGGCTTCCTCCAATTGTTATAGAATTCAATTTCTATCCGGACATAATGTTTTCAGAGAGAAATTGGTTAAGTTTGGTTTGGTAAACTCAAACCTTTGCCCGGACTGTATGATCAATAATACTGTGGACCATGTATGTTTGCCGAGGTAAGAAGCTGGACCTACCAGACTTGTTAAAGAGCTTGAGAGAATTAATACCTTTCTGGATTTGCGGATTAACTGACTAGGGACTCGTTTGGGCATTTATTGGAAGGCAAACCTGTGATGTAGCTGTAATATATGATGTGCAGGCATTGAACACCTCGAAAGCAAACCAGATCAGAGGTTTAGTAACTTAATAAAGTCGGTGGGAATTTCCTCTGAATAAATTCAGAGATAAATATGGTATGGAGATAAATTCAGAGATATATTCTACATTGAGATACGGAGTTCTTGATTTGAGAATTAAAATTGAATTGACCTAAATTGATTTAATTTAGATAACATTTGCTTTTTTAAATTCTGAATTAAGAGGCGGTAATAGGTATAAATTTCTGTAGTTGTGAACACTTGTGTGGTAAGAGATTAACACATTGATTTAGAATCGCTAATTTTTTTATATCTTTACTGTCTATGAATTAAAAATTAATAAGAGTATTAAGAACTACGGCGGGGTTCGCGCTTCCGTGAATTCTGTACATAGCTGTGATGGCAACGCTGTATGATACCATTTTACTTAAAATCAAATTCTCCACAAATTTTGTTTAAATTTGAATGTGTTTATTCCCCATCCTACTTTGTATTTAACAAAGTTATTTTACGCCAAACATAAAACAGTGTTTTTGGTTCCCAATCTTTCGTTTTGCGTAGATTTCATAAGAAAGATATCCATTGGAATGAGTACCATGATTCGACTTCCGGAAAATTTCGAAATATCCTCGCGTTTCACATCTCCCATACCCCAAAACCACAGTCAGCTCAAAACGATATATATACATATATATATATATTTCACTTTCTTGCGGGCACTTTACCTGCCGTAATTTTGCGCCAATCACTTTCAAATTGTTTCCTAAAAGAAACTCGACCAAAAATCTCGGTCAAGTTTGTTAACGGCCAAAATCGGACCATAGGGATGGAAATTGGGTGGCTTTTTCGAAAAAACAAAATATTGCTATAAGCTTCTTATTAAGTAAAATATCTAATTCATTTAAAGATCCTACAACTATTTAGATAAGGACCTAAAACTTATTTAAATAAAGTTTTTTATATCACCAACCGTTGGCCCAGGAGATGAAAAAAATGGGGTTACGAGGACAAAAAAATTATACCACATTAGTCCTCTAAACCTTAACTAAAACTTTTATCCGATTCAATTTTTGATATGACCAACCTTTACGGCAAGGGATGACCAAAATGTTACTGCAATTGTAAGATGGGACTTGCCGTATGCTAAACATGTGAAACTTTTTTCACATGCAACCATGACGTATTGAGTAAATTTAAAGTTTTTCTTAACTTTAAGGTGGAATTTTGTTTCATCCCCTACTTAGCACCGGTGAAATCTACCACCGCCTTCCGGCGTGCCGAAAGGGATTTTTTTACCTCAGATTTTTCAAAGACTACTAATAATACAATCGTGGGACATTTTTTCAATTTTCAGGTAATATTTCACATAAAATCGATACCATGTAAAAAAGAATTACAGTCTGGATTAATTTTGCCAAAGACGGACAAATCAGTGCGGAAGTTTCGCTAGCCGTCTCTCACTAACGAAGCGTTTCCGAACCTATTTTTATATGAATTATCTTTTCTTTCAACAGTAGAACATTCTTGAAACTTTGCTACATTCTTAGTGAGTCACCCAATATAATGTTACGTTTAACATAAATGTTCGTTAAACTTTTTGCAATATTTGAAAAAAAGACCAATTATTCTTACAAATAAATTATAAGCTTAAAACTTAAATATAGAAAAAAAATTTATCGTAGCATAAAACATTATAAATTAATCTTTCGTACTTATATTTATTTTTGTGTTGTTTATATTTTTTTTTTTTACAGATTAACCGTTAATTATTTTCAAATCAATTGTTTCTTTGTAGAACTAATTAATATTATTAATAAATAATGTAATAATTAATTGTTAATTATATTGCATTAATGTAAAATGTCACAATCCTAATAATTATAGTAAACCTATCAAATCACAAATTACTACAAAAAATAACAAAGAAATTTTAAAGAATAATAATCATTTCATGCTAATCTTAGTGGAAAAAATGAGGAGTGAAATGGTTTCTCATTTTCTTTCTCACTGAAACAAATATACAGTTGTATATAATCAGATTTAATCCACCTGCATTTCGGTGGATTTGATTTTTTGCGCTAAGTATTACTTTTATACTAGCTGTACAGGGGGAAATTATAATATTATAACAATTCATTTAAATAAATAAAATTCAAAGATTAAATTTAAAAGTGTTAATAATTAAAAATATTTTTCGTATGTTAAGTCAATTTAGTTTTTTGTGCAGTGGATATTATATTGTTTTAACTGTTCCTGTATCAAGCTTTCCTCTCGTGTGATATGGACAACGACTTTTTTTTTATAGCAATAAAAATGTTAAATAATTTAAATCAAATTACTATCAAACACCATTATGTAAAAGTAAAATTAAAAAAAAACTGTATTTTATTGTCTATGATGCTTTATAAAATTAACTGTACGACAAAGAAATAAAAAGACTAATTCAAATGTTTGAAATCTTTCACCAAAGAAGAGTGTTGTAAATGATTATCATATCTGTTCTGTGATCCTTTGCGCCATCTCCTACTCCATTCTCCTCCATTGTTAGCTAAAATTTTAAAATCCTGACAGCTCGCATTCTTTAAATGTATACAGTCTACATATAATCTTTACTCTTTTTTTGTATCTTCCACTGATTCTTCTCACACTGTTTTAATCAATCCTTCCCCTCCTATGATATAAACCAGTCCATTAACTTCCCTACTTGTTATGATTAAGCTTTTATTCTCGTTAACTCTTCTCATTATTTGTTTATTTTTGACTTTATTCATTTAATGTTTTCCAGTCTCCTTCGTGCCCGCATTTCAAATACTTCCAACGTTTTTTTTAATGTTTTCCTTAGTGCCCGTGTTTCATATCCATACAGAAACATATATCTAAACGTAATACTTTACAAGACATTTCTTTAATTTTATCTTATTACGTAATGACCGTTCGTTTTTATTAACTTCTTCTTAGTCATTGCTGAGATAAGTAGTTGTAAAAGTTCTAAAATAAGAATATTTTTTAATAAATAAAAAAGTATAGGAAAAATTTTACGAAACAAAGGATTAGATTCCTTGTATATATAAACTACAGTCGGTAAACAATGATTAAGTTGCACCAAAGAATTATTTTATTACACTTATTTTTGAAAGTAAATTACCGCAATTTTATCTTAAAATTGAAGATGAACCCAGAATAAAAAAGAATCCATCTAAGCAGTCAAGAAACTGTTTAGAAGATGATCATGTAAAAATGTTTAACATAAAGGAACCAAGGCTATTATGAAATTAGATTTTTCCTTAATGAGATTAGAACAGCAAGTAAAGCTGCCTTTGAAAGTAACGCCTAAATGTATGCAACTTATCATACATGTCATCTCTGCACTCGACCAGTTAATATTGTAAAGGATCAAATGACATGTTCCAAGCAAAAAAAAAGAAAAACTTTTATTACTTATTCCTTGTTATTCTTTTTTAATAGAAAATGTTATGAATAATTGTATATATCTGTTTATCGAAATGGTTCATGTATAATTAAACAAATATTTTAATAGTGAGTAGAAAATTCTAGCATTATTATTTAAAATTATAATGAGATTAGTACAGCAAAATAAGCTTATTTAGAGTTTGAAAAGCATTAAGAATCGTTTTCTTTTTAATATTGTGTTGCAATTAATTATAAAATTGTATAACATTAATTTTAAATACTATAAATCATTCCACTGATAAATCTCAGTTAAAATTAATATTTTACAGCTCAGTAAAATAGCAGACAATTCGACCAAACACATTTTAATAAAAAGTTTTACTATAAAAATAATATTACTATTTTTTTTTTTTTTAACAGAATATTAAAATAAAAAAATTAGAAAAATTGAGTTAATTATTTCAGATAAAAAGTTATCTAGAATTTAATTTTAATTTTTATAAATTTTTTTTTGTCTCAAAAAAAATTTTGAATCGTTTTTATATAATTTAATTTAAACTTTATTTAAAAGGAAATTTGATTTACTTATTAATTCTAGACATGTTTTATATCGATTCATACTTTTATATATAATTACCTTACTTCCGATATTTGCTCCAACACTATTGTAAAAAGTATTATAGAATGCAATATCTTACATAACAACCTACGATAAAAAAAATTTATTATCAGTCACCTGATTTTCCGTCATTTTGTATTAACCATTAATTAACAGTATGACTACTATGAATTCTATGAATAAATTTTTTTCTTATTTCAAATTCCTATATTTATTATAATAAACATATTTTTTTTATAATAACGACACACCAACTTTACAATGTGTTCAGCAAGATAATTGAAAAATAAATAATTTTTTTTCTTTTTTTGCTCATTAACAATTATAATCACAATCGGCTCTCCTGCGGAGCCATAAGTAAGTTTCCTGACAAAAGAACGTGATAAGAAGGTCCTTAAGAAACCCCCAAAATATATAATACACAATAAACAGTTGCAAGCAAACTTAAAGTCAAATATGAAATTTCAAGCTCGGTCATAAATCACAAACCATTAATTTCAGCACCATATAGTCCACAAAAAAAAAAACATTAATAACAAATAAAAAAGTAAAAGAAAGAGAAGTAACAAGAAATTAGATACGACACCACTAAACTTGGCGGTGTTAGATTCCAAACTGTTACGCAGACCCTAAGTCGAGTACATGGACTCGTTTTAACCGTCGGACGTCTCTGCTGTTATCGAGTAGATTAATTGCAAAGCAATTTACATGATTCTCAAGCAATAAGTAAATAGCATGTATTTGAACTAAAATTAAGTTGCCACAGATCTAGCGGATTGAAACTTACTGAAATAGAAGAGCACTCCGTACGGCCAAACCATAAAGTCACCTAATTGAAACGATAAGGCAAACCAAGAATATCGTTCCTCAGCAATCTTGAAAAATCACTGATCGTGTTATCTAATAAATTGACCGCCAAATAATTCGAGTGCCGATCTAAACAATTTTGATACCGTAGGCTAACCAGAGAGATTTCCTGTCGAACGGTTCGTAACTTAAGATCATTATATATGTCTATTACTTATGTACCAGGGTATGGAGCATTTTCCGCAGTGTTTTTGTCTAGTAGCGTTCAAGTACGTCAATATTGGAGTTGCACGCTGTACCCTACAATTCAAGCCCGTAAGTCTAATCAGGCTTCAAAACGGATTTATAAATCAATAATTTACTTTCTGTTGAAAGCCGAGATCAATGTGCTATCAGCCATTACATGTGATGTAACTTGAGATCCAACTGTTTCCGCTTAGATGTGATATGTTTCGTCCAAGTAAGTCATCGACCAAGATGAAAACCCAAATATTTACAGTCTTGAGATTTCGGAATCGGAACATTGAAGATAGAGATAGGAGGACAGTATTCCTTACAAAGGGTAAACGTGACGTGCTTTGATTTTGTTTCGTTTAATTTTATTTTCCAACATGTAAGTCACGATTCGAGGAGAGTGATATAAACATAATATAAATATAATAAATATATAATGTTATACATAAAATATAATAAAAATATAAATAAACATAATAATATTATATCTTATGATATAACATCGAATTTAAAAAAAAAATTACACGTGTCCCCAAAATTTATACCAGAAAATATAGCAGGTAAAAAAAAAAATAACAAAACAAAAGACCCAACAAAATGTAATATTTCACTGTTGGTCCAATATTTCAGCGTCTTTTCTTACCCGTAAAGGGAGGGTGGTGAACAATAGCTGCTATTCTTCTTATCTGAGAGAAGCCAACACAGCGAAATATTTGACCAAGTGTGAATTATTTGTTTTTTTGTTTTACTGTTACATTATTTTCATCAGTTTTAGTTTCTGGCAGCAAAATTCAATTTGCGAAGAATTTAATCTTACAAATATTATTTGTCTTTTCCGATATTATTCTATAAATTACGATAAATCAATTTATAAGGTATCGTAAAATAATTACTATTAAATAAATTAAAGAACGAAATTATTACTTTTTAAATCATCATTTACTAAGAAAGAATGATTTAAGTTCATTATTCAGATTTATCATATTAAAATAAAAAAAAAGAAGATAATACGAAATAAAAGATTATACACAACCTCAGATAATAAGCATATATTCATACAAATTTATTGAAAAGAAAGCAATGTGAATAAATTACAAATCAAATTGTCTTATTAAATAATATGAAGCATTATTATTATTAGATAATATGAAGCTTATTTAATAATATCACAATATTTTGTTAAAATCTAAAAAAAAATTTTTTTTTAATTATTATTATAGTATACAATAATACACAAGTATGTACCGCTCATGAATTTCTCATGAAAAAATTTCTCATGAAAATTAAGTAACATCGATTTGAAATTATAAATGCAATTTTGGTCATCTCTGGCAGATTTTTAACTTATACGTTATTCTTAATGTAGAATGTATTACAGACCATAACAACAAGTTGGCATACGAAAAAAACATATTAAATATAAATATGAAAAAACCCATACGGTTTCTATTATTTTATGAGTAATTATTGAAAGAGAAATTACAATATAAAAATTATTTTTACATTATTACCGACAGTCCTCACTACCAAACGGTAAGAATGAAACATAAGATATATCAAGATCTAGAAACATGCTTAAATAAAGTGAGAAATTATGAGAATACTCTAAATTGTCTGAAGAACTTGAATTTTCAGTATTATATATATTTGTCGATTATAAGTATAGTTATATATATGTGACCCATTGGGTGCCGCTAATGACCAAGGTTGATGTGACATTAAATAAATTTAAAAAAATAATAATAATTTAAAATAAACATCTGTATTAATTGTTAATGAAGAAAATCCCTCCTATTCCAATTTTTGTCAATCTTAAATAGAAAAATAATAAAATTTGAAGAAATTTTCCATTCATTGCTAATTTCAAAGAGGCTTTCTGCTAGAAAAAACAGAAGTAAAGACAAAAAATAAATATCTTTTGTAAAAACAGAAAAATTTACAGTAAAAATACTAATAGGATTTATCACGTTTGCTTCATTCCCATTTTAATTAGATAAGGATAAAAATTTCATTAATTAATTGTAATTATTATTAATATTGCGAATTACATACTGTTTACGATACATCTTGTGTGCACTAAAGTTTCGTTTCAATTGTAAGATGAGTACAGTAAATTAATCGGTAAACAGTAAAGAAAGTAAATCGTACTTTAGACAATAAACTTGCAAGAATGTTCTCATCGCTAACATCAATCTAAATCAGAAAAGTTGAATAAGAAAGAAATACTTATGTTTCGTAACGCTTCAGTGTTATTTTGTCTTTACCATTAGTTCTTCATTGTTACATGAGTTAACTAAAATAAATTCTTTACGGGAAAGAAAGGTAAATAATTGTACCGTGAAATGATATCTTTTATTTTTAACTCTAGTTTTATCAAAAATATTAGAAAAACACGTAATTACAACCATATCTTACAAGGAATTAAAAAGAAAACATTTTTTGTTTTACTATTATTATGCGCTCGAGAATATTTAATGATAACTCATTGCCAGCCATTTTGATAACAACAAATGTTAAATTTATTTGTGTCGGTATAGCACAGAGCGAGTGGAGGCGGGATATTGTTTCCGGGTGTAGGTCGCTGTTACAAGTTCTTGAGGAGAGTTAATCTGTGCGGTGATGGAGAACAATCTAGTGGCGTGTCTGAGATCTGAGATCGATGGAAGAAACGGGCAGGCAGGCAGGTAGTAGGACGGAGTCCGCCCACAGTTAGGGGCGGGAGAGACGAACCTATCATTGGTCGTAAAAGATCACGTGGTAGGGGTGCGCAACGGCAGCCGCGCAGGGGTGAGCTCGTTTCTCGCTCTCTCTTGCTCTCGCCCATTTAGAAACATGTCAACTAAGTATATTTTTGTATGTGTTTTTGAAAAAGTTTTAGGAGGGATTTCAGTGTGCTCAGTGCGGATCAATCGAGGGTTCTTATTTAATACCAGTCGCGGAGCCCTTAAGCCGCTCTAGTAACAGGCTTAAGGCTTGTTTTATCTCGGTTGCGAGTGTGTGCGCGCCTACGTGTGAGAGAGTGAGACGGAGGACGGGGAAAAAACCCGGCCCTGAAAGAGACGGCAAACCCCAAAACCTAAGTAGCGATTCAACTTTGGATCCGATCCTTCCCGCCGTGACAGCTTTAAGACTCGGTAAGTGCTTTTTATAGATGTAGTCGATTCATCAGCGATCTTATTAGGATGAGGAATTAATGGAACCGATTAGCCCTGCCACCGCGAACTGTTGCCTCCGGCGCCGAAACGGCTTTGCCCTAAGAAGATTAAACACAATGATCCCTTTTTGTGCGTTTCAGCTTCTCGCTATGATACAAGGTACCAGCTTGGCTTATCCAGTCTCCTCCTGACTACGGGCGAGAGAGCCACTGGACTTGGTATCGCGCTCTACGGCTAACGCATAACCGACTACCGACCTAATGGAGCACGGTAATAAGACCACTAATAACTTTAAAAGAACATCTAACACAGTTACAATTAGTATTATGAGACTGTTACTAACTATGACACTCACTATCACAGACGCCTATCTATAATGTATTACAATAAGCAGTGCTATCAGATTACGGTCCTAGTTTTATTCTTTGTATGTAAAAAAAAACATAAAAAACAAAATAACAAGAAACACGTGCTTCGAAAAACATAGCAGTTACGTAATTTATAAGAGATAAAGTGATAAACGTCGAATGAGGTATATTATTATGTTTTTCTGATGAACATCACAATTTTTAACAATATCTTTCTTAAGTAAACTACCAAAAGATGTTTTACAACATGAAAATATATAATTAATATAAATCTATGTTATACATATTGATTCTTATAAATTCAGAGATTAATGTTAATTTTTATAGGATTCATACATCACAGTTAAAAGTGACATTTAGATAAATATCATTCGTAAAACTGTTAATTTTTGCATAAATAACGTAAAGAAATTATTTAGTCTTCAAAAAAACTAATTTTCTTGTAAGTAAATGTATGTATCACAGATTTAACTATAAAAATAAAATCTTAAATGTACAAAATTATTCGCGAACATCACATAAATGAAAAGGTATGGAATTTTTTTAATATTTTTAGATAAATTTAAAAAACTAAATATTTATTTAAATGATAAGATATATAAGCAAAATTTTCTAAATATATATTATAATAATGAGTTAAATAAAAAAAGCATGTCTCAGATACGTATTTCATTGTGGTTTATCATAGAACTATTCTTAAATATCAGTATTAGACCTGAAGAAACGTAATATTCTTACAATAGTTAAATTATTTTCAGTTATTAAATTGAGCCTACTGTAGTAATAATTAATTATTTTTGTAAAATTTAACAATATCAAAAATTATTTAGTTATCTATAAATAAATAGAAAAATATTCATAAATACCTTTATTACATATACATTTTTAATTACATCTTTTGTAATAAAATGTAAAAATATATTAATTGATTTTACGGGAAAAGTAAATTAATTAACCAGTTGTCTGAGTAATCAACGATTATTTAATATAATCTGTTTATAATGCAATAATCATATTAATAATCTTTAAATAATTAATTTTTTACTTAAATTTTAGCATTAACTTCATTAAAAAAAAAATTGCTTAATTATTTCATATTAATTTCAACCAATTTAGAGCCTAATAGTATGCTAATTAAATGTATTAAAATTATCATAAACTGGTTTTGACAAATAGAAATCCTTGTGATATTATTATTCTGAGTTGATATCTTCATAAAAACAAGTAAATTTATAATCCTATAAATAAATCTTAAATTTAAATATTTAAATATAGTAATACGAAGCGTAACTTATTAGGTAACTACGTACAATAATTAGGATTACAAAATTTTATTTATAGAAATTAGATTACGATATTATATTAATGCAACAAAATATAATGCTTGCATGTTTTCCGTATTATTATATATGCAATATATACATATATAAAATTCAATAAAATGAATGCAAAATTTATAAAATGTTGGCATGTAAATAGATTTTTTTCATATTTTTCCTTACGAGTTAAAAACTTTCGTGACGAACAGCAGTAGAAATTTTTTGTTATGACAACCCCTAATAGAATAATAGACACGTTTCGTGTAGGCTAGGTAACCTAAACACGTTATGTGTGCATGTTATTTAAATTAATCTACTTTATACTATTCCGTACATTAACTGATACCGTACTTTTCATGCAAGAAAATTATCCTGTGCATTAAAATTAATATAACTACTTTTAGAAACGCACAATTACTCACTCGAATATCTTTATGATAAAAAAGAAATACCATAATATTAAACAAACAAAACGTATTAAATTTCCGTAAAAAAAAAACACTTATTATAGTGAGATAATCTTTCATTCATATCTTTTTAAATAAATTCTTATAGTAATGGTGATACAGTTACGATGTTTATTAATAGTGAAATAAATAAAAAAAGTAATTTAATGAGATCTAATTCGGAAATTAACGACAGTAATCGACTTCTAAGTTAAAAAATTCTATATGAGAATTTGTTACGACTAATTAATAAATATTGAACGAAACAGATTAAATGAGGCTTAGGAAGAAAATTATACGTAAATTTTGTTGGCACATTTTCCTTAAGATATGTAGTTGCTTATTTATTTATTATTAATTCAGTCAATAATATAAAACTATTATTGACGTTTATTGACCAATATAAAACGTTTATTTATCAATTAAATAAACGAGTTATTTAACTAAAAACTATAATCATTTCTAAAACTATAACAAAGACATTTTATCATTTATTAAATTGTTATTTAGATCTTTCAAGTTCCGATAAAATACAGAATGATCATTTTAAATGGCTATAAATCTACTCACTAGTTAATAGATAGTTATGTACGGTTGGTAGATTACAAAAATTATTGAGTTCAGACAGTTTTTAACCATTTTTTTAATATTTTTATTGTTAGAATAGTCGATATTATTTTATAAGTATCAATTACAAGCAAGAATATACATTTAAAATAATTTTTAGAAAAATGTAAACTTATAGATTCATGAAATCCATAAAATATTGTTTAAACATCACTTTTTTCGGAACAATTTTAAAAAAAACATTAAAAAGATCTGATCTTGTCATAACTGATAATATTAATGTTAAATGAGATTAATTAGATTATTGTTTTAAGTTAAAGTTTTTATAATCATCATATATTCTCTATCAAACGTTTTAAACAGTATTTCTTTTCGGTTTTTGTTTTATTATACAATAATAAATAACTTATACGAATAATATTTTATATGGTCGATGTATAAATTAATTTTCCCAACGATCAATCGCGAAATTGAATTATTTTAAACATAACCGCTACGTGGCGGAGCTCTAGCATCTTGGCCTTTCATGCGGAGGTTGCAGGTTCGAATCCTGATCAGGGGTGGAATTTTCACAGGTTACAAAATTTCATCTTCATATTCCTATATACAAGCTTTTTTGTAAGCTTCTGTGGTGAATTAATTCATCAGTCAGTCAGTCATAACATGAAATAAAAAATATATTTTTAGTTTATTATCTAGTTAGATTAATAACCTTTTATTGTGTTTTGGATTTTTATTAATTATTTTATATCATAATCGTAATGGATCGATCGTAATGGATATCTGTATATAGGAAGATTTTTCTTAAAATAATTTAGGTAAGTAAAAAGATTCGGGACACCAAACTCATGAATGCGAAAATAATTATAAAATCTATGTAATGTGCACGAAAGTTTATACATTTTTAATGCATATTGTATTATACGATTAATTACGTAATTTGGTGCGTTTACCAAGGCTTTTAAACATTTTTTTTCGATTTACCTTTGAATTATAGTTATCGTCGGCTTGTAACAGCTTCCAAAAGCAGGACTATCAGTTACCCAAATTGTTCTGATTAGCGGTTTATGACTTTTAGATGATCAATTTGGGACTTTCGTCCATCAAGTACTTTGCAAAACCTTCAGAAGAGAAACCAGTAAGAGAATCCTTGCGTGAATTATGTGAGATTTTCAATTGAGACATCAGTCTAGGAACTTAAATTGTAGCGTTAGTAATAGGTGTAGTATGGCAGTCTATAATTCGTAGAGTAAAACCAATCTTATTTTAAACTACTGTAAATAACAGATTATTGAAAAAGAAAATACGTAGTGGAGATGAATTCAATTTAGAAAAATATTTTTTTGCCTCAAAACCAGAAATCTAAAGCTGTATCTGAAAAGTTACTAGAAAAGTAAAGGTTATATTGACATACATTCTTTAAGCGTTAGATTTTACTTCAATTAATGCAATTTTAAAATTAATTCATAAATTGTTTTATCAATTATTTTCTGTGTATAAATAAATTTACCAGGCAGTGGAAGTAAAAAAAAAAATAATAATAATAGTAAAAAAACGATATTAACATAAATTTAACTAGTGTAATAGTTTAAAATACAAATGAATACAAAAATATATACCTTATTTTTATTATAGTAAAATGAACAATATTTCTATAGTTTAATAAGCAATATTAAAAAAATGACTTGAATATTATCTGCATAATTTTCGTACTGTTTGATCTGCATAATCGGGGTTATACTGATTATTTATTATTATTCATTTAAGTATAAAAAAAATCTATTATTATATTAAATAAAAATAAATAATTATTATTATTTTGATTTCTTATTTTATTACATATAATACTCGTGCATTTACAAATATGCTATAAAATAAGTCTATAATTTGTAACCAAATAAATTTATACAACCATTATCTGATATATGAACATGATTTTTAAATCATCTAACGGTTGTTACAAAACATACATATAATTTTTTTTAACTTATATAAAATATAAATAATCAAATTTATTATTTGTTTTTTTTTTTTTTAACGACAGCAACTTTACAATCTGTTCAGCAAGATAATTGAGCAATACGTAAATAAGATCTATATTTGAACTAACATTAAGTAGTCACAGATCCAGCGGCTGGTGATTTAACGATAACAACGAAATGAAATGGAAGATCACTCCGTACAGCCAGACTATAAAGTCACCTACTTGAAAGCATTAGGCAAACCAAGAATATTGTCCTTAGCAACCTTGAAAAATCACTGATTGTGTTACCCAATAAATTGACCGCCAAATAATTCGGGTCAGTTTTTACATAAGTCAGTTTATAAATATAATCGCTTGAAAACAATTATTACTATTATAATGAATTATAAAAAGAAAAAAATTGTCCTAAGAAAAAATATAGATAACTATAAAAAAATATTATGGTTTTTTTATACGAAACATCATTTCTTTAAATAGATGATAATATTAAATTTTTATGATTACGTAGTGTATCTGCTGCTTGCCAGAAAAGTTTTTTGTAATACTAGTGCGTAATTTTTGAGGAATTTCGCTAGGAACTCCTTATCATGTGATTGCGAGCGTGATCAAATATTCTCAAGGTTATATAAATGTAACCGACTGAAAATAAACTTTGACAATAAACGGTAATAATAAAGGCTCTATAAAAAAACAATAATTTAATTAAAAATTGTTTAATTAATTCTCATAAATTAACCCACACATCAAAAAATCAGTGATAATAATCAAAATTACACGCATAAAATGTTTTCGAAGCAAGATCTTTAGGTTCGATTAATTTACTATATATTAATAATACATCAAACTAATCAAATGGTTTTTGGTTTAATGTTAACAAGAATGGAACTGCATTGCTAAAAATAGGACGGATTTAAATGAAAGGGAAACTAACATCTGTTTTCAGTGATAATCTCGTAAATACAATATTATATTTTACATTCACACTCTTTACGTTTAAGTAAATTTAATCTATATAAGTTATTTATTGTAAATATGTGTTTTTTTAAAGGATATATGCATGTGACTATTGCAAAAATAGTTTTATTGTAAAATACAATAGTTTATTGTAAAAATGTAGTTTATCAAAAAAAAAAGAATAATTTTTAAAAAGGAAATAATAAATTATATGACTAACAAAGAATAAATGTTTCTCACTTCAGAATCAATTCGTGCATTTAAGTCATAAAAATAAAAGAATTAGTAGTACGTTGTTTCAGTTTCAAAGCACTGAATTCGCAAATTAATTAACAATTTTTTTACATTATTGCAAATTTAAAATCCAAGTAATTATTATTCTTTTTAATTTAAAATTAAACAATAAATCATACTTTTCGTTCGGATTAAGATTTCCATAATTTTTCAATTATTTTCAATTCCTTGCCTTTTCTAATCGCGAGAAATTTCAGTTTTCAGATTGCAACAGAAATATACATTTTGACTATCCCTGAATCCATTTTGACTAGTTTCGGCGTAACATCTGAACGTACGTAAGTACGTATGTATCTTGCATAACTCAAAAACGATTAGCTTTAGAATATTGAAATTTTGGATTTAGGACTGTCAAAACATCTAGATGAGCACCTTCCCTTTTGATTGCAATTGACTGGGCCAAAAGTGTCCAAAAAAGCCCAAAATCCAAAAAATTTGGACTTTTTCTTCTCATTAATAGCTTTTCAACGATGTATCAAAAGTAGTACATATTTTCATTGGTTGCAGAGTTATAGCCAAATAAAATTTTAATTAATGATATACTTGGATCTTACAACGAGAAGGCACATTGGTTCTAATCCAACTTAATTTCCGACTTTTTTTTTTGTAAAAACGTTTTTACAATAAATAATAATTCAATAATAGCAATAACAAAAAAAAAAAATATAAAAAAAATCAGGAGTTATTAATGAATAAAATTTTATATACTTTTAAAAATGTGTATATGTAATTTATTAGACGTACAAGGAAGTCAAGTGGTTTCTATACCAGATTTGGCGAAACATCAGGTTATTTATATTGATTGAAAATTATAATTTAGAATCGTATTATTTTTATTTATGCATTTTTTCAGTTTACTTGATAATAAATATTGCTATAAAAGTTAGTAACCTTCTCCTGTTTCGTTTTTTTTTTTCATTTTGTTGATGGTTGCATCATAATTATTTTTAAAAAAACATAATATTAGATACATACAAGGCATAAATTTATTTAAAGAGTAATAAAGGGCCTTTTACATTTCAGGTAAGATTGTTTAATTAATAATTGTATAAATATTTGATGTTAATAAAAACTAATATTTTAGCAATCGTGTAACTGCCCATTTTTATTAAAAATTTGGAGGATCAAATCTCACTTTTAAATGAAATAAGTTTAAATAAAGAGCAGCAAAAATGTGTGTATGTAATTTAATAGACGTACAAGCAAGTCATATGGTGTCCACATCAGATTTTTTCTTTTTTGTTTTATATTTTTATGGTATTAATTTTTTTTTCGTTGTTAAATTATATCATCGAACTCGATTAATACAAATTTTATTCGTTTCCTTTAAATAAACTCGAATATTACGTAAATGTAACAGTGGAAAGTATAAAAATACAATAAAATTTCAAATAAAATATTAGGGTTAATAAAATCAATAGATTTTATTATCTAGTAAATATCTTAAAGAAAAACACGGGAGACAATTCAAAACCCGGAGAACTACCCAATAAGAGAATATTTTTTGTACTTATATTTATCATTACGTTTTAAACGAAAGGGGGATTTTATCAAAATTAAATTACATGTATTTTCTTGATAAATACACAAAAAATGTGTAAATTACTTAAGCTTGTGGTAGGATTGACGAATACCCTACATTTTTTTATACAAATTTATTTGGTTACAATCATTCGTTTAATTTCTTCTTGTCAAGTTAAAACTAAACGGATTACTCAACAGACTAAACGAGTATCTCTGTTTGTGTGTTCGTTTATCTTTTATACAGATTTACAGTTCTATTCCAATCGTGATGAAATTTTGCACATTAACAGTTCCAAACAAATGAAAAACTATTATTTACATTTCATTTTGAAAAAACTACCCCCCTCCCTTTTCAACCACTCAGTGTAGTTCTCTAAATTTGTTCTGACTCTAACCAACCTCAAAATTTGTGATAAAGTTTACCATAATATAGCAAGAAAATAAAGTCGTTACTATAGAAATCGATAATTATTTTGATTTCGTTGAATTTCTTTCATTTTTTGGAAAATATATAGGCTATAAAAAAACAGCAATCTGAATTTCAAGTAGCATTCAAAACTGTCGAGACTGAAAATCAAACAAATGAGCATTGAAGAACTCAATCTACACCTCAAGTGCGTTTGCAAGCCACCAGTAGAGTTTATAAATAAATTTATTATTTTTCCTATTATTAAAAAAGTGTGTAATTTGCCAAATTTAAGAATTTTTCGAGAAAAATGTATTGCTTTAATAAAAACAAATATTAAAAATTATTATTTTAAAATCAGAATAATTTTATAAAAATTATTTACCACGTTAAAAATATCAATAACAATAATATTCTGTATATCTGTACCGCTGCTTACTTAAATATTATTTTGCAAAAGACTAAATTAGAAAGTAATTCTGAAAATAATGCTTTGATATTTTGAAAAATTACGGTTTTTCTATTTTAAGTAAATAATTTTTACTTTTTGAACGGCTTAGGCTGGTCTTCTGTCATAAACAGCTATATTTATGTGTTTTCGCTTTAGTTGTTAAATAAAAATAAATAAACAAATAATAGCTAAGAAAAGCTAAAATATTATAGTTATTCATTGTTACATAAAGTATAACTATAACATTGATAATATTCAAGTATTTTATAAACTTAATATTTTACATAATGGATTTTTCCCTTATTCTAATGAAAAGAGAAAATCCATGCATGCATACATATCTTGTAATATAATTTATTTCAAAATATGTGAAATAAGTCATACTGCTTTACGGAAAGTAAATTACAAGATGTTGAGGTTTTAAGGGGTTGCAAGGAAAAAGTCGGAACATATACTGTAACTCAATAACGGTTCTTGTAAACATCTGGTTGTTATTGAAATCACAGGTGTGGAACCTTTCTTGAAAATGTACTCGTCCCACACGTCAAACAAAAATAAGTTATGCGAAATATTTCTTTTATTTATTTATGTTGGTAATAATAAAAAGTCTTTTTAAGAAGACAAAAATATGTATGCAAACACATAAAAGAATCGTATTATAATAGTATCAAACACACTGAAGTTATTTTTGAATTTTGCTTTCATTACGATCTACGTGCGAATCCATGTGATTAGTATAAACATAAGTATTTTAATGGTCATTCTTTGTTAATTATGCTATCCACTTTTCTCTGCTTAAAAATTCACCAACGTTTTACTATAAAATCTTTTTCTATTCTGTTAACAGTTTAATCTTTTAACTTCGCTATTTCCTACACAATCAGTTCTCTGTTTCATATTTTTCAACTTTGATTTCCTCTTTTATCTTTATCCTCTACAATTCTTTTTATTAAATGTTGATGTGTCTTAATAAGTGGTCCAGCAACCTAGACTCTAATATTTTTTATCTTTTATCATACCTCTTCATTTAACTTTTAGGTGAGGGCACCTAATTTTTGAAATGAAAATTTTCCTATAATTTTTTTTTTTTTAATTACTTCTACAAGCCACATTTCAAAGGTTTTTAATTTTATTTAATTAAAATTTTTCTTTTTTTAATTTTCCTATTATCCATTCATTATTCATTGCAATAAATTACTGCACTTCAATCAATTTTTTAAAGAATTTCTTTCTATTTCTTCAGTCTAGCTTGAAAGTTGTCAATCCTTGTGCCAGTCTGCTTAACATGTCGGCTAAATTTATCTTCTTTTTTTTTAAATAATACAACAAAAATAAAATTCTATAGCTTCTGGCGTATTATCTATTTTTACGCCATTATTTAACTTTTATTATTTTCCGTTTAGGAAAATTATTTATTTTTGTAGAGGCAAATCACTTTTAATTTTCTCTTTTTGGATCATTACATCACTCCATAATTTTTCTTTTAATCGCTTTTCTTCTATTCATATGCTGAAAAGTAATTGAAATAATAGTAGCCTACTTTTTTCACTCCTTTATGAATTACACCTTTGTTCCTTTTACAATTACTCTAATTCATAAAGATTGTTTACTTGTTTTCAATTTACGTCACATCTGCGTGATTCTTATATTAAATATAAATAATATTTTCTTTTTTCACTTTATTGAAATTGTAACCATTTTATAATATATTTTATTATTTAAATTTACCTTCATATTTTAAAACTCTACTCTGATAACTTTTTCTTAAATTCTACGATTAATCTTAAGCCGTAAATAACTTTTGAGTTGATAAAAAATATTGCAAATAAATTAATGATACTTTCTCTCCGTTTTCTAGGTATTGCATATTTTATATCTGTTTAGGCTGGTTAACTTCAAGTTCAATCTTTTTTTCTTTCAGCATTAACAATAAATTAGGATTTATTATAATTTTTAGCGATAGCATTTCATAAATCTTTTCGTAACAAAGGAACATCATTTATTTAAGACGCTTATTAAAAATCTAGGAATCACAATCATGTATTATTAAAAGTAATGCTATACTTTCGTTAAACTTCATTATAGTTTTGCTTTTTTACACTTTTTATTTTGATGATCAATTTATAGTGACAAATGAATTTAAATCCGAATATATTACTTAATATTCTGAGCAAATCTGGTCTAAGTTTTTCTATGGTTGGATGTTTTATTATATTCCTATAAAATGCCAATGTTATATATATAATAAAACCCCAATACTTTTGATGGTTATTTTGCTTCCGAAATTCTAATATATGAATTTAAAATTATTGGCTAAATCATAAACAAATAATTTTAGATCTATTTACTTTTTTCTTTAAAATAAAAAAAATTGTATTGCTTTATTTCATAACAATGAATTTTAACCGTCAATTTTTCCATTATATTTTAGTTGTAAGTCGTATATCATTTTTTTATTTTTTTATTATTTATTATTAGTAATCTAGTCGTACCTGGGAGCTTTCTTTGAATTCCCTCCTGTCCTAACGAAAAAGGATAGCTAATAAAATGCTCTTTATGCTACCATCCAAGGCCGTGCAGTATATAACTTAACTAATGGTATTCTTCGAACTACGAGCTTCTCGATGGAATGTAAGGTGTCGCAGATGGTAATGGTCCCGAAAACGAGTAAGCCAACACATGATATAGACCGATTTCTGTTGCCTATTTCGTATAGGCCGATATGTCTGTTACCTATTCTATCCAAGGAATTTGAAAGATTACTTCTTCCGACACTATGGCCGATATAAGAGAAGGACGGGCATGTTATACCTAATCACCAGTTTGACTTCAGAAGTGGTCACTCAACAATCAAAAAAACATTTAGGATTGTAAACGTTATCATAAATTACCTAGAAGAGAAGATGTATTGCTAAGCTGTATTTATTTTTTTTGTATGTCCAGCAGGCCTTTAATAAGGTCCTCGTCTACTTTATAAATTGAAAAGGAAAACCGTAATGCTTGATGCTACATAGTGAAGGACTTTTTCCCAGGTGAAGTACAATCAAGACTTGTCTGAATTCTTTGGTACTGGGTCGAGAGTTCCTCAGGGCTCAGTTCTATACTTAGCAGTGAAGGAAACACGTCAGAAAAAAAAGACGCCCTTTAAATAAGGTCTGGCTTCCTCGTCTACTTTATAAATTGAAAAGGAAAACCGTAATGCTTGATGCTACATAGTGAAGAACTTTTTCCCAGGTGAAGTACAATCAAGACATGTCTGAATTATTTGGTACTGGGTCGAGAGTTCTTCAGGGCTCAGTTCTATACTTGGCCGTGAAGGATACACGTCAAAAAAAAAGGACACAGCTTAACATTAAGTTCAGGAAGTTGTACTGGTTTATAGGCAGAGATCGCAGCCAATAATACATAACAAGCAATTGTTGTACTCGGCGGTCCTGAAACTGATTTGGTTGAACGGAATCCAACTATGGTCACAACAATTAAGAGTAACATCGAAGATGTACAGCGATTCAAATACAAACTATTGAAGAATGTAACAGAACCTCGTAGTTTACAAAAAAAGCACTGAAATACACGATTATCTGGGATCCCCAACCATTCGAAAGATACAAGATACAAAATGAGACTAAACAAACATGTAATCTGGCTACACGTACATGTAATTAACCTACTAGAACAGCGAGGACGTAAGACGCCTTAAATGACTGCATGT
This sequence comes from Lycorma delicatula, assembly GCF_047948215.1. Lineage (NCBI taxonomy): Eukaryota > Metazoa > Arthropoda > Insecta > Hemiptera > Fulgoridae > Lycorma > Lycorma delicatula. Next base: position 27,926,484 of record NC_134456.1, read on the forward strand.
ATTAGATCTGTAAGTTCTGCGTGATTTGAGGTGAATCATTTACACAAATAGTTGTGCATTATCAAAATTCTTTATTTCGTTTCGCTATTTCCTTTTATTGATACTTTAGTTTAGTTCACTGTTTCTTTGTTTGATTAGTTATTCTTTGTGCTTTGTATAAGATTATATTTTGTGTTCTCTTTGCTTTTTATATTCTGAACTTAGACAGTATTCCTTGGACACATCGATGAATGTACTTATTTATGTTTATTATATATTTATGAATACTGTATAAGATATGTTTACATATACAGTTCTTTGAGGGATTTAAATGGAAATTCCTCTTTACATGTCATTTTTTTGTATTAAAATTTACTTATGGTTCCGGTAGGTTGGAACCGGTTGTAAATTAAACACCGAGGCAAAAACATATTGTTTATTATTTGCAATAGATTTGAATATGATTGGAAAATAGTAAAATTTGACTACAATAGAAAATAAAAACGAATGATTGTTTTTTTTATTGATATATTTTACTTTAATAAAAAATACAAAATTCTGTAAACATGAGAATACTGATGAACTCAATCAAGAGATATGTGAATTAAATGGTTTGTTTAATGATCAGTTTAAAAGTAAAAATCATAATTTATCGCTCACTAATATCTAAAGGAACATGGCTGAAAATTTCTGGAAGCATAAAATTTTATTAATTTATTTACCAGATAATTTCTAACTTGTAGCAATAGCTACTCATCAAATTATTAACAAAAAAATATTTTTAATGAATAAACTAGAGTAAAATATTTTTATGTGATATAACGTATTATTTGTATACGAATTTCTTCATATTATCATGAACTTTTATTAATTAAAACCACTGGATAAAAAAAAAATAATTAACATTTGAAAAAAACATACTTAACTTGTCAATTAACCGGTGATTTCATTCAGTATATTTATTATATAAACAAAAAATTATAATAATAAATGAACTAAAAAAATTAAAAATTTCATGTATAATCATATTTTTTTTAATTTCAGTATCACAAATTTAAAAAAAATTGTTTGAAAGGAGTTGTAAAAAAAAATCAGTAAAGTGGTTTACAAAAATGATTAGTGTTTCGTTGTTAATAACGAAGCAATATATACAAAGATCTTTTTTTAATCTTTTTTCAAATAAAAGATTTTTATTTATTTCTTATTATTAAAGTGAATAAATAAACAGTATTTTATTATATAATGAATTTTTGTAATTTTTTTTACTAAATAATGAGACTGTGCTTAATTATGTTACTTTTACTTGTGCTATTAATATTCTGGTATCTGTTTTCAAAATAGACATTAAATGTTGCTTAGTCGCAAATCAGAAAAGAATATATATAAACCTACTGTTTGGAAAACAATCAGTCAATTAATATTGTTTTTTTAAATTGTATAATTTCTCTAAAAAAGAATAACTATTCGGAATATTAGGTCATAATAAAATTTGAATTAGTCTGGGGAAAAATTAAATTTACACTTACATGATAAGATCAATTTTTTAAACGTCATTGGTATACTAGCAATAAATAATATAACAATTTTTCCTATATATATATATATATATATATATATATATTTTTTTTTTTCAATCTAAAAATAAAAAAAAAAATCTAGTTTTCTAACTGTTTAGCAATTACGCGTATTACTTAATACTACTACCGCTACTATTAATTACGTTTATTTTTCAGTTTTATAAAGATTAAAATCGCTGAAAATTCAATAGAAATGCATATTTAATATATATTTATATAAATTTAGAATATTTAAGTACTATAAAGAAAATCATAACATTTTTTCTATCACTTTTTTTTTATTAAATAAAACGTACTTCTATCGTGTTATTAATTTTAGGCCTACTTTGAAATTACGACAAATAGAGTAAATATTTAAAGGGTAAACATTTTTTTTTTTATTTCAGCTATTTATTATAACTTCCAGCATACAAATGCAATTTGAAATTCTGTCTGCATTTCTGTAGAAAATATTTACCTTTTAAATAATTAAACAACTTGTAAGTGTTGTTTAATTAGTTACAAGTAGTTGTAACTACTTGTTGTAGTTAACTACTTGTTGTAGTTAACAACATAACGCTACTTACGCTACCACTACTGCTATTATAACTTGTGATTGTCAGTCGGTGTATACCAAACAGGTGAAGGATTCTCTTGGAATGCCAGCTAAAAATAAACAATAATAACACCTGCAAGGAGACCTGCAGTCTAGTGGTACCTTTTACGGTTCTATCTATACTCTCACAAGTAACGGCAATTTACTGGTTATATAAATACCATATGTATTGCAGTCCCTTCATTTATATAAAAATTTAATTTCTATAACATTTTTCCAATAAATTAAACATTTTTATTTAGACTTCGCAGTCAAAATTGGTCCGTTTTTAATTGAATACCTATAATTTAAAAAATAAAACAGATAATCGATGCCTTGCAATTTATTTTAAACAAATTACATTTTTAAATGTAACAACAGCAATATAAGTTATTAGTGCAGGAATATAAGTTATATAGGATTATAAGTAATATAAGTATCGGCTCCATATTACTTGATAGGTAAAAAAAAAAAAAAATTGTTTAAATTAACACTGCGTAATACAATAGCGTGAAAAAAGAAAAAAACAATGTTTTAAGAATTTATTGAAAAAAACATTTATTGATACAAAATATGATCCTCAGTTTAGCAAATCATCGGGAATATAATTTAATTTTCAATGTTTAAAATTAAATAATGATAAATTTGGTAACTTCTATTCAAATTATATTTTTAAGTCCACTTCGAAAAGCGTTCTTCATTAGATGCCATTGTAGTTATAAAGTAAAATATTAATATAATCTATTTAAGATAAAATTATTTAAATTAACACTTAATAATAAATCTAAATTACTTCAAACATTTTCTGATATTTAAGAGAATAATTATTTTTAGAAAATAAAATGTATTTCACTCACGTTAACTGAATTTTTCAAGGCCCCCTAAAACGTTTGATGTAAAAATGTATTAATTCAAATAATCTACTGTTAAAATTTAACATTATTTTACACTGTAAAATATTTGAAATTTTATTCATAGTAAATTTTATACATAGAACAAATTACGACAAATAAAATCAGGATACGGATTCGAATCCCGGTTAGGCATGGCATCTTTTCATACGCTACTAATTTCGCCGTGCTGTTGACGATAGTTGGTAATGCCCTCTCTTTCATAAGAAAAAAAAAACCAAGAAATAAATATTAAAAAAACACGACTGTAAAAAAAAAAAACATTTCTTTTAATATAGGATAATTACATTATATTTAATAATTTTGTAATAATAATTTACATAGTATAACTATGTATATAGTTATAGCCACAGGCTATATATATATAACCTGTGGCCCTCCCGGTAACATAAGGATTCCAACGCGGTGTCCTACATCTAAATCGGTTCAGCCGTTGAGTTGCTACGGTGGAACAAAGGGTACATATATACATCCTAAGTACATTATAATTTTTTTGGATAGTCGTATGAAAAAGCAGGATAACAAGTACAGCTGGATAGCTAAAACCAATTAAATTTCAAAAAAATTGATTCATAATCGAAATTGTGAAATTCTGTACGTAAAATTACACGTGGTTTAGATCAACCATTCATAAATTAACTTATAAATATCCAGACGACATAATAATATCGAACAATTTATACGATTAGTATATATAAAAAGTCTGATGTGGACAACACATTACTTCCTTGTACGCCTATTAAATTACATTTACATTTATTTTAATGAAAAGTACATAAAACTATTTCATTAAAAACTTCAGATATTTTTTTCATTTTTTTTTTTGTTATTGAATTATAATTCATCGTAATTTTTTTAACGACAGGTTAATAATTATTAATAGATAAATATATTTAAATTTAAAAAAAAAAATTAAAAAAAGGAGATGAAGTCTGATTCGAACCAATGTGCCTTCCCTTAAGATTCAAATATTCATTAATATAAATTTTATTTGGCCATAACCTTGGAACCAATGAAAATAATTACCACTTTTTATATATCGATGAAAAGCTCTCATTGACGGCTTATAACTGCAGTTATGATAAAGTCCAAAATCCAAACGATTTTGGATTAAGGGCTTTTTTGGACACTTTTGGTTCAGTCGATTGCAATCAAATGGGGAGGTGCCCAACTAGATTTTACAACAGTTCTAAATTCAAAATTTCGACAACCTACGGCAATCGTTTTTGAGTTATGCGAGATACGTACGTGCATACATAAATACGTACGTACAGACGTCACGCCAAAAGTAGTCAAAATGGATTCAGGGATGATCAAAATGGATATTACCTTGAAATTTGGAAAAATAAATTTTTCGCGATCACAATACTTCCTTTACTTCGTAAAAGAAACTAAAACCGACGGTTGGTATATTCATCCGGTTGTTTACATTTTTTGTAAACAACAAAAAATGTTTCTTGATCACCAACAACAAACAACAATCATGTTTCTTGATCACCATGAAATTGTAAGATAAAGAATTGAAATAAATAAAAGAAATAGATCTTATTCCAAAAAATCAATTCTGTTATATTGTTTAATTACAAAAAATGAGTATTGCAAACATTTTTAAAGATGATAAGTTAAATAAATTTACCTGCATCTGAACTAGCTCGATTTAAGTAAAAATTTTTCAGTGACTGTCGTTATCACCTCGGAGAGTTGTCCAATGGAAATTAAAATTTATGTCTAAAAAACTTCTTGTTTATATATTCGAAGAGTAAACAAGAAATATATTTTCAAAACCCCGTTCAAAGGTCACCGTTTCCAGAACAAGTTGGCAAGATCGATTGCAGAGACACCGTTGTTAGTACGGAACGAAGAAATTTGCAACTATTTGGAATTTCTTTATGTTCGCGAAGAGGTCAAACGGTTTGATTCAAACTGTTGACAGCGATTAGGTCAATTATGTGAGCCTTTTAGCAGTTCCATTCTCTAAACAATGACGAGGATGTCCGGCGACTGAACCGGTGATGGACTTGGTGGAATCTGAGCGATTCTTACTCTAGTTCAGTATCAGATATGTAATGAGCATTTTTCTATGCCTTGATGAGGAGCCTAGCATCATTTCATTTATCTCCATGAGCTTGTTGTATTACAATTTTTTTAGTTTTGTCTTTTGTTTAATGATATTATAAATTTCTTCTTTTTTTTTGTTTTTCATTAACCTTTGTGAACAACTCTTGTATTGGATGTTTAGATATATTAACTTTATGTATGTGTGTGTGTAGTTTATATATACGCACGTTTTATTGATGGTGTTCGTCGGAAACACTCATCATGTGCTTTTTGTAATAAGATTTATTTATGGTTCCTTACTCGGAACCGATTTTAAATAAACAAATTGTGAGATAAAGATAAAAATCAGTGCACACCCGTGGTACTGCAACAATCATAATTCCCACACTCAGGGCATCACTGAAGTTCAACATCGTACGAAAACTATTTCAGACCCAGATAAAATATTTATATAAGTTTTGCGCTTGAAAATGTATATTTTAATATATTTTTTGAGTGAAGTACGTTATGGATATTCTAATTTATTACTTTTTTCCTTTTTTTAAGGGATAATTAAGTTGCCTAAATGATTTTTGACTCAAAAAATCATTTAGGCAACTAGCACTTCTCTATTCCTTTATGTCTTTGGGTTAGATCTTTTAGTTTCAATATTGTTAATTAAATTAGTTGGTCAACTAACCTTTTATATTTTTCAATAATCTTTTAAAAATTTCTAAACCTTTTTCTAGTCAGAAGGCAATAAACGCTTTCCTTTCTGGCTTTCCTAATTTAAAATTTTTGCTACTATAAAGAGTAGTAATTGATAAAAATAGTTTTATAAAGATACTGATTCCTTCATCAGTGTTTTGATAAAAGACTTTTTTTTAAACGTAGACTTCTCTTCCTTGTGACCTGCTTTATGTCTTTCTTAGACCATATATCGTTTGCAATTTTTACCATATAAATAACAAAATTTTTCGGTATACGATGTGTTTCTATTTTATATATTCATCATTATTTTCTTTTTTCCACATTCTATCACCATTTTTATATACTTATTTATTTTCAAGTTACATTTTTTTCTAATCAACGCGTACATGCCTTTCAGTATATTTTCTAATTTATTTTTATTTTCAGTTAAAAGAGCTGCATTATAAGAAAATCCTAATTTTTTTATTTTTTCTATATATTTATGTGTAGTTCTTGACTTAATTTAAATTTCGAGTTCATTTAACGTACAGTTTGTATATCAGAATTAAATAAAGCCATATACTAAATACAGGTCTACCGATGAAAACTTGCTTCTTAAACATATATTATACATAAATATATACATTTATATCTTTCATAAAGTCCTTAATAAAAGAAATTTCTTCTTTTGATATTTACACAAGATAAAGTATTCTCTATTTCAAAAAGAATTAAAAAAGAAAATTTTTACTGTACTATAGCCGACCTAATATCATCCAATACATTTTATTAAAAAAAAATTATTTTAACCTGGAAACTACCTGCTTACATTTTTTTAACAAAAATTAAGTTCAATCAGAATTTCATTGATAATTTGGATAGACATAAATACGATTAGATATTTTTAAAAAAATGTTATAAATTACTCTAAAAACTAAAAACAATTATTATTCTATGTGAAAATTTATCTGAAAGTAAGTGGCCGTTATATGTCACCATGAGTCATATGAATCAAAAACTTCGATTTTTGTTTTAATAGCGTTAAAAAGGCGTGTTGATGCAGCTTGCGGTTTCCACGAAGGGTGTGTTGTCTGCCCTTTATAAGTTATCCCCCTATGCCTCTTCATGCTTTTAGTAATGGATTTTTATTTATCTTTTAATCATCAAATCATTACAGAAGATGAAGCTAAATATAAATGTTTTTTTAAAACATCAATTAAAGAATGAATCTCATATTACAATATAGGTAGCAAATATGATTAAAGTATACTGAATTGTAAATACAAATATTAATTGTAAAGATGTACTGAAGGGAAAATAAAAAATTTATTTACATAAAAATGTAACTCATTCTCATGTGATGATCATATAATGTATTACGCTGTTTCCGGATAGTACATTCTGAAAAAAGAATATTATTTCCATTTAATTGCAAATTGGTTTTTAAAAACGCATGAATTTAATATTATTTGAAACAAGAATGCTGCATTAAATAACTAAGTTGAAGACATTTATTTATGAATAACATTATTTATTTACTTCACACCGCCACCTTATAAAAAGGAACATGAGTTTGTAAGTTACTTTTTTAATATTTCAAAGCTATGTAACACAAAAATACAATGAATTTATGAAATAATTAGATGATTTTTCCGTCAAGTTGGGAATCTAACAAACTAAATTTTGTAAGTTGTCACTATTACTTTTCTAAAGTATTATTAAAATAAAATATTTATAAAATGAGAATAAAAAATTACGGATTTTTAACATCAAACAGAAAAAATAATTGGAAGCGCTCGTTTATGTTATTTTAATTATAGAATTTTTATTGATCTTAAATTTGGCTCATAAAAAAAAATAACACCTACTTAACCATTAAATTTCAATAGATAATGTTTAACATCACAAAAAGGAATATTCTATCCGCATTTCTTTACACAAATATTTTTATTCGTAAATTTACAATGTAAACGTCTGTAGAAAAAAAATTCTTTTAAGTCTTTTCTCTCAGTAATCATAAAGAAATTAATTAAAAGTCTAACAATACTATCAGATAAAAGATTGAGGTGAAGAACATAAACTGTGTGTGCGGTTTTCATACAGTCGTTAGGTAAATTTTGCAGATTATTTTTTGATTAAAGTATAGTGTTGAAAATCAGAATTCTTATAATACATTTAATTCTATGAAATTCAGAAGTTCTAAAAAAAGATTTATTAGAATTTATTACTGTTACTGCCCATTTTTAATATCTGAAATAATTAATTTAACATGAAATACCTCTTACAGAAGAAAAGCCATATGTGAAAATAGGCTGAGTGATTGCAAAATATACTGGTTTAAAAAGATTTTCATGCAATAATTGATACAATTTTTCTTATTAAATAGATTGTGTAACACAATTTATTTCTTACAAATTGAATATGTGATTTCCTCGTGAATTTTTGCGCATTTTTTTTTATTACTATACACTGATTCGATATATTATTCTCTAATTTCAAGTTTAGACTAGAGATTAGAGATCAAGGATTCTAAAAATGTTTTTTATATCAGAAAAATATATTTTTTTTTATTTATTTAGTTTTTAAAAATTATATTTGTTTATTTGAAAATTCCATACCAAAAGTTATGGGGGTGATAAACGAATAATATTTCTGAGATTTAATTATGTTATTATTACACGAATAAGATTACTAAAGAAAGGTGAATTATATGTGGTAGGTACAACTACATAGAAATGTATGCAAATTAAAAACTGTTTTTCTTTTTGTTTATTTTTTTATATAAAAATTTCCTTTAATACTGATAAAAATTTTAAAATAAATTAATGAATATTTTTAAATCTGTGATCAGCCAATATAATTTTGAAATTACAACATAGAAATTAAACTTAAATTATATTTTTTGTAGAAAACTAATAATTCCGTATTAAAAATAATTTTCTTATTGATGTCTTGGTTAAATCATTTTTAACTATTATTCTAATAATGTTGGAATCGGTACGGTCTTAAGAATTCTACTTTTTTCTTCCTGTCTTAGACAAAAGAAAACTTAAGTGATGACCATCTAAGAAAAAAAGGGAACTTATAATCATAAATTTTACTCAATTATTTAATGTCATACATAATCTAATTTGTCACTAATAAGAAGAATACTATAACTTCTTTTTTGCAATAGAACCTCACTTTAAATAAAGAGTAAAAAGAAATTAAAAATAATAATCAAAATAAATCCCTTGGATTTTTTGTGCTATTAAAATTAATCCTAAAATGTGACTTACAAAATACATTTTAAGAAAGAGTTAGATGATAATGTCTTAGTGTGAAGAAACAGAACATCGAAGGAATTTTTCATTTACAACTTTTTATGTCATATTTTACTAGTTAAAAAAAATATAGTATAGCTTGCATAGCTTGTTTTACTTCATATTAAAAAGTCTCTCTAAATTCTTATAAAGATAAATAATAAAAACCAAATGTTCTTTTTTGTTTAAAGTAAAGGTTTTTTTTATTTCTCTGCCCTTACATATATATATATATATATATATATATATATATATATAAAATACAGAACGAAGCGGGGAGCGAATAGTGAACGATGCGATAGAGTGTGAAGCCGACGGGTTGCAGAACGAGCTGAGTTTTAGAGTAGGGGAGATTTCAACCCATAAAAAATATAAATGAAACACAAATGCAAGGGTAGAAAAGAGTGAGAAGGGTATTTTGATAGAGGTAAAATGGAAATGAATTTGATTTGGGCGAGCCCTCGGGGCCGGATTGCGATGTGAGAAAATCCCGCGTCAAACAACAAACATGGCTACCGCGTGCGCCCCCGGTCACTCCAAAAATGAAAAGTAAACAAGGCAAATCACGCCGCTAATGTTGTGCTTTCTTTCTACCTCCAAACCATTAACATTTTTTTGCTTTTGTAATATTTTTTTCTAACAGAAACAGAATATATATCTTGTGTATTAAATTGTGTTTATTCTTTTCTCGCTTTAAAAATAATATAAAATAAAAAAAGAGATATGAACGGTATAATAAGATAAAAATAGAGCTCGTTTTACTCATATTTTCAGAATTTCTGGGATTTTATTTTTCATTTCATCTGCAAAATTATCTCTTTTAAAATAAAAAAAAACCTAATTGACCTCTAAAATAATATTAGTATGCCAATAAAAATAAAAATATACAGCCCACACAAGTTTACATATATTTAAGTACGGTAGCTTAAGGTAAATAGTAAATGATGAAATACTAGTATAAGTTCAAAATTTATAAAGTAAAAATATACATCATTACATGTATTATACAATGCTATACTATAATTAAATTACAGGTTTTTTTTAGATTATAATGATAATTATGTATAGGGTACAGTATAATACATCTAGGTCTGGATAATTTAAAAAATGTAATAATATAAGTTAATGATTAATAATAAAATCCAAGAATGTTATATACTGCAGCTTTTATATCATAATCACAAGAAAGACGGTAACATTAAAAAAAACTCTATTGAAAATTTTACATAAAAAAAAATAAAGTAAAATAATTTGACTTAATAGATTGTTCACACAGAAAAAGTTACAGTAATTGCTCTTAATTTCATAATTACGCGGTAATTAATAGTTATAGAAGTGAACCTGAAAAATTCAGTGAGCATACAAATATCTTTGTGTAGAGTCTACACTATAGATCACAGAATGTAGAAATTCAATCTTGGTGTAGGACTAATATTCTAAAGTTCAAGCTTGCTTAGTATGGTTAAATATACAAAAGTTTAAAAATATCAGCCGTTTGCTTACTCATAGATATACTTACTCGTTTGCCCGCTGAGGATTTAGTGAATACATGAAAAAATGTTCTATATTATTCTAAGGGAGAGACAAAGTTTTACAAGTATATTTATACCTTGCATTAAACCAGTAAATTTTAGGCCAGCTATAGAAAGGTCGATCAAATAATGGAGTAAAAAACATTTCACGACGATCGGATGAGCAGTTCAGGAATCATACAAACTCGTATCATACTAGCTCGATAGATATACAATCACACATACTGATTTTATAACACACCCGCGTTTTGAATATAAAAAGAGACTATTAACACCAGAAATCTCAATCTAACCCGTTTCTGTATTCAAAATATATTAAAAAAATTGATTTTCTTTTAATGTAAAGAATAATCACGTAACTTCTAAGAATAAATATCAGCTAGAAGCAGTTTAGATACGAGATAAAAATAACAAAATGACAATATCTGGGTGGTTAGTCTTATTTTGTTAAATCAAATTGTGTTATGCAATTGTAACAATGTTTATGTTTTAACTGTTATTTTTTTTTTGCAAAGCTTTTTTTTGTTTAGATTACTTAAAATATGCTAATAATAATAATATCATCGTTTTTAATAATAATAATTAATGAATAATACTATTATGAAAATAAATGACACAAGATTAAAATTAAAAAAAAAAATTCTTTATAAATTTTTAAAAAAAACTTTTCCTTTTGTAATATTTTTTTCTAACAGCAACAGAATATATATCTTGTGTATTAAATTGTGTTTATTCTTTTCTCACTTTAAAAATAATATAAAATTAAAAAAAGAGATATGAACGGTATAATAAGATAAAAACAGCGAAACTTTAATTCCTGAATTAAAGTTACTATTGCTTCCGGATTTCGCAAATTAACAATTATTCAAATTATTATTACTAAATTACATTTCTTTTCTTGCATAAAAATTTTGAGGATTGAATTGAAGTTTAAATATATTTTTAATTTTCCTTTTAAAATTAAAAGATTGATTTATAAAAACAAAATTAATAAAAATCAAAATAGGATCCGTATTACTTATTTATAATTCATTACTGGTATTCATTTTCATTGGTTCGAGTTGTAGCCAAATAAAATTTTAATTAATGAAACGTTTGTATTTTGTAAGGGGAAGGCACATCGGTTTGAATCAGACTTCATCTCCTTGTTTTAACCTTTTTCTTTTTAATTTAAGTATATTGATTTATTAGTAATTGTTAACTTCTGATTGTAAAAAATGTTACGCTAAATAATTCAATAATAAAATTAAAAAAATTATGAAAAAATATTAGAAGTTATTAATGCAATAAAATTTTATGTACTTTTCATTTAAAATGTGTATCTAACTTAACATGCAAAAGGAAGTCATGTGGTGTCCACATCAGATTTTTCAATGACACTTTTCTTCAAAAATTGTAATTTAATTTTCTAAATACAGCTAAAGTAGGAATTTATTTAGAATTTAAAATGAAGCCCTTTAAAAATGGATTTTAAAAGATTTTTTCAAAAAGTAATTTCTCTAACTGAATAAAGGCAAAACAGCAAGGTTTCTTTCTAGATTAAGAGTTGGTGATACGTGTCGCACGAACTGCTTAGGATACCGACGATTTTATCAAGATTTGATGACTAGATCATTAAGTAACATTCGGAAATAATTTTCAATTTAATTGTCAATTTAAAGAAGAATGGAGCAGATATTTTTACGTTATTTTCATAAACCGCACAAAACATGAATTTTGAAGAGCCTTATATAGGTGAACCAGAGAAGGTTCTTATTTGAAAGGTACTGAAGCTCTGCTTGTTCACCTCCCGAGTAATGAAAAAAATATCTTATCTCGGTGGTCTTTCATTAATCCCAGAGCTCACCTGTAATTAGAAAACAATACCGCCTTATGGCCAGTCTTTGTGGATATTTTATGAAATTCTAATTCACACACATTATTTTTTTATGTTTCATTAGCCTTATTTTACTCACTCTCTGAATATCTGTGACTCACGTGAATCAGTTTATATTTGTATGCAGTACCTTGGTATTTATATTCGGGTATTTATAGCTGAATATACCTTTCAGGTAAATTCAGGTATTTATAATAGTATGTAACCCGCTGGGTTAGTCTAGCGATTAAAATCGTAATCGCAAAATCAGCTGATTTTCGAATAAGATAGTTCTAAAGTTTGAGTCCTTGTAAAGGCAGTGGCTTTTATATGGGTTAGAATGCTAGGCTGCGGATACCGGTGTTCTTTGGTGGTTGGGTTTCAATTAACCGCACATCTCATGGTCCTGATTCTGTTCCAGACTACATGTTTCTCGGTACATTTACAATTACATTGCATTACATCTGCAGCTACGTCAGATCTGGCAAGCCAGTGGCGGTAATTACCTACATATACAGACCTGACAGTATCAGGGAAACTATTTGGTGAAAGTAATATTCATAATTTTATATTCTCATAATCAATTCATTCCATATTTTCTCTAATTTATCCGTTATGATTATTGTTCTTGAGAATGGGCTATTCATTTTCTTGTGTCTTGTAAAGAAATCAAAGAAGGAAAACCTCTTCAAAAATTATTATTGGCTTAAAATAATTTTATTCATCAACAGCAAAACCTTTTTGGAAAAACTCAAAATAATGGTTTTTTTGCTGATGTACGCATTCTATTTTAATGAAAATTAAAATAAATAACTGTGTTTCATAAATCATTAAAATTTTTCAGGTTTAGAGATTATTTTATTTTTTAGATACGTTTTTATTTATTCGTAAGTAACGAATAAAACATAAAGTAGTTCACATTTTTTTTTTTACTAATTTTTAAAATAAATATAACTTATTGTTATCATAAATAATATATATTAATCAAATACTGCTACGAACTTATTAATTCAGTTCGTGTTGGTTTACCGTTCAAACACCATCGATTTAAATTTACTAGTAACGGCTTATTTTTTTTTATTTTTCAAAATTACATCCATTTGCACGGTCAGTATAATTCAGAGTATGTAGGAATAAATAAATTATAGGCCTAATTCCCTTACAGGATTTCTCTCAGTTATTCACTCTATACATAAACGTTTTATGTAGAGAGAGAGAGAGAGAGAGAGAGAAACTGATGCACGTTCTATACAACACATTCGTGTTAGAATAGAAAACAAGGCCTATCAGTAGCAACTGCAATCCGATTTAATTCTTTTTCATGAATATCAGAAACTGTACGACTTGATAATGCTTAAACAGGAAACACGAAGTGAAGGGTATAAAAGGAAGAGGAAGGGATCGGAACGTTCGACTGAATTTCACGTGCCTACTACTACTTAAACGGGCAGGCTACAAAAATATATTCGTTGAATCGAGAAGCGCTTAATCTCGCAGGCAGAACATTCAGAACTGCGATCAACTCGTAAAAACACCCTTTTGCGTATCACGATCAGCTTAAATAAAATGAAAGTGTACTTCGTGTTGTTTAAATCTCTCTACGAGCTTTCAGAATTATCAGTGACAAAATGAAATAAAGATATAAAAAATGTACACTTCGATAGTCTATTAAAAAAAGATATCGAAGTATATTACCGATAGAAATAAATATATTTAAATCAGAAGTGTTTGGGAAAAAATAAAGTGAAATAATTTGATATAAAGAAAAAAAAAACTATCGTTATTTTCCGAATAATACAATTTGTTATATATGAACTCGAGGACTGAGTTTATCTTAGGATCATAAAAATGAATCTTTTTTGAAAATTGCTAATTAAAACAATTGTTCTGGACGATCCTCAAATCGTTTCTCAAAAGAAAGTATTATTTGGGCCGGTTTTATTAGTCGTTGTTTCTGATTGTTACATTGTTTAAGTTTCAATACAGATCATTTTTTAAATCTCTTTGCCAATTGTAACTAAATCGCGCTCATGAATTTACTACAACAACAAGACTTTTACAACGAAAATCTTCAAAATCCTGAACAGTTTTAGCTGTTTCTTTCTATTTTTACATAATCTAAACCCAATATTTTCCTTTTTTATCCGCAAAACACAAATATAATTTTAGATAAACCGTTCGTATCAAGAAGTATTAATCGTTCGAACGAACGAATCGTTCGTGCGCTGCGCGCAGCCACCCGGTACACCACCATTAGTCCGCTCTGCGTCAATAACAGCTAAAATAAAAAAGTGAGGACACAAAAAGCAAACCCCACGCACCTTCCTTTTTTATTGAGAGTGGTAATCATTCTAATAATTACAATATCAATGTATAATTATTTCATCCTCACTCATTTATACTTTCCCAGTCATATAGTATTATGTATATAAGGAAAAAAATGCTAATCGGGTCAAATTTTGCATGTCAGAATTTTTGAAGATTTTGGAAGTTTCATAATTCTCCCTTTAATTAATATATATAGCTTCAGATTGAAAAATTTGGAAAATTGTATGTTAACCCGTTTTGGATTAAGTTTGGCGCAATGATTACCGTACACGGAACGCTGATGCCATTTAAATTTTGTTTACAATTTTTCAAGGGTCATTTTGATACGAACTTTATGGCTCCCGTATGTTATGATTTTTTCATATAACTTAATACTCTCTATGCAACTAAGACAGTTTCTAGAGTTTTTGGCTTTATTAAAACCCCCGTAAAGGGATGAGAGCAAAAAAAACACTTTCTTAACTTAAACTTTTTGATTAAAATCTTTTTAAATTTAAAGTTTCTGGTTAATAAGCAGTAATTCTGTTTTTGCATATTTAGAAAAAACTACATGCTGTCCCATAAGTTTATATACATAGAATATGTAAAAATAGTTAATATAATAATAAATACATAAAAATAAATAAAAGTGATTTTCATAAAAAAAATCTAACAACACAGTTGTAGTATTTTCCCGTCTCGCGACTAAAGCCGCGTTCTGGGAAAGACCTACAACTGTGGATTGTTTCTAATGCGTGGCTTACACACAACTTAATTTAAAATATTTATCATTTTATTTAAGTATAATATTTTTTCCTTTATTTAATTCAATGATTCTAACTAAAGCGCCCGTTTATACCGTATTTAATTCGCACCAAGCACTGAATAAACCGGACGATCGAGTTCGAGTTACTTTTTTATGCTTTAAATATTACTCATTTATATAATTCTACCGCTCACCTGTGACGTCACAACATACAGGCGACTACAACAAAACTTTATGGGATGGGGTGCGATTTTTCAATTTTTTTTGTTGCAAATATTGTTATTTTTTAATTGTTGACAAATGTACCTTAGAAAAATATGACCTTAATTATGCGAAATCTCGAGGTGCTGAGGGTGACTTTGCTGTATAGCCTTACCCCCTTGAGGTTTTAGTTGAA
This sequence comes from Lycorma delicatula, assembly GCF_047948215.1. NCBI lineage: Eukaryota > Metazoa > Arthropoda > Insecta > Hemiptera > Fulgoridae > Lycorma > Lycorma delicatula. Next base: position 27,942,411 of record NC_134456.1, read on the forward strand.
AATTTAATGGCATCAATGTCTTATATATAGAAGTACCTGACCAAGTTTTGTCAAACTCGGTTCGGTACTTCTGGAGTTATAAGGTGATTTAGAGGACAAAACAAAACCAAACTCACGTACAGACGAGCATTAACATCCGTAAAATTTCCATCCGTTTTTTTCTTTTTTTTATCTTTTTGGGTTCCTTTAGGTGTCAAAACGTCAAGATCCGGTAAAACCGTGTATGCCCAAATTTGACCGATTACAATACCTTCCCTTCTAGGGCTATAACTCTGCTGTAGCGTCATCTAGACGGAATGGTAAAATATTCATTTCTCCGTTATATGAAGCTTATGGAACGCTGTAGATTAATCATTTAAATCTCTCGTTTTTCGGCTATTCTTCATTTATATATTATGGTTCTTTTTCGTATAAGGAAAATATAATAAATACCGTTCTTAAGTTATGCAATTTTTTCCGATTTTTTTGTAAACAATATTTTTAATACTAATAATAATTTTAATTAATAAACCACTTTACTAATCGAAAATGAAGTTAAAAAAAACTTGTTAATATAATAATTTTTACGATTAACTTTTATGTTAACAAATAAATAGTTTCCTTACATCGAAGAAAAGTTTAAAAAGGATGTATTTTTTTGTCATTTAGACATCTATTGACAGCTTTGATCAACTTTTCCTCTTGTTTTTGTTCTACACCAATCTTTTTAATTTAACAAATTTACCACTTGTCACATCCTTAATTGCCTGTATTTTGTTTTTTAATCTTAGACTTCCGTAACAAAATGAATGCAGAAAACGTATCCTTGTCTACTTTCTTCAATTGAATTTAGTGTTTATTTCTCTTGCGTCAATACTGATTAAAAACCAGCTGAGTTGATGTCCATAATTAGCTATTTGATTAATTGTATTAAAAGAGTTACTTGATTTAATCTAACTTTTTAAGCTTTATGATGAGTCCTGTGAAATAATTTTTAACCTATTTTTAATGGTTTTAACTTTATTTTATTCCTTTTTTGATAAATACTGGGCGATTTAAATTATGTTACAGCGTATTCTTTATTTACTGGACATTAAATTCATCGTTGTGAATAAGTAAAGTCCTTCGTTGTTCTTATTAATAGAAAATGTTATTGTAATTAATAAATACTTTTTTATTCTTTTTTTCAGAGCTTATTAAAACGAATATAAAAACGTTTATGTTTGCGGGAAAATTTTTGATGATTATATTTATGATGATTTGCGGTTTTAAAATTAAATACAAATTATTTTACACTCGGCTACGTAATTCCCAATTGTTATTTTTAAATAGTTTTTATAATTAAAAATAAATCAACTCCCAAAATAAGTGCAAAGCAGTAAATAAACTAAAATTATCATTTCGCTATTTACCTCAACAAAAGACTAAAAAAATAAATAAGAATAGAGAAAAAGAAAAACGTATAAATTAAAAAAAACGTTAAATTAAAAAACAGATAATTTCTTTAAATTTTAACTTTTTTCTTTCACTTTTATCAATTAGAATGAAAAACATGATTACTTAGCTTATTTATTAAGTTAATTGAAAAGAAGTTATTAGTTGCAAAAATATTTATCACGTTTTAATCTTTTAAAAAAAGTGCGGTGGTAACTTTAATCGTGTGTAAGCCTGGAGTTACTAAAGTGAGTAAATAAATGGTTCGTTTATATACGTAATACGTCTTTTTATGTAAATAAAGTCTCTTAATATAAATAATTTTAAAAAAATTACTATTATTATTTAAAATGAGCTATTTTAAACAATTGTACAAAGTACTACTAAATATTTTTTCTCAAATTTCATTGTTTCATTTGTTTTTACAAGAGAAAGATGTTTTGATGACCTTTTGCTTAAGAATTTGTAAAAATGTCTTTATATTTCATGAGCCGTAAATAGACTGCAGAAGCAATGTTGCCATTTCTTAATATGTAACTGTACCTGCTAACACTTCAAGCAGGTAAATACAAAATTAAAAAAAAAACACATGTTCAAAGTCCACTACCCTTTAAAATAATAATTTTTAAAATTTACTAATCAGTGGAATCAATAAGGCATTATACATCGCAATATGAAAGTATTTTGAGGTGATGAGCTTATTGAATTGTATTAAATTTATCATTTTATTGATAAGTCGGATTATCGTTAGATTAAAATATTTTTGTTGCGGTGTCGATGAATAATAAAATTAATTGAGGCATACGGGACTTCAATTAATTTGTTTTTAAAATTTAAATGCATACATTGGGTAGAAAATTAAATTATAAATTCAATTTTTAAATGTATTAATTTTTTTAAACATATTTTTATTTATAGTCTAACCAACGATTAAAGTCATTAGCGAGTTATTTTAAAGTATTGTAAAAAGTACTTCTGAAGCCCGAATGGAGATACTGTGTCCAGCTTTAGTAAAAAATTAGTAAAAGCAAAGTTGGAATTATAAAGCGGTTTCAGAATAAATTACTTAGAAGCATAACAGAAGGGAATGGTTTGTAAGGAAGTTTCACAAGTATCTGGACTTGACATACGTTCACGAGGAAATTCAAGGATTTATTTTGAGGATAAATTAAGACTTAACAATCATGAAAACCATCTCTCTGGTTTAGGAAGACTGGTGAGGAAGATTAAAACGTCTCCGCTTTTTGGATCTAGGAGATAATGTGTGATGTCTAATGTAGGAATTTCTCGACTATATTTTCTCCTGTCATCACTTCATTTTAAAATTTGATTGTTTTGTTGTGGTTTTTTTCCATAGTGTTATAATTTTTACTTTTTCTCACCGTAAATTATATTTTCAAAATATATTATGTATACCTTTAGTTATATTGATTCTTTTTGAGGAAATTCACTGGAGTCTTTCTTATTCAAATAATTTAATTTACTTAATATTTTGTAAATAACACTGTAAATAAAACCTTGCACAAAAAAAAAATTAATTATTTTCTTTCTTTTTAATGTAAAAATTTAAAAACCTCCATTCTTTTTAATTTTATTTTTCATGAATCAGATATTTTCAAACTACATATTTATTTAGGAAGATGAGATTTAAATGAACTGTGAACGGATTTGAATCACTGTAAGGCTTTGCAGTACTGCATTCTCAATTACAAAATTCCGACTCTAATTTCAACAAAAATACGTTATATTTAGTACTATTTATAATTTCAGAATATGAAATTTTAAAGAATAAAGGATTTTTAAAGCCCCAATTTATGGGTTTTAAAAAGTTTTGAGATTTTCGCGATGGAAATATTATAATTTTTGGTTATTATTCATTTTCATTAAAGACGGATTTGACTGAGATTTTAACTTTCTTTTATTTTTGATAGTAAAACTTTTTGAGTAAACAGAAGGTAAAAAAATTGGCCAAAAACTTTAAAAAGATTGCGTAAAATTAAAAAAAAAACAAAATCTCAAACGTAATTTTAGAAATTTAAAACCTTTTAAAAGTATATAAAGTTTCCTCACATCAGTACGTAATTGTAGATTGTATAAATCATGTAAGGCTTGAGTAGGTACTACTCAATAACAATGTAAAATGAAAGTAAAAAACCGTGGTAAAACCAGAGCATCATCACAAAACAAAAAATAAAAATGATTAAGTCCATATAAAAGATAAAAATAATAAATATCTAAAATAATAGTAAAAATAATACAGTTTTTAAATAAGATAAAATCCGGCCTCCGTGGCGCGAATGGTAGCGTCTCGGTATTTCATCCGGAGGTCCCGGGTTCGAATCCCGGTCAGGCATGGCACTTTTTAACACGCTACAAATCATTCATCTCGTCCTCTGAGGCAATATCTAACGGTGGTTCCACAGGTAAAAAGAAAAAAGTATAAAACAATATTAGAAGGGGTTAATTCAACAAATAAAATTTGTATATTCTTAACGAAGACGGAGAACTAAGTTTTATTTATTTAATCTTTTTGAAAGTGAGTAATATTGTTCTGCGAAATAAAATCGTTTGATTTTGTTTTAAATAGAGTGATTGGAATGGAATATTTTAAACAGTTTTACAATATCGTAAAAATGACATCGGAAATATAATAACGATTAAAAAGTACTTATGATATAGGTGTATTCTAGCGTGCCTTCTTGACGTATTAAAGTTACATTACAAAAAAAAAGTTCTATTTCCTGGTTTTATAAGGATTTATATGATTAAAAACAAATAAAAATTTTCCCGATTTTGATTATTTAATCCTTTATTTAATACCCACTGTCAATTTTAACTAATTAAATCTTGCAGTCAATTTTTCATTCAAGTGATCCGAAGTTTACATAAAGGTTCTTCCCAGATACAGTAAACTTGCATTATAAATATTATTTAATGGATGATTAGAGAAATTTGTTTTAGATTTGAATGTAAGTAGATAATAAAAAAAAAAATTATCTATTTAACTCACTAGACGTGTAATATCAAAGGATCATTGATTTTTTTTTTTGTAAAACAATTTTTTGCAACTTTAAGTCGTTAATAATTTCAATGGGTGATACGATTATAAATAAAAGAATGAAAAAGACGAGTAGAATATAAAGGTATATAAAAACAATATTTGTTTTAAAAAATGATATTAGAATCCACAAAAGCCAGATAATACATTTTAATCACTAAAGAAACCTTGGTCTTAAATGATTTAAAAATAAAAGCGTAGAGCTCAATTATACAAGAAGTGAGAAGAATTTCGATTTATTTTTTATCAAATAGTAAATATGTATAGTAGGGGCGCTCCCTCTGGCAAGTGTGACAAGTTGACAGAGAGGCGGTGACGCTACCTCTACAATCTTTAAAATTATGTTTTTTCGACACCTTTCGGACTTTTTATTAAATAAATAAGAATGATTTTTGGATGTATGAAGTATGCTTAAGAATCCTGAATAAAAATTTAATCTTGTACGTAAAACAGTTTTTCGATTAGCATTCTTTTTTTTTTATTGGGAGTGCTTCAAAGTCTCATGTGTTTTTGATTGAAAATAAATCGAGTATCGATGTGGGTTATTTTGTCGATTCCATTTTTACTTCCTTGTACGAAATAAAGAAGATCTCAGATTTTCAAATTTCAACGGAAATATTTATTTTGACCATGCCGGAATCCATTTTGACTAGTTTCGGCGTGACGTCTGTACGTACGTATGTGTCTCGCATAACTCAAAAACGATTAAGCATAGGATGTCGAAATTTTGGATTTAGGACTGTTGTAACATCTAGTTGTGCACCTTCCCTTTTGATTGCAGTCGACTGAACCAAAAGTGTCAAAAAAGCCCAAAATCCAAACAAATTTGAATTTTGGAATTTTCTTAACTGCAGTAATAAGTCCTCATTGAGAGCTTTTCAATGATGTATCATAAGTTATAATTATTTTTATTGGTTCCAGAGTTACAGCCAAATAAATTTTTAATTAATAAAATATTTGGATCTTACAAGAGGAAGGCACATCGGTTCTAATCCGACTTCATATATTGTACAAATACTTATTTTTAAAATTTAAATATATTGACTTATTAACCTCTGATTGTAAAAAAAATTAAATTAATTAAATAATATTTGAATAATAACAATAAAAAAAAATAAAAAAATATCCGAAGTTATTAATGAAATAAAATTTTATGTACTGTTCAATAAGAATATGCATATATGTAATTTAATGGACGTATAAGGAAGTTATGTGGTGTCCACATCAGATTTTTTCTATAGGGATCCCATTTTAATACGAGACATATTGTTTTTATCCTACACGAATTCTACAGAATGAATTCAATAAGACACACAAGATTAAGAATATTATTTAAAAATAAGTTGTGATACATTTTTTTCATCACATTTCTTTTGTCGAGATATAGTATATAAACGGTTTGCAAAAAACTTAAGCTCAACATAAACGACATAAATATGTTTAGGCTTGGAGTTGTGTGTATAAAAAAATGTCTTATTTTGAAAGTTCATGTAGTAGAAAAATGATTGAATGAAAGTTTACGCTTGACAGAATGTGCTTTGATTTGATTTTTTCCATAGAGTTACGATTGAAAAAATTTTAATTTTTGTCCATAGAGTTCCATGTTATGCGAACCATAAAGTCATACTTGCTCCTAAATAATTTTTTTTGTAAAAAAGGAATGATCACTAAGTTTTTTAAATATTCTTTTTTTTAAGTTTGTATAATCATTAAAGATATTTGTAACAATGAACGCTCCGAAGTAAATTTTTAATTTTATAACACTTATATTATATTTTACTAATTTGTCCATTTTAAATAAAATCATTTTTTTTAAAGTTTGTATATATATATATTATTATTATTATTATTATTATTGTTATTATTATTATTATTATTATTATTATTATTATTATTATTATTATTATTATTATTATTATTATTATTATTATTATTATTATTATTATTATTATTATTATTATTATTATTATTATTATTATTATTATTATTATTATTATTATTATTATTATTATTATTATTAATTAATAACATTAATTAAAATGTATTAACTATCTTCAGTAGTTTCTGTAACTAGACTATAATAAGTATATTAGATTCACTTTAATTCGTTCCGTATAACAGCTTATAAATCCTCGAAAAAGAGGAAACTGGAAGTCCAGTATTTATTATAATGAATTACTTTAAATAAATTAATGTGAAAACATTATAGATTAAGAATAAAATATACTTCTATCACGTCAATACTTAATGTTCACTTACTTTAATGTCTAACCATGTAAGAGATGAAAAGTACTGATTATTTATTAAATACATGTATGTAAGTAAAGATATATTTAGTCTAGAAAGTACATGTATATATATATATTATGTATATATATACTCGTATACGTATGTATCAAACAGTAAAAAAACGATTACACTGAAAATCCGCCTTTTTACTGACCGCCGTTTTCCAACTTCCTAGACTTCCTGGAGGGGTTGCTCAGCCTTTCTAGAAAGGTTGAGGGTATAAATATTCAGGAAATATTCTTCATTCACTACAAAATGTCCATTTTATACTCCCAAGCACTAACTTCTAACTTCTGGGTGGGTGAGTACATTAATCAATGGCAAAAAATAAACCCTTACGTACACTTTTCGCATTTAAAATCTAAAATTAGATAGTCATTTCAACCGTTAAACAATAATCATTAATAGATAATGAGAAAATAATATGTATTAGAAAATTAAATTAATTATTTAAAATTTTACTAAATAAATGATAAAGATTGATAATTAAAAAACAAGAATAAATATTTAAAAACCAATATAAAAGTACAATATTTAAAATAGTCATAAACATTAGTGTTTAGAAGAGTATAAAATTAAAATTGCACACAATTGTTGTTGTTTAAGACACTCTTTCTCAAAAGCGTAAAGTTGCAAAAAATATTTAAAACCTCTAACTCTGATTCGTCGCTATCACCTAATGTAGGGTTGGTTGGGATATAAATTTATCTCAAGAAAGTTAGGGATAGTATGTATTAAACAAATTTGACGGATATTCCTTTTTGTGAAAAAGTTAAGGAAGGAATAACAGTTTAATGGTCTTATGATAGAAAAATTTAAAAAAAAAAATTAAAGATACAGAGAACTTCATTGGCTGCTACGGAAGAATTCAGGCCTCACGTTATCCAACAAGAACTTAATTTATAAGGCTATCCTGCGCCTAATCTGAACATAGAGTGTAGAATTGTGGGGAACGGCTAGTACTAGTAATCTGAAAATTATACAACGATTTCAGAACAAAGTAGCGAGGGTAATTGCCGGAGCTCCGTGGTTCACGCGGAATGAAGAGATTCACGATTATCTGGAGCTCCCATCGGTTCGTGAGATTGCAAACAGCGCAATGTCTAATACCTGCAGAGGCTTGAGAATCATGTGAACCACTTTGCAATTAATCTACTCGATAACAGCAGAGACGTCCGACGGTTGAAACGTGCCCATGTACTCGACTTAGGGTCTTCGTAACAGTTTGGAATTTAACACCGTCAAGTTTATTGGTGTCGCATCTAATTTCTTGTTACTTCTCTATCTTTTTCTTTTTATTTATTATTAATGTTTGTTTTATGGACTACGTGGTGCTGAAATTACTGGTTTGTGATTTATAACTGAGGTTGAAATTTCATATTGGACTTTAAGTTTATTTGCAACTATTTATTGTGTATTATTTATTTTGGGGGTTCCTTAAGGACCTTCTTATCACGTGCTTTTATCAGGAAACTTACTTATGGCTCCGCAGCAGAGCCGATTGTAATTATAATTGTTATTGAGCAAAAAAAAAATTTTTTTAAATGCTTCATTATTTATTAAGTGAGTTTCCAGGTACCTAATTCCTGTTGATTACGGATATTTTTTAAAACGCTTATTATTTAAATAGATCAATTTTAGGACTAGTCTACAGGCAATATTAAGGTACCGTCAATAAATCTTGTCACACATATTTACTACATACTAAATTCTTTATTCCAATTTCAATTTTTCTTTCACTTTATACTTCGTATCCTAAACCTTAATTATTATCTTTACAAATCAACTTATTAATACCCAAGTCTTTGTACAGACAGAACTTTCTATTTTTATAGTTTTTGTACTTTGTAGTGTTTCTACGGATTTAGTTTTAACTTTATCTTCTCTAATAATAGATGCCAATTTCAAATATAGCCACGATAACGTTAAGGTTTTTCTATTAAAACCATTAAATTCAGCTCTACCGTCGTATAAAAAAAAAAAAACATTGATGTAAAATGCCACTTTTCAATTAAGAAATAACTCGAATATAAAAAAAAAAAATATAGGAATAAGTTCCCATATTTACGGTTTATACATTCTAAACAGTAAACAAATAATATAGTTTGTTTTTCTACGGTTGAAAGATCTACTATACTCTGGGCTATTTTTATTAAATTCATTGGTTTAAACGACGGAAAGAATACGAATCGCTGACCTTTATTTCAATTCTTCCAACCCCTTTTACATAATGGCTTAAAAATTTAGTTCAAATACTAGTTACGAAAAGCATTTTAATGTTATTATAACCTTAACTTGAATTTATTCAACAGAAAAAAAAACTGCAATTTGTTTACTACGATAATGAAATGAAAATATCGAATGTATGGTTATTGAAGGGTAGTAGAAACAGCCAATTACGTAGACTAGTAATGATTAGACTTAAGTAGAATAGTCGAAGGGGTGGTGATGAGGGACGCTCGGTGGCCCGCAGGGATGTTGACGTTCATTTAACAGCCACGCACCGGACCGACCCACTTGGATTTAAGAGTCAATGCCTTTGGCAGCGGGATGCTACAACGGCGTCTCTATGTCGACCACCATGTTATCTGAACTAATATTTGACATCAATGCAGTCAATTACTCCGATGTTTCTAACCGACCCCTCCAATGTAAAAAAGTAACTTTTTCTCCTTTTCTTTTTTTAACAGACCTAATATATGTATATATACATATAAATATATATATATTATATTAGTCTGTTTAGTTCAGTCTGTTGAAAGAAAGAAAAGGAAAAAAAGTTATTTTATATATATATGTATAAAATTTCAAAAATTATACATATTAAAAAAAGAGTTATTAAATAAAATTTAGAATTAAAAATTAGCGAAATGCTAATTTTTTATACAGGAAATAAAATGTTAAAAAATTTAAACTTTCCAAAATTGATTAATTAATCTACTTTCTTCATATGACGGTTTAATAATTAAACAGCTCATTCTTTAGCAAGAACTATATTAAACACAAAAGCATAAATAACTTACATCCAAATAATATGAATGAGATCTCTATCTTCACAGTATTTTACATTAAAGTAATTTACTTTTATATTAAAAAATATAAAAAAAAGTATTTTGATCATGTAACTTTATAACAAAAGCATTCTTTCTTATTATTGTTAATTGAAACAAAAACAATGTTAAAGTTGGAAAAACCGTTCTTCTAATTAAAAAAAAGAAGAATTAATACAGTTAATTTTAGTACTTCTAAGTAATTTTCAAAAAATGTTTATACAAAGAAAGTAATATTTCACTTTAAAGTATTTTACATTTTCGGTCGCCATGTTAATAATACTAGCTGGAAAATTTTAATGTTTCGGAATATCGTGGTTTTTAAAGCAAAACTCCATTCTTCAAACAAAAGGTTGTATTTTTAATCGTTGTAGGATACTTTTATTCGACGGTAGAGGCCAACAGTAATACAGAAGAATTCTCCGCAAAATATTTATGCTGTTCAACTACTTTCTTATATTTTGAGTAAATAATACAAGAAATTTCAACTGTTTTCACCCTAAAACTAACACGTATCCTTCATGATTTTTCCAGAAATCTTAAACATGCTGTTTTGATTGTATCACATTTACTTCTATTAATTTTTCTACAAAAAAAAAAAAACTTAATTTTATAAGCAAAATTAAGATATATAAATTATAAATGGTTTATTCAGTTATTTTTTTTTTATAATGAGATGAAAAATACTTCAAATTCTTTATGTTATTGGTTTAATAATATAATAACAGTGAAATTAGAGTAAAATCATCATATAGTTCTGTTATAAATAGTATAAGAACGTAACCGTTATGTGCTCCGTCTATTTTCTACGATTTTTGCCAGAATAATTTATAAAATTCGAGGATAAGTATAAAAAAAACAAACAAAATAATCTGTGAAATAAATTTTTTTCCCTTTACTATTACCGTACACAATAAGAGATAAATATTAAAAAACACGACTGCCTAGGAAAACATTTCTCTAATATAGGTTAATTACTAATTACTGATAATTGAAGAGCGTGCGGGTGACAATTTTGTATATAATATAATTTTTTTAAACTTATTTAAATATACATATATGCTTTCTATATACAGGTATATATATATATATATATATATATATATACATTCCTGGTAAAGTAAGGATTCCTACGCGGGGTTTATATCTAAATCGATTCAACCGTTAAGCTGGTAAAGTGGAAAAAGCATATATACACCCTAAATACTACACTCCTTTTTGGGGACTCGTGTAAAAATTAATGATAACCATCGTTTTTACAGAAAAAGAATTCTGATTCCAATCCTCGATAAATTTGGTACGGTACATCATGTCACTGAAAAAAAACAAGATTATTCTCAATTTTCCTTTTTAATAAACAGAAGAGAATAATAAATTGTAAACATTTTTTCTAAGAACAATAAAAAAATATTAAATTAATTTCCTGATACTTCTGTAAAGCCATTACATCAGTTACCGTTTAAAAGAAAATATCTTTTAAAAAAAAGATATAATACTGTTTCTTACTATTCGCTATTTTTGGAAAATACAACAGGATTTTTTAACTTGTAATAGTAGTTTTAATAGTGAAAGTTTTGAAAAAAATATACAAGCAATTTTTTAAACTAATACTGGAAACTAATTCTCGTGTTAAAAATGTAAAAAAACTTTATTATTTCATTTTTTTACAAGAGAATGATGAATGTTAAAGTATTTGTAAAATTGTCTTTGTCAATATATTTCATGAGCCATAAATAGACAACAGAAGCAACGCTGCCATTTCTTAATGTGTAACTATACTTGTTAAACTCTTCGAGCAGGTAAATACAAAATTATAAAAACACAAAACACGTTCAAGGTCTACGACCCTTTAAAATAATAATATTTAAAATTTACTAATCGGTGGAATCAATAAGGCATTATACATCGCAATAGGAAAGTATTTTGAGGTGATGAGCTTACTGAACTGTCTTAAATTTTTTCATTTTATTGGTAAGTTGGATTATCGTTAGACTAAAATATTTTTGTTGCAGTGTGGATGAATAATAAAATTAATTGAGGCATACAGCACTTCAATTAATTTGTTTTTAAAATTTAAATACATACATGGGCAAAAAATTTAATTATAAATTTAATTTTTAAATGTATTAATTCTTTTAAATATATTTTTATTTATAGTCGTATCAAATGATTGAAGTCATTAATGACTTATCAGTGTTGTGTCTGGTAATCGTGTAGTCTTGAAAAACTCAGGCCGACCATTGAGTTAAACCCAACTACCAAAGAACAGAAGTATCCACGATCTAGTATTCAAATTCGAATAAAAGCAACTACCTTTATTAGAATTTGAACGTGAAAATACTATTAAATTTATTTCCGGATACTTCTGTAAAGCCATTACATCAGTTACTGCTGAAGAGAAAATATCTTTAAAAAAACATATTAATACTGTTCTTACTGTATGCTATTTTTGAAAAATATAACATGATTTTTTAACTTCTTTAATATAATTTACAAATAGAACTTTCAATGTTTGTAAACTGAGAAAAAATCACTATATGATAGTAAAACGAAAAATCACTTCGATTTGAAGTGAAAACTCTCGAGGAGTTTATCATTAGATTAACTCGGTGGGTTATTAATATTTTTTTTTTTTTTTTTTTTTTACCTATTAACAATCTAATAATTTATTATTTACTATAAATCGACAATATGAATTTAAGTCACGGTTGAACCTTTATGCAAAAACTATACAGAATAATCACTAATAATAACAACAATACAGATCTATTACTTAAAATATTTACTAATCGGTTTTAATTTTTTTTGATACTACGTTACAGTTGTTTTACAAACTAAATCAAACTAATTTCTTATTAAATTTGAATGTTTTTCTAAAAATCTTTAGTACTTTTTGAGGAAAAATATTTTTTTGTAACAAAAACAATTTATTTTCACAACAGGAACATAATAATGTATCCTGTTGACGTAAAATGATATTAAATGACTTAATATTCTACATAAAAGCAAATAAAATTACGCTTATTTATTCATAATGGAGAAAATATATATACATACGTAAAGATGCTTTCAATTTATATAAGTTTTTGAACTTTGGTGACCATATTTCTCCAAATTTAAAAAAAACAATCATTAACAAATTACTTCGATAATTACAAATGTGTATTTCTAGAATCAAGTTAAATGAAAAATTGACGAAAAAACCTGAACAATAACAAACATTGTATTGTCACATTGAAAGTTTTATTTTAAAATTATATAAAATATTATTAAATTATTAAATTTCTTCCGAAACAATATATTAAAAATAATATGTACGTATATATAAAATAAAAGTATTTTATATATATATAAATATATATATATTGTCCGAGATTTCAACTGAAAACCTCTCTACTTTTTGGTAACAACCTGATTAAATTTAAAAATTAAAACTGAAAGTTTTATTTTGTTCAATTAATATAAATGCATATGATGATTTTTATATATATATATATATATATATATATTACTTTCCCAGAAGTTTTAATCCAAAATATACAAGGGGAAATTATGGTAATCATGACAAAATATCACTTTCTACTCTTTTGCTTTTTTTAATTTTGTTTTAATTCATGAAAGTTAAAAAAAAGAAGAAAATTGTTATATTCTTCCAGATTTAATGTGTTACTTTTGAAAGAAAAGTTAAAAAATAAAAATAAATAATTTTTTTAAAATTAAAAACAGTAGAATTATTAATTTAAAATTACGAAATTTGAAAACGTAGTCATGAAACATACAAGTCCACTACTTTTATTTCTTTAATTTCAGGGAAACAATTTTTAAAGTTTAGTAATTTTGAATAAGCTTTCACGGGCACAATTATAGAGATACAATAACTAAATTGAGTAACTAAACACAGTCTTACCGAAACAGCTTTGTGATTTTTTATCTTCGTTGTGAAAAGTTATTACTACTTTTATAGACAATCCTAACATTTTAAGAGATAGATTAAAAAATTAAAAATATTTAAGTTATCAAAATTAATTTACTTTTTAATAATTACTTTTCAAATTATTTGCAAATGTACGTGCAAGCATAGGTAGACAATCTAATAAAACTATAAGAAAAAACCAAAACTATCTTAATGCGTATGAATCATTGAGCTATTTTATGAAAGCAAATTTTTTTTTTTAACCTCTGGGACCACCGTTAGGTATTGCTTCAGAGAATGGGATAAATGATTTGTAGCGTGTGTGAAAATGCCGTGCCTGACTGGGATTCGAACCCGGAACACTCCGGATGAAAGGCCGAGACGCTACCACTTGCGCCACTGAGGCCGGTTGTACATTATGTGTACTCAAATTTAATTTAACTTAAAATAATAATACTTAAATTTTTTTAGTAAAAGTCTGAATTTATTTTACGGAATTTTCATGAAAACCAGTAACATGGATCATATGTTTCTGATAATAACTTCCGTAAGTACATACACACAAAGTGTATAAATATATATATATATATATATATATATATATATATATATATATATATATATATATTTATATTGTCCGATACAAACCTATAAACGATTTCAACTGAAAACCTCTCTACTTTTTGGTAAAAACCTGATTTAATTTAAAAATTAAAACTGAAAGAGTTTTATTTTGTTCAATTAATATAAATGCAAAGGATGATTTTATATATATATATATATATATATATATATAAAATCACAAACCATTAAATTACAAACCTTGTTAACTTCACGTTTTAATTTACTGTTTTTATATTTTGTAAATTTTATATTGAAATTTTATCGATTTTTAAAAATAATTATTAAATTTTAGTGTATTTCAATGTAACCCTGCTCTTATTCAGGATTATTTTTTAATTATGTGTTTTTATACTTTAGGTTCAAGTTAAATATTTAAAGATAAGTTATTATTAAACCTTCTAAAGTAATAAATATACAAAACCAATGGCTTATCACAGTTTGTGATAATAATAATGAATAAAATTATGAATCCTATGATATTATGAAAAGTTGTAATATGAACTCTAGAGGAGAAATGTCTTTATTCATGAAATATTCATGGGAAATATAACCGAACCCATAATTTGTTTCCCCTTTCCAACGTGCTCTATTATATAACTCCCTCTCTGAAAATTATTGGGTGACAATTCCTCTCCCTCATCCGTACCACAGCCATGGATCTCACTCGATTCGCGTAATACAATAACTAATATATTGTTAGATACAGTAACATATAACGGTCATTTATATTATAATACAAAATGGCGTTAAATATAGCGATTGAATTTTTTTAACATGCTACCTACTGCATATCCATTAATAAAAATTAGAGGAAAAAATAGATAATCTTATTATTTAACAGATAATAATTTAACATTTACTTTAACAATCAGAATATTATTTTTTTCTACAGCTGTATTGTAACTTCTGAATTACGAGGCTGGAATCTGTATCATAATGCGGATCATTATGAAACAAATTTTCATTATGATACAGGTGTTTATTATTTTAACCAAACAAAAGCCTATTCTTTTCAACCACTGACCAATCAGAAGCGGGTATTGTTTAATTTATTAGCTGTTTTTTTTTTTTACTTTGATTTTAATCTGATTTAGTAGTTAGCAAGCAGAGGTTAATTTAAGAGTACATCAATAAGTAACTAAATTTTTATATCGCATTAATAGCTATCATTATTGGTTCCTTGCATAATATACTATTGTTTAACATTCATTAAGCTTCATAAAAATTTTTATAACAATGGAAAAACTTTCTTATACACAAGAAGAGGGTGAAGCCTAATTTTTTAGGCACATCATTTAATAAGTGCTTAATGGAGTAACTCTATGAAGTAAACCAAATAATTAGTTACTGATCGCGGGATTATTTAACTCCGCAATGACTATGTAGATCTATAACATTAAATATTTTTAAAGTTAAAACAAATTACACAGAGAACAAAAGTAATAAATTTGATATCTTATCTATGCAAATTACAATTTTTTTTTTAAAATTTCTCTCAATATCATTTTCTAACTTTTTCTCTAAAGAATTTTCTGCGATTAAATTACACACTTTTAAATTACACTAAGATTATTTTTTTCATTTAAAACAATAGAATTATAAATTTATAATTACGAAATTTGAAAACGTAGTCATGAAGCATACAAGTCCACTACTTTTATTTCTTTACTCTGAAAATTACTAAAACTATTTTAAATAAATTATATTTATAATACAATTTATTATGTAAACATTAAACAATAATTAATATTATTTAGTATTATTTTATAATTAATATTATAATATTGACAACCATCATAGTGAAGTGGTAACGTCTCTGCTTTTAAGACTAAGTACCAGCTTCGAGCAAAGGTCAGTTCATAGCACGTTTCACAACCTATAAAATTCGTTATCAGTAACCGTTACAGGGCTTTAGCCTGTTTATACTGTATAAATAAATATTTATTGTTAATTTTATATAATAAATTAAATATTGTTTTTATTTTTTTAAATGATAATAACATTTATTTTTTTATGAATTATACTAGTTTTTATTATTATGATTCTTATATAGTTTAATTCATTTATTATTATACATACTTCAGTTACGTTAAAAATAAATAATTAAGTAACCAATACGGAAAAACAAATAAAATTTGCACATTCAATAATAATTATTCTATTTTTCATTAATTGAACAAAAATATTGTTTAAAAGGGTGTTATTTCTAAAAACGCATACACAATCACAAAAAAAAGATATCCTAAAGTAATAACAAGAATTCTATATAATTAAAAATATATGTCCATTAAATAACGTAAAGATTTAGCCCGTCTAATTTGGATTTTGATGGAGCCTTGATTGCTATATCTTGCTCGATCCTGTTATTTATATTTTTTATGTTAAGAATATTGAAATATGAAAACAAAAGGTATTTATTGATGATAAACCAAGGGAATTTGCATAAGGTTTTAATGGTTTTGAATTAAAATTGCTCAAAAATTGCTAAACAAGAATCATTCAACGTTCGCCTGAGATGGACACCATAAAACTAAATCGATTTCATTACGAATTATTAGTAGTAACGGATAAATAGGATAGAAAAAATCTGATCAACCAATACATCTAACTTTTTTAGTGACTAATTTCTTGCGTTAGGATTGAATATAATTTTCCACTAAAAGTTTATACGCAGCTAAATAACATTTTTCCTTGTGGAATTTCTTTTTAATACAGGCTACCTACTTAGGGAGTAAAAATAAATTTTGTATAATTTTATCTAAAATACTTAAAAATGTTATAAATACAGAAATCATTAAAGAAACACAAATCGAAAATAAATATTTAAATTAATATAGCTTCAAGTTATTTTTAAATTATGTAACGATTTATTTTTAAAGTTTGCAAGGAGGTATTAAATCAGTCCTTTTTTTCCCCGCCCCACCGGAGCCGGATCCGCAACTAAACATAAACTTGGCTCCGAGGGGTGCCATAACCTCTAAGTACCTCGTCGGGAATAAAGTTCCCGTCAGAATAACCAGATAAATCAGTTCCTTTAAAACAATTTAGTTAATTAAATGTTTGTAGCCAAACTTCTTAACTTCAAACAACTTACTTTGGATTGATGTGTATTCTTTCTTATTATTAACATTATTCTACTTCTTTATCATACTAAAAATGTAATATTACTTTGTATCACTTTCTTCATAAAAATTAAATGGAACGTGGAATAGTAAATTCCATTATTTATTAAATAATGGATTTTATTCATCTATAATCTCTTTTAAAATTAATTATATGGAAAATAAAACAAATATATACTAGATGGTAGAATCAACCAACGTTGATCTTTTCTTTGAGTAAGATATAAACTTGAAATTAATGATCTTTAACATTTTACAACCCTTTTTTTAACTACCACTAAAAAAATATATTTATATATCGTTGAAATACATTATTAATATGAAACCTAAGAAGATAATGAATAAAGGTTTTTGAAATGTACGGGTGATATGATAATTATATGAAATGAAACCTCTTCTAGTTGAACCGGAAAATAAAGAAGCATTTTTACACTCTTTTAGTAAAAAAAACAAAATTTTCTAATTAAACAAGAGCATTAAAACAACAAGAATTAGATAATCTTTTATACAAAAATAAGTTTAACTATTAAAAACAGGTAGAAGACAATAAAGAGTAGAATAAAAAACATAGATAACACAACCAGAGAATGTAAAAATGTTGAAGTTAAAAAATAGCTCAGAATAGAAATAGATAAAGTTCTACAAAGTCTTCAAATTTTGTATAATGGAAGATTATTTTTTTAAATTTAAAAGCTTAGTACAGAATGGAAAGGGTAAGAGTTGTGTACCAAATAAGTAAATAATCAATTAATGGCAAAATAAACCGAACATCTTAGATTTTTTAGTTGATACTGTGTTTTGTAATAAGTTTGAAAAATTTCATATTTTTCATTTATGAAGGAAATGAATGGAGAAAAAGATCTCTAGGCTTGTTATGAGTTCCCAAAGGAACTAACTTAATCTGATGAGCTCTGCATCTTTTGCCATTTGGACGTTTTCCATTTGGTTGATAATGAGCACAGAATTTTTTCTACTGTGAGGCTTTAAATTCAAAGAAGGATTTTGCAGTGTCTGATTTTACAAATTAAAAACAAACCCCCACATAGAATGTCACGCCGGAATAGATAAACGTTTACTTGACATGTATAGAAGCACCTGTATGTGTATTTCCGCAAGGTAAATTCCATTTCTTTATTTACGAAATATAAATTTATGATTTATACGTAAAGATTGCGAATTATAACTTAGCTTGTTCAGATCAGATCTGAAGGGTGAACAAAAGTTTTTCAACGGGACGTTGTACAGAACGTACCATTCAAGTAGGTACAAGTTCCATTACCATATTAAAAGGCTGGTAGTTATTTTAATTACTCGGGTTTTTCTATTTGCAAAATTCAGGATAGACTGGGGGCAAACAATGATCCGTCAAAACCGCCAAATAGATTCATCGAACTCTGTAGCACATTTTAAACAATTTAAGTAAAACTCTGAAAAGGGGCGTGATTAAAGATAAATTTTACCTATCCTACCCTCGCTGGTAAATACTTAATAGATTTTTTTGCTAGTTCATTGAACGCTAACAATTTTCGTTAAAAGCAAAACATATTGGCGACTAAAAATTGTATTACATCTAAATTTTATTTAATTTCGATATTACAAAACAATCTATATTTTATTTTAAAACAACTTCTTCTTAGGTATACACTATATTTTTTGTATTATAATAGAAAATGACGGCGTAAAAATTTACGGTTACGAGGTGGCAACTTGGAAGTGCCGAGCACTCATATGTAACGAGTATACTTCATCAGCTCCCTTGAATCTCGTTATAACCAAGTTTTACTGTATAAAGAATCCATCCTTTTATTTAAATAAAATAAACTTTTCTCAGAAGAAAATTTGTTTCTTAGTCAATAAATTTGTTTTACTCCTGAGGTTCATTACCTTAAAACAAATTGAATTTGCATAATGTAATTCCTTATTTCCCGTTTTTGTATGGATAAACACATTAAAGAACATTTTATAAAAAATCAATACAGAATATTTAAAAATATAAGAAGCTATAATGGCATCTAAACAATAAGCACAAATATGATAATTCACTCGGTTTTGGAACATTATTTATAAGCCAAATTGGAAAATGTTTAATTAGTAGTATCTTTGAGTAAAAGAATAAATAAATAAAGATATTGAAAGAATTATATAGAATAATTTTAAAACAAAGCGATTAAAATGTATTATAATGAAGATACACAATGGGAAATACCTAGTGAAACAAGTTATTTACACACGTGTGACTTCTCTAAATTAATTTATTGGAGCTCAAGGTATGCAAAATATTAATAACGCTAATAATAATATTCGTATTATAAATTTCAGTGAAACAGTAATCAATTTCAGAATTTCATTATACTACACACATTTTTGTTAATTTATTAGCAAAATTTTAAGCTTTTAGTAAAATACAAATTCGTTAACTGTAAATAATTTAACTGTTTGTATTTTTAAGACAAATTAATCAAATGCATTTTTAAAAAGTAATAATAATCTATAAATTATTAAAATCAAGAATCTCGTTAGCTTAGATATTAGGTACCGACTTAATATCTGTATTATTAAAATAACATAACAAATATATTTTATTTATTTATTTTAATCGAACATAACAGGCTCATTAGATCCAATAACGATGTACTATATTACATTTAAAATAATTTCACGTATTTCAATAACCTAAGTTAGTACATACATCATATATTTAAATAAATATATATATATGTGAAACTATATAAAACGCGTCTTTGCCCGACCTATATAGTTAATTTCATTTCCTGTTGCGGTCAGGGGATGTTTATCCTGTCATGGTTCGCTTCGCTCGCCCTTCCTTCTAGCAAGAGAGCTCTTAGTAATCATTAAACTCATATTTGTGAGAATAATAATAATAAATAAAAATTAAAGCCTGTTCAATTTAAAAAAAAAAAAACAAAAAACTAACACTTGTAATTTCTTCAGAGCAACAGTTTGGTCAATACGGATCGACTAATTAGGTTTTAGATTTGCCGATGCGGCTAAGCTTACAAAATACAAAATCATAATTACTAACATAAATTACCGTGACAATATTACCAAATCTTATAAAGATAGATTCAGTAGCGGTAGCAAAAAATGGCGAAATATAAAAAAAATTATGGTTTTTTATCCTTTAAAATATTAAAATTCAAAAACCCGAAAATTATTTTTAAATTTACCTGATGAGTATTTACAAGTCAAAATTAAGTGAATATTTCGTTTAGATATTAGGAAAATTTGCCATTGTTCGAAATTTTTTTACCTTTCTTCACCTTTTCAAAAGGTCGAATTTCAAGAAAAATTAAAAAATTCGTCTTAGATATTCATATGAAGATTACAAACCAAAAATAAAGTGCCGCTCCCAAACCGCGATCGCGAATCATGTTTTACCACAATTGTAGTTCCATATCTCCTTTCCTTTCAAGAACCAGCAGCCATCAGCCCAGCAGCCACCAACAGCAAAGAAGAACGAAGAAAGAAGAAACCTGCACTTTCCCCCGTTCAGCCCTTCAGGGCGACGGGAACATCAAAGTTATTGGTATGTAATTTCGATTACTGCCGAGTCTCGGAAAGTGCAGGCCAAAGAAGAACGAGGAGATCATCTGAAGAAGAAGAAAAAGAAGAAA
This sequence comes from Lycorma delicatula, assembly GCF_047948215.1. NCBI lineage: Eukaryota > Metazoa > Arthropoda > Insecta > Hemiptera > Fulgoridae > Lycorma > Lycorma delicatula. The sequence continues at coordinate 27,963,515 of NC_134456.1, forward strand.
GAAGACCCACGACGCGATCCGACATCACGGACAGGAGTCCGGAAAAAGACCCCAGCAGAGAAGCAACGTAAAGGGCAGCCATTGAAGAAGTGGATGAAGATCTTCTTCTCCTTATCCATTCCTAAAAAATATCTTAATACTTACAATTAATTAAATTAAATCAGCAATTACGACTCCCTCCGGAGAAGGAGTTTTGCTCCCTCCAAAACTAGGGCCCGTTTGTGGCGTATTCCTGCTAGCCTATGAAGCGCTAGCACCGAGCGGACGGTCTGAAGGGGAATTACGTCGGGGTCACAGGTTTTAAAAGCCTAGCCTCCCGCGATCGGACCCAGAAATGGGTTTGAGAAGGCTGGTCCAAACGGATATGGAATGCTAATCATTAATCCGTCCATAAAACATAATACATTTAAAACTTAGACCCGTAATTAAAATAAACGCTTAAACACGCCCGATTACAGAATCATACAGCAGCAAGGGGCACTGTCCAGGCTCTACGATTCGAAGGGAGAATTTGTGAAACTCCCGCCACTTTTGCATTCCATTCCAAAAATAAAGTTGATATCTTCATTTGTTACAGAGAAATTACAAAGAATGAAGATATGAACTTGATTTTTAGTGTATCAGAAATAAAATTGTTTTTCTTTTTTCTAATTCCTATTGAAATTGAGTTGAACAATGATAAAACGATTATTGTAATAAATGGTTTAATTTTTTCCTTTAATTTATCTTTCCTACAGTAACAGTTGTATTAAAATATCTCACTGCTATATAAAGAGATGTATTTTTTCTTTGTTCCGATAATCGCAAAAATACTAAACCAATTTTTAACCGTTTTATTTTTAATTAACTGTTTATTTTTAATTTTTAAAAATTTTAACTGTAACTTTCTTATGAACCCCGAAACTTATACCACAATAAAAACCTCACTACCTCACTGTTATATAATCATAAATAAGAACAATCTGATATGGACACCACATGACTTCCTTGTACGCCTATTATATTACATATACACATTTTTTTAAGTACATAAAATTTTATTTCATTAATAATTTCTGATATTTTTTCATATTTTTTTTTATTGTTATTATTGAATTATTATTGTAAAAAGAAAATTTACAATCAGAGGTAATGATATATTGATTAATATATCTGATATATTGATTAATAAATCAATATATTTAAATTAAAAAAAAAAAGTTAAAAAAGAGCTTCCTCTTTAAGATTTAAATATTTCATTAATTAAAATTTTATTTTGCTATAATTCGGTAACCAATGAAAATAAGTACCATTTACGATATATCGTTGAAAAGCTGTCAATGAGGGATTATTACTACTGTTAAAAAAAGGCACAAAATCCAAGTTTTTTTATTTTTGTTCTTTTTTGGACACTTTTGGTCCAGTTGATTGAAATCAAAAGGGGAGGCGCATAACTAGATTTTACAACAGTTCTAAATCCAAACTTTCACCATCCTAATACGGCTAATAATTTTTGAGTTATGCGAGATACATACGTACGTACCTACAGACGTCACGCTGAAACTAGCCAAAATGGATTAAGGGATGGTCAAAATGGGTATTTCCGTTGAAACCTGAAAACCGTAATTTTTCGCGATCATAATACTTCCTTTACTTCGTGCAAGGAAGTAAAAAGCAAACGTATAAATAAATACCTTAAAACTTATTTTACTAGATTTAAGATCACCGTCTATACTGATAGTTTTCTATATAAATATTGATTTTTCAGACAGTTATTATGAGTTACTCAATTTAATGTACAGTTTAATCTGGCAGTGACCCGCGTGAACGTCTCACGCAAGCAACTGCATTACATAATCAGGGTGTAAACACAGTCTACATAAACTTGTTACAATCGATATACGAAAAAACAAAAGCAACCATCTGTGTCAACGAATATAAAGTAGAGAAAAATTTACAAAAAGGTATCGACAAGGCCATACTGTATTACCCATCTTCTCAGCCTGTCTCAAGGAAGTATTTAGAAAGCTAGAACAGGAAGAAGAGGCATGCGAATATATGGTGCCTATCTAAATGAACTGAGATTTGCAGATGACATAGTTCTCTTCTCACAAGAACTTTAAGAACTATAAAGACAGTAACAGGAACTGCAGGTGGCTGGTTAACCCTATGATCTAAAGATGAACCTTAAAAAATGCCCGACATGTACAACAAGTTTGCCAAGGAAAGAAAGATTTTTATCTCTGGAGAACAATTTGAACAGGTAGATCATTTTATATATATATATATACCAACGGATGTTAACAAAATGAACGACGAATTAAACTAGAATGGCAAGCATTCGGGAGTCTTAACAGCGTTTTCAAGAACAAACTCCTTATTGTCATAAAGGAAAGTTTTTGATCAGTTCATTTTGCCAGTCCTTAACTATGAAAGCAAAACTTGTACATTAACCATTCAATCATTGCAGAATCTGCGGGTACCACAAAAAAATATGGAAAAGTATATGCTTGGAATTACGAGAGAGGATAGAAAGACTTGTGAATGCATCAAATAAAAGACGAAAGTACATGACATTATTATGAAAGTTAAAGAATTAATATGATGGTGAGGAGGCCATGTAGCAAGAAGAACTGATGGCAGATGGACTAAATTAGCAGTTGTATTAGTACTTACAGACGTTAAACACCCACTAAAAAGACGAAAGGCTTGTTGGATTGATAATATTTCAAATACATTGAACCGAATTGGCAGAAGATCGCTCAAGACCGTATTAGTTGGAAACGTGCTGAAGAGGCCTTCGTGCTGCAGTAGATCAATAACGGTTTACATGATGATGATATACGTATATTTCATTTCTATTTCTCCTTGGCAGTGTATCGTTATCCCGGTCAGACATGGCATTTTTTCACACGCTATAAATCATTCAACTCATCTTCTGAAACAACACCTTACGGTGGTAACGGAGGTTAAAAAAAAGAAAAAAGAAAAGTGTATCGTTATCAATTTTTGGAACCTAATACTTTGTTTTATTTGTCTCAAGGTCACCAATCTATGTATTGTATGACTTTAGAATTTTTCTTAGTTTAGTTTTAGGTTTTTTCTCCTTTATGAATAGACGCAATACAGATTAACTGTACACTTATGAAGATCTGAAAATATCTAAACTCAAAATTGAATTACATTAATTAGCTTATTATTAACATAACCTTTGAATTCAAACATAGAAATTTCAACTTAAATAAATTTAATTCAAGAACAACCACATTAGAATTTGTTTTGTGTTGGCACTTGGATATTAATTCTGGCTAGAGATTTTAGGATAAAGTGACTGGATATGCTTTTATTTGAGTGATGGCGTAAATGAGTTAAGAATATAAAAATGTACCAATAAAAACACAAGTACATTTAGTTTAAAATGACTAGTTTAGAGAAGTTACTCTAATTCTGCAAAAAAACCTTATTCCCGTCGTTTAGTTATTCCCGTCAACTAAAAACTAATTTGGAGACTAAAATATCAGATTTTAGTCCTTTAACCTTTTTTTTTTAAAAAATGCCTATTACACCAACTAAAAATAACATTATCGTATTACAATGCGTTATCATTATTAATACGCCGTGATTTAATGGATTTTTATAATAAACGCAAAAAGTACAATTTTATTTTTTAATTCAGATTTTTTTTTTTTTTTTTGTCTTCAGTCATTTGACTGGTTTGATGCAGCTCTCCAACATTCCCTATCTAGTGCTAGTCGTTTCATTTCAGTATACCCTCTACATCCTACATCCCCAACAATTTGTTTTACATACTCCAAACGTGGCCTGCCTACACAATTTTTCCCTTCTACCTGTCCTTCCAATATTAAAGCGACTATTCCAGGATGCCTTAGTATGTGGCCTATAAGTCTGTATCTTCTTTTAACTATATTTTTCCAAATGCTTCTTTCTTCATCTATTTGCCGCAATACCTCTTCATTTGTCACTTTATCCACCCATCTGATTTTTAACATTCTCCTATAGCACCACATTTCAAAAGCTTCTAATCTTTTCTTCTCAGATACTCCGATTGTCCAAGTTTCACTTCCATATAAAGCGACACTCCAAACATACACTTTCAAAAATCTTTTCCTGAGATTTAAATTAATTTTTGATGTAAACAAATTATATTTCTTACTGAAGGCTCGTTTAGCTTGTGCTATTCGGCATTTTATATCGCTCCTGCTTCGTCCATCTTTAGTAATTTTACTTCCCAAATAACAAAATTCTTCTACCTCCATAATCTTTTCTCCTCCTATTTTCACATTCAGTGGTCCATCTTTGTTATTTCTACTACATTTCATTACTTTTGTTTTGTTCTTGTTTATTTTCATGCGATAGTTCTTGCATAGGACTTCATCTATGCCGTTCATTGTTTCTTCTAAATCCTTTTTACTCTCGGCTAGAATTACTATATCATCAGCAAATCGTAGCATCTTTATCTTTTCACCTTGTACTGTTACTCCGAATCTAAATTGTTCTTTAACATCAAAGATATTCTTTATATTTTGAATTTTTCCATTAATCTTCTTTTTCTCTATTTTAAAATTGGAGAATAAACTTCGTTGTTTGATTAGTTAAATAATAACACTGAACTATACTCTAATATTTTCTTGATTGCTTTTAACAATTAAATTAACAATTATAAATAATTCTGTTACAATACTGTAATGTATATATTTGAAGTCTTTTTTTTCTATTTTTATTAAAAATAAAATAAAAATTACTTTAATATATCTCTTTTTGAAAAATAAATTTTAAATAGCCAATAATATTCTGATAAAATGGATATGCAAGAAGGTTATACGCTGTAAGGTTCGTATACGTACATGATATAGGCACGTAGCTACAAATTTAACTTATTTAAATTTATACGCAATAGAGCTGTCTGCGTAATTTACAGAATAAACTAAGTAAACCTGGTGTTTTAACAAAAAAAATTAGATAAAACCAATCTTAATTTATGGTAATTTGGAGGAAAAAATTTACTACATTTAAAAAAAATATGTAGATTACGTGCACAGACCTTGAAGCCCAGAATTTATTATACAAACTAAGAATAGCTTTGTTTGTGTATTCCAATATATGACAACAATAGTATGTGATAATTTATTTAACTTTAATAATGTAGTTTACTTTAATATTAATAATTGAAACTTTATTTCTTAATTTAAATCATAGTCAATTTTTTAATATTCTACTTTCAAGAATATAAATAAATATATTTATTCTACATTTTGACTTGAATGAAAAATTTACAGATCTCTATTAAAAAGAACATAAGTATCTTGTCTTTGATCTTTGGTGAGAAAGGTGTCTAAAATGTAATCATCATAGAAAAATAAAAAACGAAGTTATCACACAAAGAAAAACTGAAAATATAGAACAGCAATGTATAGAGGTATAAAATCCAACTAGTTTGTAGAACGACATTATTAAAAACAAAGCATTTAAATAAAAAATGTAAGCATGGCAACTAATATTTCTTTTTTTATACAGAATCTCACATTATATAATGTATCGTATATTACTAGGTATAGAAAAAAATTATAGTAACTATCCACTACAACAAATTTTATAGGTCATCGGAATCTTCTAGTACAGTAAGTTTAGTAACTTAGACATTTCCCAGTAATTAGGAGATTACGAAAAACTAGAAATCTAGAGAAATCTTCCATAAAACTTTCTTTCATTTAAAATTTCAATTAACATAATATTTTAATTCTAATATCAAAATCGATCATAAAAGTGGCTAATCAACAAATATTTTTCCTAAATTAAAAAAAAAATTAATAAAGCTTTTACGTCATATTCCATGTCTACAGAGAGTGGCTGAACTTTCATATCATAATACCCTACGTAGTGGTTGAATAATATTTTTTGTAGTTATGTATTTAAAATTAAAAAAAAGAATTAGAATTGCATCATTCATAATTCGGGAGAGCATATTTTTGCATTCTAAAACTACGACTTCTTTCTAACCTACAATTTTTTTCACTTCTTATTGCTGCTATACCCGACGATCAACTACGCTATTCTATCAACTAAGTAAAAAAGGTTTTCCATACAATCCAAAAGATCTAGAGTTTGGAATTTCTCTTAACTGCAGTAATAAGCCCTCACTGAGATATTTTCAACGATATATAATAAGTGGTACTTATTTTCATTGGTTCCAGATTTATAGCCAAATGAAATTTTAATTAATGAAGTATTTGGATCTTATAAGGGGAAGGCACATCCATCGATTTGAAGCAGACTTATCTCCCCTTTTTTTTTTAACTTGTTTTTGTTTTATTTTAATATATTGAATTATTAATAATTACTATCTCTGATTCTAAAAAACGTTACAATAAATGATAATTCAATAATAACAATTTTAAAAAAATATGAAAAAATATCAGAAGTTATTCATGAAAAAAAAAGTAAATTTTCAGATTTTGAAAAAGGGTGAGGGAGAATTACGATATTATTTATTACAGTTTTGATTGATTCAGTTAAATAGAATACAAAACGATTAATTTTAATGATTGTGCGAATACTAGTAAAGAAAATTGATCAAAGAAATTGAATCTGAAATTTAATTTTATTTTCGTCCTTGTAAGGAATGGATACATAGTTGAATATATTTTTTAATAGCAAATAGTACTTTTAAAAATGTGTATAGGGAATTTAATAGGCGTACAAGGAAGTCATGTCCACATCAGATTTTTTTTGGTACTAAACTGAGTATAATTAGTAACTTAATTTTGAATATTATAAAATATCTTTAAAAATGTTTTACATTTCAGATTATATTTATCTGAAATTATTTTGTTTTTATATTTATCTAAAATCAATGTAAACACAACTCATTGTTATTATTGTTTTCGAAAATTTATTTTGAAAGCACAACCATCTTTTAAGAGCATTAGAAAATCATTAAATTTTTTATTAGGGTTAAATGGGAGAAAAAGAAGAAATGTCTCAAACCTTTTATATTTGATTTACCCAAATTATTTATCATTAACTATTTTTTTTTTTGCTAGGAAAGTATCACAAAAATTCCCTTTTTTTATGTATGATGAAATAATTTTTTAAATCGGTTCTTTGTTGAATATATAGATTAGGAATAAAAACTATTATTTTAATAATTTAATATATTATTCAGATAAATGAATATTCCTTATTTTAAAATAATTAATATAAAACGAAATATTGATCGTCAAAATTTCTGTGATTCAAATAAATTAAGTTAATGAATTTCATAATTAAAAATTATTTTTAAGAAATATATAAAGTACTATTAGCACGTCTGTTAAGCGCACTGAGATACAAAGAGAGTTCGTTTTACTTTGTTATACAGTAAATTAATAATTAAATGAGAAAGAAGACCCGAGGCAGAGAGCTTTCCGTTTGCAGTAGAAAGGACTAAATGTTTTACCTCCGTTTGAACGAGAGGCAAGTTAAGCCACTCCACCAGCCATTTGGGTATAGCAAAGAGAGAAGGACGAGCGAAAGAGGGGGGGGGGGGGGTTTAGAATCGCCATCAAACAATAATTTTAGAATCAAAAATGGCGCGCCCTCTCTTATATAATACCTGGAGACAAGGGAGTTCTGAACAAAGGGAGTACCAGTACAAAATCACAGGGTGTATTTGCCGGGCACTTCACACACGATGCTCGTTTGCTGGCATTCTTCTCTTGAGTACTCCATCTCCACCCCTGACCATTATTTGAGCTCCTCAATCCCCCCCTCAGATTCCCTGCTGGTTTCTGTTACTTAAAAACTCTTTCACCCATCAAAATAAAAAATAAATACTTGTATTTATGTAGTTTCATAAAATTGAAACAGTATGGTATGGTAAAAAATAAAGTCGTGAAAAATGATTTCAAGAAAACTGTATTTTTCTCACCTAAATTTGAAAAGTAATTAAACTAATAACGAATGAGTTTATTTAGCAGTTAGTGGGAACAATTGTGTAGTTGGTATTGATGTGCCTGCTTTGTTTCCATCAGATTCAACTTAAAAATTAAAAATGTAAAGAAAAGGTATTTCATTCAAATATCAGAAAATTTTGGAATTAAAAAATAATATATGTTTGCTAAAAGTATAGAAATAATGATAATAATATTTAATACCAATCTTCAATAAAAATTAAAAGAACATTCCTGATATTATTGGCAAAAAAATTATCAAAAAAATTGTCTCGGTATACACTTTTTACATTAAAAAAACTTCTTTGTACGCCTATTAAACTACATATATTTTTTTAAATATTTATATTCTTTATTACATTTTTTTTTCATAACTTTATTTGTTATTTAATTATTATTTATTATAAACGTTTTTTACAATAACAGGTTAATAATTATTAATAAATCAATAAATTTAGATTAAAAAAAAAAATGAAAATAGAATTTTTTTTATTATAATAACACTTATTATAACAAAAAGGAAATGAAGTCGAATTCTCGCTGATGTGCCTTCCCCTTAAAAGATCCAAGTATTTCATTAATTAAAATTTTATTGGGCTATAACTCTGAAACCAATGAAAATAAGTACCACTTATGACATATCGTTGAAAAGCTCTCAATGAGGGCTTATTATTGCATTTATGAAAAAAAACCAAAATACAAATTTTTGAATTTTGGGCTTTTTGGAGACTTTTTGATCCCGTAATTGCAATCAAAACGTGAAGTGCACAACTAGATGTTATAATAGTCCTAAATCCGAAATTTCAACATTCTACGGCTAATCGTTTTTGAGTTATGCAAGATACGTACGTACAAACTTTACGCCGAAACTTGTCAAAATGGAATCAGGGATGGTCAAAATGGATATTTTCGTTGAAATATGAAAACCGAAATTTTTCGCGATTATATTACTTCCTTGTAGGTACAAGGAAGTAATAAAAAGAAATTGCCGCTGTTTCTTATTACCAAACTAGAAGAATAAATTAATAAATCAAGATTTAATTAAACTTCAATATGTAACCATTTATTTGAAGGAAACGTTAGACACACTGGTTAACGTTTGTATATATCTATACAAAAATATCCACGAAAATCATTAGATTATCTGTAAAGCTAACCGAAAAATAAACAAATGGGTTAACTACGACAAACATATATTTTAGACCATTAAACCTTTCTTTAGTTTCCGGGACCACCATTATGTATTGCTTCAGATGATGAAATGAAATGGCAATTTTGTAGCGTGTGAAAATACTGCGCCTGACCGGGATTCGAACACGGGACCTTCGGATGAAATGCTGAGACGCTACCACTTGCGCTACGGAAGCCGGCTCCGAGCAGTAAACCTAAAATTTATGAAAAACATACTAAGTCATATAAGTATTTCCCTTGGAAATATATTAATAGATTTTTATTAAAAACATATCTCACCTTGGCAGTGCGAAACCTGCCAATCCTTTCATCCTACAGCTACAGAATTTACATTTTTATTCGCACTTTTCCAGCTTATTTAGTGAATTAATCATAAAACATTTTAACTTCAAAGTTTATTTAATAATAGATAAAAATAGTGTTTATATAATTGATTTTATACTATCTTATTTATAATTATTTTTTTAATGTTAGTTTTTAAGAAACACAAAAAAATATTGAACTCTGTAGTATCCCTCTATTTGACTTTCAATGAACAAGGACAAAGGAAGGGAATTTTTTAGCGTAAGAAAAATTCCTACCATGACCGGTATTCGAACCCAGAACTTTTCGAATTGAAGGCAGAGACTCTGACACGAAGGTCGACATGTGTTTAATAAATATTTGTTACTTTCCAGGAATAATGTTCATATGATTTATTATGTTTTATAAATTATAAGTTCAGTGCTCTAAAATATATGATTTTACATGATTCTTATTCATTTTTTTTATTTTTAGTTAATTAATCTATAATTATAATCTATCTATAATTACATTATAGATAATGGAATTTTATCAAACGACAGTTTTTTTTAGCTTTAAACAAAAGTTTTCGAATATGCTTTTTTTAAATTATATTTTTATATTAAAATCTAATTAAACACTGATTCATTTTAAAAATGTTAAAAATTAAGTTTAAGAATTTACTCGTGACCGTAAAGATGCATCGAAATTATTATTTTCCATATTGCATAATATTAAATAAAAAATATAATAAATCAAAAGATAAATTCATAAATACTGTAATTGAAAATGAAATAAATAATTTACAAAAATTAGTAACGAAATTATGAAGACAGCATACAATATTAGAAATTAAAATTATTACTTCTGTCAAAGGTGTTGTAATTCCATATTATTGGTTACAGTTGGAGGTAATTTAACTTGGATCTGATTTTGAAAAAGGCTGAGGGACAATTATAATATTATTTATTACAGCTTTGATTGATTCAAAGATAGAATACAAAACGATTAATTTTAATGATTGTACGAATACCAGTAAAGAAAATTGATCAAAGAAATTAAATCTGAAATTTAATTTTTATTTTCGTCCTTGTAAGGTATGGATACATAGTTGAATATATTTTTTAATAGCGAAGAATTTAAAAGTATAATTATTTTAGTGATTAATTTTTATTATAAGAACATTTTCTTTCTTTATTTTTTTTTTTAGTTTTGTTTTTATTTTTTCCCCAGTATCACAACCTCACATGCTGATATCTAATTAATTTTCTTTTATAACGTACAGTAACTTTACAATCCTTTCAGTTAAAACTGAACAATAAGTGAAGAAGCAAAATCTGGATTGAATAAAAGGCTACAAACCCAGTGGTTTGTAACTTAAATGTTAACAAAGAAATGAAATTGAGGAGGACTTGGAAAAAGCTGGTTTATAAAACCAGTTAATTGAATCAATATATCAAATCAAAGATATTGTTTCTCATTAATCTTGAAAAATCGCTGATAGCGTTATCCAATAATTTTTTTTTTCTTTATTATAACTACACAGTAACTTTACAATCTGTTCATTGAACCACAAGTAAATAAGATATATTTGAATTAACATTAAGTTGCCGCAGACCCAGGGGCTTGTGATGGAATAGAAGAGCGCTCCGTACGGCCAGACCATAAAGTTGCCTAACTGAAGCGATAAGGCAAACCAAGAATATTGTTCCTCAGCAATCATGAAAAAAAAATGTTAACTAATAAATTGACCGCCAAATAATTCGGGTAACGATCAAAACGATTTTGATATCGTAGACTGACCAGAGAGAGATTTCTTGCCGAACGGTTCACAACTTAGGTCATTGTATTTTATGCAGTGTTTTTGTTTGGAAGCGTTCAACTTTGTCAGTACTGGAGATGCACGCTGTAACCCACAATTCAAGCCCGTAAGTCCACACAGGCTTCAAAACGGATTTATAAATCAATAATTTACTTTCTGTTGAAAGCCGAGATCAATGTCCTATCAGCCATTACATGTGATGTAACTTGAGATCCAACTGTTTCCGCTTAGAAGTGATATGTTTCGCCCAAGTAAGTCATCGACCAAGATGAAAACCCAAATATTTATAGTCTTGAGATCTCGAAATCGGAACATTGAAAATAGAGACAGGACAACAGTATTCCTTACGAAGGGTAAACGTGACGTGCTTTGATTTTGTTTCGTTTATTATTTTTTCCAACATGTAATCCAATAGATTGACTCATATAATTTGCATGCTGATCCAAACGATTTCTTCCCTAACGGTTCGTAATTTAAACTCATTATATGTGAGGTTATTGCTTATAAACCAAGGTATGTTTAACATTTTTCGCAGTGTTTTTGTCTGATAACGTTCAAGTATATCAATATTGGGATCGCTTGGTGTACCCCACAACCCAAGCCCGTAAGTCCAAATTCATTTCAAGATGAATTTATAAATCAATAATTTATTTTCTACTGAGAGCCGACATCTGTGTCCCATTACCCAGTACATGTTTTTAAACTTTAGATTTAACTGCATTTGCATAGATTTTATATGTTTTACAGAAGTAAGGCGTCAGTCACGATGAAAACCTAAATATTTAATTTCTTGACAACTTGGAATATTAAAGATAGAAACAGTTGGGTAGTTTTCCTTTCGAAGGATGAATCTGACGTACTTCAACTTTGATTCTTTTTTCTTTATTTTCCAACTTGTAAGCCATTATTCGAGAAGAGTGAGATAATATTGAATATAATGAGATTCAGTAATTGGATTTTCATGGACAGCAAGAATTGCAGTATCGTCACCAAACGTTGCAACGGTTATATCTACCGTAATTCGCAAGTCGGCAGTAAACAGAACATATAAGATGGGTCCGAGAACGCTTCCTTGAGGTACCCCTGATTTTATTAGGAACAAATCGGTTAAAACTTCTTTATGTTTAACTTGAAAATATCCATATTCTAGGTAAGAATTTAGCACTACATAGAAAACATTCGGTAATACATTTTATAATTTATAAAGCAACCCCACGTGCCAAACTTTGTCAAAAGCTAGACTGTCATTGAGAAAAACCGCTGAACAGTACTTTTTGTTGTCTAGAGCATGATTTATAACGTTAAAAATTCTGTTTGCTTACTCCACAATAGCAGGTTTGTCCCTAAATCCAGATGGTGATTTGGAATTTGATAATTTACGAATTGCTTCATTCTATTAAAAAAGAGTTTTTCAAACACTTCAGAGAGTACTGGAAGCAGGTTGATAGTCCTATAATATTTAACATCTTTTGGTCTTTACCTGATTTTATTTAACAATTATTTGTGAAATTTTCCACGTACCAGGAAAATTACCAATTTGAATAACAGCATTAAAAAAATTAGAGTGACTAAACGTATCGCTTATCGAGGTAATTTCTGAAGAACCTGACCGGTGATTAATCATATCCCGGCGCCTTTAAGAATGTACTTTTTTTAATCACTGAAGAAACCTCGTGGATTGTAAAGCGTTTAATTGGTAAGGGCATTTGAAAAAGAGAAATCAAATTAATGAAAAAAGAAATCTAATAATTAAAGAAGAAATCTAATTAATGAGTAAATATAAATTATTTATGTTCACGATATACATTAATTTTTGTTATAAAATCTCGTGAAAAAATATATTGATGGGATAGGTTGTCCTGTTTATGAACATGAAATCAGATATTAAGTTTATTTGAAACCTAGTTGCCAAAAATCAGATAACGTTTTAATGGAATTAAATTAGGGTAGTTTTGGATAATGAACTAATAAATAAAAATATTAGTGGATAAATTTTTATATGTACCTAAAAATCTTATTCAATTTTTAATCAACCTAATGCGATAGGTAGGGTTAGTTAATCCTTTAAACATTAAACTTAAAATTTATAAAACATAGTACATAAATAAACAAAGTTTTGCATTTTATTTACTCATTTACGTATGTAGCTTGTAGGTGCGTGTGTGTAATATGTGTGTTTATATGAGTGTGGGATAAAGAGAGAGCTAAAATATTAAAGAGAAATAATAGTGTTTAACAAGGCAGTATGTATTTCCGGAATGAGTACAGCTTACATATTAAAATAATAACACGTGTATTTTACCTGCTTTTTCTTTCATATATAAAAATATTTTAAATTTAACTTACACCAGAACCAAACTGAACTTCAATAGTTTCAATATAAGAAAGAAGAATAGATATCTCGTTATGCATCCGACTGTTTAAGATGGAGTTACAATTTTTTCATCAAATTTCATTGAAGAAGATGAGTTTCTTACTATACAAATAACCAAGCTAAGGAATTCACCGTTACTAAACAAATTATAATGGAAACTTTTGAAATATATTACTATTAAATATAATTTTTATATATCCTTTATTTTTCCTTTAATTTTAAGAATATGTTAAGGACATATGTTACACGAAAGTAAGGCTGAAAATCATGAAGTATTCAGGATAAAGACAGTTAAATCGAATCCTATTTACAGTCAGCATAGAGTAACGAGGTGATAAATCTAGATCAACGGCTGAAGATTATTTCACGCATTTAGAGGGTTGCAGCGATCGCTAAGGATAAAGGTTTTACTGGATCATACCTTAAATTAAACATTTTAATTTAACTCGGATTAAAACCTTTAACAGTTGTATTAAATATTTAACTGGAATAATTTAATAAACATGAACGAAATCTATTAATTTAAATTACAAACTATCATTTTTTCTCATTTAAATTCATTAAAATTTCTTCTTGTTTTATGTAATGGTAATAATTAAATTAATATTTAGACTACGTGCAAGTAGACGTATAAAAAATTGTAATAACTTAATAAATTTTTAAGTTTTTTTAAGTTTTTTAAAGGGGAGTAAATAATTACGGTTGCTTTGCCTATTCATCAAACTAAAATTTGAATTTTGTCGAGAGATGGACGTGACAGACTAATACGTTGTGGTATAGGGAGAAAAGAGAAGATACTTGTTTTTAATTTCATGCTAAAGTCCCGAAGGAAACCTTGCAACAGGCTAACATTTGGTCTCGGAAGCAAATCCTGAGGGATTACCGACCGATGAAAAGAAGCAGTGAAGCGAAAGGCGAGAGTACTCCTGCATAAGAGCGCACGGAACACATGAATACATATTCTCCTCCCTATACAAATCTACTCCCCCTTATTCGGTACACCCACTCTTGAATGACGGCCGGTCGTCCAAAACAAGAATATAATGTAGATTTAGTTCAATTTCTATACTTCAACTATTACATTCAAATTCCAGTTAATTATTCGTATGTTAAAATGCAATTTATTATAATAAGTTTTTATATTTATAGATGTTCTATGTTTTAGTATTTATTCAAAAAATTGATTATACCGTATAAATAATCTCAAATTCAGAAATAATGTGTAATATATGTTCTTTCAAAAATATTCAGGTTCTATTATTTAATAACTGACATAAAATATCAAACAAATTTTCTTTTTCAAATTTTTTTCAGTTGTTAACATAAAAACAAAAAACTAATAAAATATGGTTTTTACAGGACTTTTTACTAGACGTATATTACTTTGTAGACCTACATTACATTACAATATAATTCGGGTTTTGCAGTTTCTGTAAAAAGCCAATCTCTTGATTTTTTGAAATTCTGAGTTTAAAGGGTTAAGATGGATTTTTGAAATTTTTTAAACCTGAATATTTTTTTTTAATTTCTTGCTAGAAAGCAAGATCAGCTTGGTTTTTGTTGTGCCTAATCTTCGTATTATTATCTAAAAGCCGATTCATAGATTTTTGAAAAATTCGACCTTGTAAGGGGTGAATAAAGGTAAAACGGTTTTTGAACATTCATTACAAATTTTTCCATTTCCAACAATACAAAACAGATATTCACTAGATTTGAGATTGCAAATGAATATATATATTTTGTTTAACCTCCGGGACCACCGTTAGGTATTGCTTCAGAAGATGAGATAAATGATTTGTAGCGTGTGTGAAAATGCCATGCCTGAGCGGAATTCGAACCCGAGGCCTCTGGATAAAAAGCCAAGATGCTACCACTCGCGCCACGGAAGCCGGCGCAAAAGAATATCCAAAAACCATTTTCGGTTTAATTTCAATTTTTTAAGGGGTTTGTCGGATGTGCATTCGTATAAGTGGCGGCTCAAGCAATACAACTACTGCCACTGCTACTATATGCGTGGCGCAACTGCTTACACCTACGGTTATTTGATGAAAAAACATATTAAAAAAATAAAAAGATTAAAAAGGAGAGAAACGAAGTATGATCGTCTCCTAACGGTGTTCGTCGGGTAACGCTAAGAACGAGACAAAATAAAATTTTACCCGTTCTTCATACGCGTACTACAATTTTTAAGATGCAGGCCGATTATTCCGCATACTTTATATCACTCAAAGTTTCGGGTCCTGTACTGACCAAACTGTTACTCGGAAGAAAATAAAATATACTGACTTTTTTCTTTTTTTTTTTTTTTTTAACTAATTTAACCGGCTTTATGTTTTATATATATATATAAAATCACGAAATTTTATTAATGAATTTATGAAAAAATTCTATAAATTATGTCTGAAAGATCATTTATTTTTGTAAAGTTTTATATTATTGAAATATTTTCTACATCACAAAAATTAAAATTACTGTATTTGAGTTTAAACTATTTAGAACTAATTATTTACCACTACGATTAAAATATCAACTAGTTATACTCGTATTATACCCGTATACTTGTATTATTTATTAGTAAAATACATAAATCTTTAAAAAAATAAAACTTCATTCAAAGATTTTGAAAGTAATCAAATAATATCATAGAAAATCAAAATTAGAGTTAAAATTATAATGTATATTTTCAAATAAATAATTTTATATATATTTTATTAACTAAATGAAACAAATTCCAGTAAAGTTGTATGTATCTTGAGTTATATTTTAATAACCAATTTACCAGTTTGCTGTGAAGATTAGATTTCAATTTACGATACCGTATCAGTACTGCTCGGTCTGTTGCTACTTGAGACCAACTGTCAAAACTATAATTAATCTTGCAGTTTGTTAGTAGAAATACAGTCTAATGTTAAATTATAAATAAAAATTGTAGTAATCTTATAACAATAAGAAACTTTATAATGAATGAAATTTCTTACACATGTTCTTGTTTTAAATATACAAAGTCTATTTAGAAATAAAAACTAAATTTATATTCGCTTATTATTATTATTATTATTATTATTATTATTATTATTATTATTATTATTATTATTATTATTATTATTATTATTATTATTATTATTATTATTATTAATAATAATCATACATGTATGTTAAATGCATTTTTATAACCAACAAATTGTTGAAATATAATTTAAATTTAAACATAATGAGATGTTTAACACAATAACTATATTCTGTTCATAGGTGCCGGATGTGGCCAAACAGCCTGTCTGGAGGGTAAGTGATATTATGAAATATATATTACTTATATAATTAATTTAAGTATAATTTAAAAATTTTGTAGTAATAAAAAAATGAGAAATTATATCTGTTTTGTTACGATGTGTACTTAACAATTTCTGAAATATATAAATTTCGTATTAAATGAAATGGCAAGTTTATTGTTATTTTTCAGAATTATTAGTGTAAAAACTAAGATACGTTTACAGGATTATAACTTCAGTTTTGAGTAAAATTATTATTCCAGCCAAAGAATAAATTAGAGTATAATTATTCCTTATTACTTCTATTCTGATATTTCAATTAGGCGAAGTGTTATTTTTTAACATAAGACACTAGGCCTACGAGAAATAGTAGAAATAAAGTGATAAGAATTAATGATATTCGAAGCTGATCGATTCTTTGCTTGGAATAACATTAACTACTATCACAAAAGCAACTGTTATGCAATATTATAGGTTCAAATTCAGTTAAATTTTAATTTGTACATCTCAGCTATTTTATTGCTGAAAAAATTAATGAGATTATCTTAAAAATGGTTAACTCGAGTAAACAAGAAATGTCGCGCTGAATTATATGAGACCTATAATCTGATTTGAGTATACAATTCCAAATACAACAATTTTATATTTAAAAATAGAAAACAACTGAAAATAAAAGAAATTAAAGATTTTTGTAGATAATATTTTTTTTTTTTAATTAAAAGTTAAAAATACTAAAACCAAATCAGATAATTATACTAAAAAGAAATAAGTCTTAGATACAAAATTCCAGGACTGAGTTCGAATCCCGGTCAGGCATGGCATCTTTCATACGCTACCAATGGATAAAGCTGTTGATTCCCCTTTAATCATAATATAAAAAAAATAATAAAAAATACGGCAGCCATAATTTCTGCAATTATGCTCTATTATAATGAAGTTAAATACAAATACATTTATATTGTTAATATTGAACTAATTTTGTAAATGTTACACCGGTTTTTTAAATAGTATCTCTTTTTCAAAAGATTTTTATTTAACGTAACATATCATTCCAAGTATAGAAAATTTTAAACCGCAGAGTAAAAAAAAAAAAAAACGGTTTTCCGATTTGGTTTCAATTAGGAGTTAGATATAACTTCTTTTTAGTCAATAACAATGTAAAAAATTCCCTTTCGGCACGAAACACATTATTCTCAAGTCTCTGCAGGTGTTTGACACTGTAAGCCTACCGGGCTGGTCTAGTGGTTAAAACTCCTCATCACAAATCAGCTGATTTTGAAGTTGAAAGTTCTAAGGTTCAAATCTTAGTAAAGGCAGTTGCTTTTATACGGATTTGAATACTAGATTGTGGATACCGATGTTCTTTGGTGGTTGGGTTTCAATAATCACACATCCCAGGAACGGTCGACCTGAGACTATAGAAGACTACACTTCATTTACATTTTCATACATATCATCTTTGTTCATCCTTTGAAGTAATACCTTACGTTCGTTCCGAAGGCTAAACAAAAAAAGAAGAAAAAATATGGTGTAAAGATGTTTTTCAATGAAAAACTAATGACAATAAAGAACCTGTTTCATTTCAACATTTCGTTTAATAACTAACCTGTAGTAAGTCTCTAGTAATTTTACAAGAGACTCAGTTTAGTAAGCTCTTTCCTTAGAGACCTTTAATGATTGAAAAAATGAACCCTTTCATTCATATTATTCAAATGCCATAGTTTGTTCCTAATTACTTTTTAACATGGTCAATACATTTCAGTTTTTCAGACTGTACAGCACCTTCATAAAACTTCTTTTCAGTTACAATCTGGAATTCGTTGGAGTCACCATCAACAAGATATTTAATTTAAAAAAAAAATTCCACCTTACGCCATTTATTAATATAAAATCTTTTATTAAAGAAACCTCTGAAAAACGTTTTGCTTTATTTTTTTTCAGGAAGATAATGTATCATAAAAATAAAAAATTTAATATGGACACCATATGACTTCCTTGCACGTCTTTTAAATTGCATATACACATTTTTTAAAATGAAAGGTACATAAGATTTGATTTCATTAATAACTTCTGATATTTATATATATATATATATAATTTATGTTATTATTGAATTATTATTTATCTTAAATTTATTTTTAATATCTGAGGTTAATATATTAATAAATCAATATATTTAATTTAAAAAAAAAACTTAAAAAAAGAAGATGAAGTCGGATTTGAACCGATGTGCCTTCCCCTCGTAAGATCAAATATTTCATTGATCAAACTTTTATTTGACTATAACTCCGGAACCAATGAAAATAAGTACTACTTATGATATATCGTTGAAAAGCTCACAATGCGAGCTTATTACTGCAGTTTTGTAAACATCCAAAATCTAAAATTTTTGGATTTTGGGCTTTTTTGGATACTTTTGGTCTAGTCGATTGCAATCAAAAAGGTAAGGTGCACAACTAGATATTACAACAGTACTAAATTCAAAACTTCAACATCGTACGGCTAATCGTTTTTGAGTTATGTGAGATAAATACGTACAGATGTCATGCCGAAACTAGTCAAAATGGATTCAGGGATGGTCAAAATGTATATTTCCGTTGAAATCTGAAAACGGAAATTTTTCGCGATCACAATACTTCATTTACTGCGTACAAGGAAGTAATACGAACATGTCGTATTTTCTAAAACAGAAAAGAATGGAATTTTTTCTGGATAAGAGTAAAAAAATAATTTTATTTTCTTCTAAATTTTCGCGTAAGTGTATAATGTAGTCTGTATGTCCTAATGTAGTCTGTATGTGCTTAGTAAATAGATTGTTATCCTGTCTCATATATATATATATATATATATATATATATATATATATATAAATGAATACTTACATTATTATGGTGTAAAAATCAAATATAATACATTGTAGTTAAACATATAAATAAGGATATTTAAGATGAAAACAAACGCACACTCACACAATCCACATTTTACTGCTACGTTTATAATAATAATCTTTTTATTCTACCCACTATAATTTAACACTGATGGAAGTAGTAGTACAGATATAATGGTGAGACGATATGTTTTTAATTTATTGTTATGACAGTTCAAGTGAAATACAACGATTTTATTTATACTATGTTTTGTTTTATGTTGACATATAATTTAGTAATACAATAACCTTTTAAAAAATGTAGGATTTTTCAGTAAATTTACTTCACCTTACTTGTCTGGCTTTTAAAAGGATTATAATGTTGCACAAGACCACGTGTATTGAACAACAGTAAGTTTAAGCTATTACATAAGGGTTGTCGGTTATACGTTTGTTCTTTATCATTTTATCCTAGCACATCGATTTTTAACTCCTTAATTTTATCTCTGTTTTATTAAACAATATTTATTTTAACTTTTTAAAATGCTAATCGTTCGTGAGATTGCACAAAGCGCAATGTCAAATAACTCTCTCTTTTTCCTATTTAGCCTCCGATAACTACCGTTTAGATAATTCTTCAGAGGACGAATGAGGATGATATATATGTATGAGTGTAAATGAAGTGTAGTCTTGTACATTCTCAGTTCGACCGTTCCTGAGATGTGTGGTTAATTGAAACCCAACCACCAAAGAACACCGGTATTCAATCTAGTATTTTAATCTAGATCTAGTATTCAAATCCGTGTAAAAATAACTGGCTTTACTAGGACTTGAACGCTGTAACTCTCGACTTTCCAAATCAGCTGATTTGGGAAGACACGTTAACCACTAGACCAACCCGATGGGTTAATGTCAAATACCTGCAGAGGCTTGAGAATCATGTAAACCACTTTGCAATTAATCTACTCGATAACAGCAGAAACGTCCGACGGTTGAAACGAGCCCATGTACTCGACTTAGATTCTGTAACAGTTTGGAATCTTACACCGTCAAGTTTAGTGGTGTAGTATTTAATTTCTTGTTACTTCTCTTTCTTTTTCGTTTTTATTTGTTATTAATGTTTGTTTTTTGGACTATATGGTGCTGAAATTAATGGTTTTTGATTTATGACAGCTTGAAATTTCATATTTTTTACTTTAAGTTTGTTTGCAACTATTTATTGTGTATTATTTATTTTGGGGTTTCCTTAAGGACCTTCTTATCACGTGCTTTTGTCAGGAAACTTACTTATGGCTCCGCAGGAGAGCCGATTGTGATTATAATTGTTATTGAGAAAAACAAAAATTGCTAATCGTTTTGTAAACATGCAATTTATTTTTTTCTCTAACAGAATATTTTTCTTTTTGAAAGAAAATATATAATGAACAATAGTAATGTATACAATTTTTTTACTTACAAAATTAATTTTTCCATTTATTGCTTAGTTTTTTCTTTCATATTTAGTATTTTTATAGGGATTTTTTTCTACATCTGAACGTATTTTAGTGAAATTAAAAAATATATTATTTAAGAAAATAAAATTATAGAGAAATATGTTTACCGACTCAGTTAATGGTGCAAAATTCGAATATACTATTATCAAATATTTATAAATGAATTAAATACTTACGTTAATGATGTTTTTATATCAGTGACATAAACGGAATAATTTTTTTGTAACACTAATATTTTAACTATTTTTTAAAAATTTATTTCCACAATAAAAAGTTCAGATGAAGTAAAGATCTCTGCAAACGTAGAAAAATTCTGTGCAATATGTAAAAACTTAATTATATTGAGAATTCACCTTGATAACTGTTTATTGTTTTAATTTAAGTTTTTTTTCAAATAGATTTCTATAAAAGATTAAGAATTGTATTTTCTGTTTGGTTTTTTTGAACAGATATTATCTGTTTTTAGGTGTAACAATTTTAAAATAAATTTATAAAATGATGTGATTTATTTTTATTTTTTTTTATCTTGTATTCATTTCATTATATAATTATTATTTAAGCTTCATTTGGCAGTAAGAATGAAAAAAAAAACACATTTTTTTATAGAATATTCATATTTATATGCATATATACACACACGCACACAAGTATATCAGATATATTAAATAAAAATGTAGAAAAAGATAGAGATAGAAAATAGAAATAGTGTATGATTAAAAAAAAAATAATAATAATAATAGCTATAGTGAAACCACAAGTTACTTTAAGGCACAAATGAGTAGCTTTATAAGTGGAATACCGCTGTTAACATACAGAGGATAAGGGGTTTGATTGCAGGAGTTTAAAGAGCAATCTCTTTCAAGAACCACGTGGCAAGTATATTATTAAAGTCTTAGGGGGTGGAAATACGGGGTAGCGATATTAGATACGTGCAAACATTGCACTACAGGAGGTAGTGTGTTAATATACCCTAGATTAGGCTGTACTTCAAACCATATACCCTTATAAACAAAAAAAAAGTTGCTCTTAAAGTTATAAACTATATTCCTTTCACTTGTTCGATCATATTTTATAATAAATTCGTATCGAAGATTTATATTTACTCAAGAATTTTATTTACTCAGAATGTTTAATTAAAATAGAATCATTTTTTATGTTACTGTTTCCAGTAGGATGAAAGGAGGAAATACTGATTGTGGTAATGTTAATACGTTTATGAACTTATATCAAAGAAATAGTAAATACTTTTTTAAATTGTTTTAGTCGCCTAATTAAATTTTTAAATGAAATTTACCTAATTAAATTAGGTAAATATTTGAGTAACACTGATTATATAACAAAAATTATCTAAATGTATGCTGTAATAAATTTATTAAATTATATAATTTTATTTAATTTATATATTACAGAATAGCATTAGTCAGATTAGTTCTGCATAATACACATATAGTTCCTGTAATAAAGAAAGTATTATTCATAAGCGGAAATATCACCTGCATTTCGGTGGGCCTGGCTTATCTGTAAGCAAAAGTGTATTCGGTTTAAAGAAAAAGCGTGGAATTCGTTCCTTACTTTCCCCGGGAAAATGTTTCTTCTTTTTTATCATTATCCCTTACTCCCCTGAGCCGGACGTACAATCAAATAAAGCTCAGACCAGGAGATCGTCCTTCAACTCTAAGAGGGCCTCCCCACTTACCGGCAGTATGTCCATCATGGCAGTTCAGACCCCCCGGTGGATCTTTTTTATTTCCTGCCTCTAATCTCCGAGAAGAGGTGTACCTGATCCGACTATGTCGTTCCCGGCCCCCTCCCCGGAGACCGGATCTCGGTCTACACTCTTTAATGCCTCACGCCTCTAACCGTTGAACAGGAAGAACCGGGCTTAACCAAGTTACACCCGGCCCCCAACCCAGCAGCCGGGTCTGGGTCTTTTATTTTGCCCAATCTCAGCCTAAGGACCCCGGAATCCCCGGTCGATCATCGTAATTGACACACCTCGGCATGCCGACCCTCATGACCGGGGCTATCCGCCCTTCCCTAACTCTAAAATCCACGCCGGCGCCCCTCCTCGTCTTTGTTGCGTAGCACTTTAGTGGCAAACGAATTAAAAGCTCTCCAATTTTCATCTGATGTCAAAATAAAAGGTATTAAAGTCTCTAACTTAACCCTATCCAGGCCAGCCTGCCTACGTAAAACGTACCGTTCCTCACACTCGAAGATTGTATGTTCTGCATATCCACCTTACTACAATACGTCAGCCGAACCTATGCAAATAATACTCGAAAGTCCCATGACCTGTTAACATTTGTGTCATGAAGAAATTCATTTCGCCATGACCCCTATTTAGCCAAAGATCTATTTCTGTAATTCGCCTGATCCAATTAGAACCTCCACCTGTCATCATCCATTTCATTTTCCAGGAATTTCTTGTAGGCTCCATCGCATCACGTTTCCCCGTACCTTCATATCGCTTCATTCGTTCTTTCACTTGCAGCTTCCCAGAAAACCTGGCATTGAAGATTGTTACTCATTAACGTTATGTCACTTTAATATACGTCAATATATTATACATAAAGCTTATGAAAATATATTTTTTCCTCGTAATTTTTACGTTAATAAATGGTGAAGTAAACAATTAAATTTAAAGTTAATTAATAAAATATACTTCAAGTTACTACATTGTTGTGTTACGTAATTTTACATCAAATTCAACTGCAAGATGGGTCAGAGAATTTTTATTTTGCAGCAAGATGATGCGCCTACTCTCAGGGATAACTCTGTAATGAATTAACTGAATGACCAACCTCTGGAACGGTCTCCATGGATCCGATAACAGAGCTTTTTGGGGTGGCCTACAAAATCACCCGATCAGATTCCATGCGATTTTTTTCCTTTGAGTTTAATAAAAGATCTTGTATATGTTCCTCTTCAGCTACTGTTATTCCCGATTTGAGGTTCAAGATTGAAGCCTTAAAAAAGTTCCATTACTCTAGACATGCTGGTTAAAGTATAGAACAACATTGTCATATTGGTTGGATGCGTACCGCATGACGAAAGGTGCTAATATTGAACACTTGTAGGGAACAACTCTTTCTCTACAAGTAAGAGTAACTCTTTCATTTTATTTGTGATTCATTACTATGAATCAAAGTTAAAAGATATTAAATATCTTTAAAACGCTGATTTTTTTTTATACATTCTGTATTATATACATGATTAAACCTGTTTGCTTTTTAATAGGAACTTTACATTACTTATGGTACGCATAACTCATTTCATCTGTTTTAGTTATCTGAACTACCTAAATCACTTCTTAAATAGATTAATTTTAAATAAGATTGTAGTTTAAACCAATATATGATTATTTTCTTATTAAACTTAACCCACCGGTTAATTTAGTGGTTCAACTCGTCATCGCAAAATCATCTAATTTTCGAAGTCGAGAGCGCTAAGGTTCGAGTAATTGTAAAGATTTTTATTTGGATTTGATAATTATACTGTAGAAACCGGTGTTCTTTGGTGATTGGGTTTTAATTAATCATACGTCTCAGAAGGTGTTGAATTTCTGTTCCAGACATTTTTACCAGTACACTTACATTGCAGCTATGCCAGTCCTGGCAAGACGGTACCAGTAATTGTATTTGTCTATACACACATACCCAGACCCAGCAGTTGCTGGAAAACTGGCTGGAGAAAACAAACAGTTAAATTTAAACCAGGAAAATAATTTAAAATAACTAAATGGCAATTTTGGTTGTTAAAAAAATCCTCAGTAGTTGGTACTGAGAAAATGGTAAACAAAAAAAGTTAATATAAAAAAATAAAAGCAAATACAATAATAATTAAAGAAATAATGTTTGCAAAACATTTTATTAAGAGTAATGCAATCTATGTTAAGAAAATAAAAAGTGTTAAAAAAAATGCTATAAAAATTATCAAGTATTGTTTTAGACAAATCAAATCATTTCCAACTCAAATTGCCCCGTTCAGTAGTTTAGATTGTTTCAACTGTTTTTACGCTTTCTACTAAAGTTATAAAAAATAACTTTTCATAAATTTTCATCAACAATTTTTTTTAAATTAATGTTTTGATTTATTTTTCATGCTCAGATTTTAATACTATTGTTTTATTGTTTCGTATTTTTTAACGATTTTTCAAAGAAAGGTGTTTTAATACTTTTTGACGCACTGTTAGATTGGGGGATAAAATTGAATTTTCTTTATGTTTTAACTATGAGGAGTACAAGAATACCATTCATGTATAAAATATTGCGTCTTAAAAGTCTCCAAAATGACTACATCAATTTAAATGGAATTTAGGCATGCTGTATAAAGTATCTGAAATTGTGCTTGTAAAATTTTGATGAAGATTGATTCTTCAGTTACGCTCAAGTTAAGGTTCTTTTTCCCGCCTTCTGGAGCCGGATACGCAATTAAGCATAGCACAACTCCAGGAGATGCCTTCTCCTCAAGTAATGAGGAGAAAGCAGTGACGGGCCCGGCTATGCCGTTATGGCTGCCCCCTTCCGCAACCGGGACTCGGTCTTCATCGCCAGCCTCAAGCAGGGGAAACCCCGCCGGTACTCGATCTTGCCAGCGCAGGAGATCAGGAGTCCCTGGGCTTCTTCACCACCACCCACCCGTAAAAACTACAGACAGATAGCAGGTCTACGCGAGGCTGTTCCTACCTTCTTGCTTCCTTGTTCTTCCGACGCATAATCCCCGTTAGCCTGTGATAGCGTTATAGCTCGCCTCGCTGGTAAGCTATAACGCCATCTGCATCAGTTAACCCTGTGGCCGCCGCACAAGCACGCCGATCTGCCTCCCATCGTAAACAATGGAAGACGATGTGCTTCGGCGTGTCGTGTTCTCCACAGCATTGGCAACCTGTATCGCCGATCCGCCACCGCCGAAGTAAGAAAACGCGAAAAGCTCCGTGACCGGTCAGAAACTGCGTGAGCCAAAAGTTCAGCTCACCTTACCTCCTCCCGGAACACGGCCCAATCCGTGGGATAAGACTGTGCGTCCACCTGCCATTGGTGGATGCATTCCACCGCTCCTGCCAATCCTCTTATATTCCCGCATACGCAGTCACCTTTGGTATCCCTTGATGTATAAAGGAATGGACCCTCGCCAGTTGTTGGAAAGGAGACATATCCGTTACGACCACGTCTGCCTCGGTCAATTTAAGATTGACAATGGACAACATAACCTCAATTTGAGTTTATGTTGACGTTGGTTGGTTTTTTCATTCACGCTTATGCAGTGAATCACAGTGATGACTGTTTAAACTTGATTTCTTGTGTGTAGGATCGACTCGTTATTTTTAATTATTTCATCAAATAATCGTTATAATAATTTAATTTTCTTATAAACGGAAAATATATTTTATATTAAATAAAAAAAAAACAATTATACCTCTTTTAGTTTTCTCATTTAATTTCTGTTTGTTTTGAAAAATTACGTCAACCACTTAGTGATTAATCTGCTTGATAACAGTGGGGACGTCCGAAGGTTGAAACATCTCCATGTGCTTGACTTAAGAGCTACTGAATAACAATTTGCAGTTACTATCGCCAAATTTAGTGAAGTTATTTTTGTTTACTTCTTTATATGCTTTTTGTTTGAACAAGTTGTTTTGTTCTTTGTTCGACTAACTATCGCTTGATTATATTTGTTTTTGTGTTTTCTATTGACTATGTGTTTGTTTATGTTTAATATCAGTTAATTGTTTGTTTTTATGAATTACGAATGGTTGGTAGATAGGTTGATAGTAATTCTTTATTAATGAACTTTAAGATTATTGCTTACTGATATTATGGGAGTTCCTTAAGAACCCCTTATCATGAGCATTTTATCAAACGATTTACTTATGGTTTCACTTAAGGGCCCGCTGTAAATATATTAGTTGTGTAACACAAAAAAACCAATTATATTTTGTATATTTCTGAGCAAAAATTTATAAAATAATATCACACAAAATAAAGAAACAAAAAGTCGATCTTTTTGAGCAGAACTGCTCAAGAATTCTTTTCTATTTACCTATTTATAAGAGTTACCTTAACATACCGTTTTTTCTTTTCAGTTAAGTATTATGATTTATTTTTTAATACTACTTTCTTTACAACTATTCATGATTATTTAACAATTAAAATGGTCATCTCTAGTTTTAAATTTTGATTTTTAACGTTTTCTTGTTTCAAAAATTATTTCAATTACAGTTTACTGTAACTCTTTCTTCATACTTGAGTGTTAAAAATCGGTTTTCATTACGTCTTCTAAAATGTGTTTTTTTTTTTTTAATTTAGTATCGTCATACATTTATCTTAACATTATTTTATGTATTTATATTTTAAATAATTAATATAAAATTTAATCACACCTTATTTTTTACTTTATAATTAACTGGTGATGCTAATCTGATCAAGATTTACTGATACGTTATATGGTACGTTATATTATAACGTACCGATCAGAGTAACAGATTTATTTATTTACTACTTATAGAATTGAACTGGCAAACGGATTCCAAAATTCTATTTGATTAAAGTAAATTGTACTAGAGGCAATCATCGTTGAATTAATCAACCAAGCAGTTGTCATCTTACATTAACGATTTTATAGGAATATTAAGCGACTTTGGTACTTTTTCGTTTTACGACTACCCACTTTTTTCGCATTTTTTCACATAAAAATTACATAGTACAACATGTTTTATAATAATTGAAGAATAAAACATTTGAGAAAACACAATAACATGCTGTTTTATACCAGTCTTTCTAAATATATCATATTTTACATGTTAACATATAAGTCAAGGTTAGCGAGCAAAGCGAGCGTAAGTTAATGTCAAGTGAAGCAATAACGGATTGGAAAATGTACCTGTGAGAAGTGTGTGGTGTGTGCTGATCATTTATTCAAAAACCCAATAAAGGTAGGTCGTCCAGGAATGACGGTAGAAATAGACGAGTTATCATTTTCAAAAAAAAAAGAACAATAGAGACATAATTCTTTCACATCAGTGGATATTTGGAGGTATTTGCAGAAAAAAATAATCCAACCAAACTTAATCTACGCTCGCTTTCCTAGCTAACCTTGAGTAATTAAAAGTAATGAATGATTATTTATATAATAAATTATATAAGTAATTATTGTAATTATTTATTATATAAATAATCTAAACATTACTGTTAATTGGTTAGATTTTATTTATAATTATAAACAATAATGCTTATATTTTTAATATGTAAAATATATTAATATGGAGAACGTTTATAATAACCGATTTGAAGCAGTATGTTTGTTTGTTTTCTCTAATGTATTATTGTATTATTTTTATTGAGATATAAGGTTACTAAAGTATTTCTATAATTTTTTTTCCATCAATTATTATAAAACATGCTATAATAAGGAATTTTTAAGAGAAAAAATTCCAAAAAATTTAGGGGAGGCGTAAAACGAAAAAGTACAGTGATGTTTTTTACACTATGTTTTATTTTCAAGTTAACATAAAATTGAATTATGTTCCAATAGTATATTTGAAACAATGTAAATGCTTTACTATAATAGCAAATATAGTACTTTAATTACTGTGCACTGTATACTGTTTATAAAATTTAATATATGTTTATGAAATTATTTAAAAATAAATAGAATTTCTTAAAGAACATAACTGAAATTATAAAATACATTATTTAATTTTATTTGAAACGAAAATATCAATATTTTATTGGTATACATAAAACAAGGAATATTTTTGAAGATACGTGTGTTTGTTAAAGAAAGCTACTGACGCTGCAGATCACTAGCACTAGAGCCAGTTAATCATAACTGACTAAAGGAAGAGATGATTAACTTCAGTTTGATTTAAAGAAAGATTAATTTATCTGCAATTAGGCAAGTGATAGATAACAGTTGAAAAGCAATGATAATGCTGATTATTTAGAATTTATCCAATAAAGGGCTCAAAGCTAATCAAAACGGCAGTCTTCGATTATATCTAAGTAATCAGACTCTTTGCAAGACTATGCAACTGCCGTAATCACATTAACAGTACCGCTGCAATATTGAATGAAATAACTAAATCATTTTAAAAATTTAAATTCAGTTAATAATTATTTATTGATGTGTACACATTATGATGTAGATTGTAGTATTTAAGTATTTTTATAAAAAAATAGAATAAAAATGAGTTTTTAAAAATTAGTAAAGTATGTCCTATAATTGAACTTTTATGAAATAAAATGATTCACTTATATTTCTAATGATATAACTCTCTAAAAGCGGTTAAACAATCTAGAGTAGGCAGGTATAACTTCCACCGTTTTTCGGCAATAAAAGGAACAAATAAATCGATCAAAAGTTGAATAGGCCATTTATTTATCGTTAACTTATTTATTCGTTCTATCAATCAATCAATCAATCAAATTATTATTACTTTTCCGTAAACAACAACTATGTTTGTTAGCAGTATAGACTTGCCAAGCCGCGACCGCTAGCCTGGTGGCCGCCGTTAATCTAGATTGACGGGGGCGGCTTTAGCGCAGCTGCTACCTCATACCCCACTGCCTTGATCCATCTCCCTTTTCATCATTTTATCTCTTTCTCTCTTGTAACATATCCAGCCTGTTTCTCATTTCACCCTCTAACCTCCCCAGCCGTCAACAGTTACTGTAGTTATTACCTCATACCTCAATTTTTCCCATTCATAATATATCAGATACAAATAAATCCTCATGAATAATTCTCTTTCACTCTTCTACATCATATATTCATATTTATTGAAAAATATTATTAAACAAAAATAAATTATTTGACATCAGTGTTATTGAACTTTCTAGAGTTTGCTTGGAATTTAAAATTTAGCTTTTCCGTAGCTGATAAAACTGAATATTACCGCTACTTTTACATTACTTACTTTTTTATTAAAGGGAAAATAATTTTAAAAAAGGTTAGAATGATTAAACCAATAGAAAAGTAAATTTTACTACCTTGTACGAAGTAAAGGAAATATTATAATCGCGAAAAATTACGGTTGTAGATTTCAACGGAAATATACATTTTGATCGTCCCTAAATCCATTTTGACTAGTTTCGGCATGACGTCTTTATGTACGTACGTATGTTTCTCGTATAACTCAAAAACGATTAGCCGTAGAATGTTAAAATTTTGGATTTACGACTTTTGTAACGTCTAGTTGTGCACTTCCTCTTTTGATTGCAATCTATTGGAGTAGAAATGTCAAAAAAAGCCGAAAATCTAAAAAAATTGGATTTTGGACTTTTCTTAACTGCAGTAATCAGCCCTCATCGAGAGCTTTTCAACGATATATCATAAGTAGTACTTATTTTCGTTGGTTCCAGAGTTATAGCCAAATAAAATTTTAATTAATGAAATATTTGGATCTTACAAGGGGAAGGCACATCGGTTCATTTCTTTTTTTTAACTTTTTTTTTTAAATTTAAATATATTGATTTATTAATAATTATTAACCTCTGGTTGTTAAAGAATGTGTATATGTAATTTAATAGGCGTACAAGGAAATCATGTGATGTCCACATCAATTTTTTTTTGTTATACTGTTTTATTATTACTTATTTATTTATTTTTTTTTGTTGAATTAGCTTATTTATATAAGTAAGACGTATGATAGATATGACTTGAAATAGGATCATCCTCGATTAGTATACAAAAACAATTAATATGAATAAACTCATGAAAACTAGTAAATATGAAATATCTTGCTAATATTTGATGGTGTCTGAGAATAGTTAAATATCTTCTCACTATTAATTAAGTCTGGTACTTAAATAGAACAACAATAAGTAATACAGTAACTCCCTTTAACTTTAAGATACCCATAGACGTAATAAATAAGCCTAATAATAAACGTAAGCAACCATAAATTTGAACAAACCAAAATAAAAAATAATAATTATAAGAAATTGTATTACCAACAAACCCGATAATCATAACGGTATATCAACCAGATCAAGCACATGGATCTTCAGCACGATCAAGCATTTTCAGCTTTCTAACATCCTCAGTGTTGTCAGCTAAATTCAAAGCTAGATAATTAACATTCTTCTACAATCTGAACACATATCTCGAAACTAGGCGTTTAACTTCTCAAACGTATGGAATTCCTTTCATAAAGGAACCACGGCGCTTGTTTTATGTTCTGTAGTATTTTATTCTGGAACCGTTGAACGGTCTCCAAATTGTTGTTACTGGTTGTGCCCCATAGTTCAATTCCGTAAATCAATATCGGCTTTAATCTCTTAAATGTGGTTCTGTTATATAAGGCTTTCGCCTTGTAAAACAGAACTTTATTACGTCAGTTTCCCAAATAACGAAACTACATTTCGAATTACAATGAATAAAATATAACTAACAAAGTGCAAGTAAATCAATAAAAAATGAAATAGATCAAAAACGTATAGATGGTCAACACAAGAGATAAATTGTCAATAACACAAAGAAAAGCACAATATTTACCGCACAACAGCCTCAAGTTCTTATAATACACACAACTTTTTCAATCGTGTCACATCCTCACTATTATCCAATAAATTAACAGCCAGATGGTTTTCATGATTGTTAAGTTTAAGTATATACTTTGAGCTTAACCGGTGAATTTCCTCACGAATATATTGCATCCCTAGGTAATCGTGGATTATCTCCTTGTTCTTTGAAAACCATGACGCTTCGAATATCTTCCTCAGCATTTTGTTCTGAAACCTTTGGATGATGTTGATTTTACTATTGCTTGCCGTACCCCAAAGTTGTATTCCGTAGGCCTATATTGGCTTTAAAAACCCTTATACAATAACAGTTTATTTAACTAAAACACGGACCTGCTTCTTAGTAACCAGTTCAACCGCCCAAACCTTATATTTAATTGATTTCTCTTTTCTTTCACGTGAATTTTCCACGTTAGGTACTAGTACGAATGAAGTCCTAGGTATCGTAAATTGTCCGAATAAGAGAAGTGAATTAGATCTGGGCAGATATTTGGGAAAATTCGCCTCCTCATCGCAAACGTCACATGGCTCGACCATTCACTAGAATGGCTACATAACTTTGATTGCAGTTTCTTCAAGACTGCTGGGTCAACGTTAACCACAGTAAAGATTAATAAAAGTTCTATTTTGCGCTCTATGTAAGGTAATATAATAATAGTAAAACATTGGAAATTCTCTTCTTTATTTGAATGAAAAGGATTTTATTTTTAATTTACTTTTTATCATGAAAGGTTAAAAACTATTGTCTCTCTGGTAACATATGGTAATAAAATAAAAAAGGTTCTAATCTTTGGTAGGAAAACCAAAGCTAGAAAAATTTATAAAAAAATTTTATGAAATATGTTTTATATGTTTATATAATATTCTCGGTTATGTTATTTGTAGTCGTACTTCCGGTGACAAGGCCTAAAATAGTTTATAAACTAAAAATAATGCACAATAAAACATAACATCCAACACTCTTCGGGTATAGCCCTTAGCCCGAGTTAAAAAAATAATAATAAAATTAATTTTCCTTACACATATATAACCCTAATTTTCTTTTTCTTTTTCCTATTTAGCCTCCGGTAATTACCTTTCACATAATACTTCAGAGGATGAATGAGGATGATAAGTATGACTGTAAATGAAGTGTAGTCTTGTACAGTCTCAGTTCGACCATTCCTGAGATGTGTGGTTAATTGAAACCCAACCACCAAAGAACGGTATCCACGATCTAGTATTCAAATTCATGTAAAAATAAGTGACTTTACTAGTACTTGAACCTGGAACTTTCAACTTCCAAATCATCTGATTTGGGAAGACGCGTTCACCACTAGACCAATCTGGTGGGTTATAGCCCTAATTTTAGTTATTGGTAAGTTAAACCATTTCTGAGATATAAATTCATGTATAGACCAATAAGTCTTTCATGATACATAAACTTATAAAACATTTGTAATTCTAGATTTTTGTATTTTTGATTCAGGTGGTTTCAAAAAGTCAATAAGTACAATTTTTTACTTTTTTTTTTACATTGTACCCGTTCGTATACAAACCACTACCAATACTTTTTCCCTGACATTTTATATTAGGCGATGAATTAAAACTAATGAATTATAAAATTATTTACTCTAAAAAAAAGCATTTCTAAATCCTTACCTTGATATGAATGAATTAATTTTATAAGCTATCACGATGGGACTAAACCATAATTTCAAAATGTGTAGGATTACATGCTTATTAGCAAGCGTACATAAACAACATAATTATGAATTATAAATTGACTTCAAGTTTTGTAAAAACTTGTAATTCTCTTATTGGAAACATCCACATTTTTTTCAGTCATGACTAAATTAAATCATTAAATTAAGAATCATTTTTTAGTAAATAATTATAACTAATTCCTTGTATATTCATTACAAATTAAAAGGGAAAAATATCTACCCTTTTGATCTCAATAAACTGTAGACCAAAACTATGGACAACTTTTGTAGAAAAGTGTTTTTCTTTAATATTTTCATATAATATTTTTAAGAGCTGAGAACCTTTATTTTTTTAACTCCATTCAGTACAGGTTAACTTGGTATACATTTTATTTCAAAAACAACGATTTAGCAGTATTTTTGGAATAAATATGAATAAACAGAATCAGTCTGTTTCTAAGATTTACTCAAAATCTTAGTAAACCTGATTTTGCCCAAAATCAGGTTTATCTTTAACTATATGACGTCAACAGACTAAAGAAGAAAAACTCCAGGCTTATTATTTTCATCGAATATCTAACTCCTTAAAACTCATTTCGGTCTCTAACAACTGAAAAATGCTGAATCTGAGTTTTGTAAAAGAATCTACGCTATCTAACATTATGGTGTATCTAATCTTATCTATTGTTTATCTATTACCCACATAATAGAGTCTTCTTTAATAGATTGTGCATATAAAGATTATGCAGCTATTATTAGAACCTAAAAACTTCATGCTTTGAAGCTTTAAAGAAATTTTATGCAAGACAATGCATGTTTTATGTTTTATTCTGTTATTTTTGATTTTATCATTTATCAAAACTTTTAAAAAAATAATCAATTAGCTATTATTGAATATCTATGAAAAATATGATTGTATTTATAAAAATATAAACATAACCCTTAGTACAAACGTGTTTCTGAGTTTTATTTATTTATATATATATATATATATATATATATATATATATATATAAAATAGGAATATGTAAATTTAATTTTTATCTTGTTTCTAATTTGTTTCTCTAAAAATATTATTTTTTAATATACACTGGTTAAAAATATTTTTCAGATAATAATGATTTAATATTTTGCCGTCAGATACTTTTCTGCTCAGTAAAAATCAGTTTCATTCATTTTACATTATGAATCTCCTTTAAGAATATCAGTATATAGAGAAAAAATAAAAAAAAGCAGGCATTGCCATGTTTTTGTGGGGTCTACTTAATAAAAGGCGAAGAGAGTGGTTTGAGGGAATATTATTCGTCAGTTAAGAGAGGGAGTGAAAGCAATTACTCAGATAAATCAGGCGGAAACCACCCCGATTGTAAAATCTAGAGCTTTTCTATAGTTATTTGTAGTGTATGGAAGGGTCGCAGTTCTTTTGTAAAGATAGGCCGCTGTGTCAAACATGTTCACAACAACTCTTGGACACAAGTTCATTGCTTTTCGCCGGTTGTCATCAATCAACAAAACTGTTTATTGCGCATTGAATTAGTCACGTGCAACCATTATTACAACATTTATTCACTTACATTCAATTCATTCAAAGGAATATAATATTTTAGAAACGTTTATTGATACAGAAATTAGAACATCTAAATTTAAAATTGTCAGATTTAAAGTTGAAGTCGTGTCAAATTTTTATAATCAGCTATTTGATACACCTTAGGAACACAAATAACCCATGTAGAAAACTAGGATGATTTAAAAAAAATATATAATGGTATTGTTACACATCATTCTTTTAAATAAAATTAAATTCCTTCACGTTCTGACCTTTGTTTGCCATTCGGGCTTTAAAGAATACTTCTCGATATTCCAACGAGTTATTTTCTACAGCGTTCAAAAATACAGAGTTAGCAACATAAAACCGAACCCATAACATAATCACTGCAGATTCAGTAGATTATGTTGGAATGAAATTGCGTGTATGATACGGATAAATTAAATAAGAGAAACATAGAACGTAATTTAAATGTTGCATTTATTTACCTTACTGATACAAAAGATTTTCAAGATTATCATCGTGGGCATCGATGCACTTTTGTGCTCGACTGATCATATTGAGAGTCGTCTGATGCAAAACGTTGTAGTCAATTGCATTGATTTCTCGTTGAATGTTCATCTTCAGTTCATCAATATTGTGGGGCTTAGATAGATTAGATCTCTTCTTTAAGTAGCCCCAAAGGAAATAATCGCAAGTAGACAACTCCAACTGTCCACCAGAAATGTTTTCAAGAAGCCAGTTGCAATAATCAAGTCGTTTCGGTTTGTATGTCTTCTTCAGTTGTTGCGCAGTTGTAAGGCGGTATGGTTTTTTAATTTTAATTTATGAAGAATTTTATGAAAAGATGTGTATTTAACAACAGATTGTTGGGATAACTTGCATTGTGATTTTTTTGGACTGGCAGTAACTCTCCTTTCAATATTGGCAGTAGCCTGTGAAGTCCTAACGGAAGCTTGCCCATTTCGTTTTATATTTGAAACCGAACCTGTTGTACGCCATTTTTTTAACTAAATTGTGTATTGCTGGGATACAGGCATTCGGAATTTTTCTACGAATACTTGACGTGATTTTTCAAACTATCCAGAACGAATATAGTCCTCAACTATAGCTATCCTCTCCTGGATTGAATAAGGCATTTTACACAAACACAACTGCACTCAAAACACTGTACTGCAGCAAACTGTATACTGCACTGACACAAAACCATCTGACAAACGGCAGCAATAATCAGTAGTAACATATACATGCATTAGTCGCGCTAGTTGTGTGAGAGTCTTTCATAGTGTTGGGTAGCGGTTTCATTATGGGTTTTATGTTGCTCACTCTGCATTTTTCAGATAGTAATGATTTGATATTCTACCTTCAAATACTTTATTAATCTGTAAAAATCAGTTTTTTTTAAAAAAAAAAAGAGCTTTTTACAAAATTCATTGCAAAATTCAAGAGCCTTAAATTTTCTTCTATTATTATTTATGATAGAACCTTGAGTAAGTTGTAAAATATAAAATTTATTTGTAGTTCAAATTTAAAATTAACTTAGATTAAATTTGATTTCCTTTAGATAAGGTCATTTTGTAAATTTAGTTTACAAAATGACCTTTTTGACCTTGTTTTGGTCAACAACAAAAAAAAAATATGCATATATATATATTTTACAAAATATATGCGATATATATATACCACTTATAGAGATATATATATTACAAAATATAATATATGCGATATATATATGCAAGAACAGCATATATATATATATCGTCGAAAGATAAGGTAGCAGACAAAAATCGAGATAATCGACCTTAACATTACATGAAACGTAAAGGTTATTAGAGATTTTGATTCTGAATAAGATATATAAATCATCAATGTTTTTATGACTACTTTAGACCAACTGTATTTCTCGTAGCCTTCAATGATTTAGAGTAAAAACAACGTACAAATTTGTAAATTATTATTTGATTATACTTTTAGGTACTATCTAACAAGAAGTAGAAGCTAAGCACGGTAGAGATAACTACAGCCGAGTTAAATCTTACGTTAGTTTACAAATTTTATATGATTTGAGTTTATTTCAATCTGCTGCTGTAACAGAAAAAATGTACCACTATAATAGAAACTAAAATATCCGATAATCGAACAATAATTGTGTAAATGTTATTATAATT
The DNA here is from genome assembly GCF_047948215.1 of Lycorma delicatula. NCBI lineage: Eukaryota > Metazoa > Arthropoda > Insecta > Hemiptera > Fulgoridae > Lycorma > Lycorma delicatula. Next base: position 28,000,662 of record NC_134456.1, read on the forward strand.
TATTTCTATAATATTTGACACATTTTTACGTACCAAAATCTTAGATAAAGTTGTATATCTACCCTTTGGTCTTTTATGCATTGAATAAAAACATTAAATTATACTTTTAGATTTAGTTTAAAAGTTCACCGTTAAGGGAGGGCGTCAAAAATTATGAATTTACTCAAATCCATATTTTGAATATCTAAAAACGTATGAAGAGAATCAGAACGAAAAGAAGTATTCTTAAAATGCAATTTAGTAGTTATAAATAATAGAAAACATTCTTAAGATTAAACATAAATTTAATAATTTACATTGAAATAAATATAAGAAAAAAAAAATAAAGGAAAAAATTGCTTCTTTTTCTTAAGACCCATAAAAATCTTTAAGTAAAATGTTACTAAATCACACAAGTTAAATCAAAATTACAGTATACATTTAAAATTTTACATAAACATTTAGAACAGTTGATCTATCTACTACAATTTGATACAAATTGAAGAATTGCTTCTGGCTTTAGATGACACTAAAATATGATATCGGCTCTTAAGGTATAGAAATTAGACACCTTTTTATTCAGATTTCTAATCCCAAAATAAATGTCACAAAAAATAGATTCAGTTATTGATAAATTGAATAAAACAAGCTAAATGTTGGCAATTAAAAAAAATGTCAGGAAAGTTGTCCTCTAGGGATTTATCCTAAAACTTTTTTACATAATTTTTAATTTTTTGAACGTCAGTCTGTTGGTTTGCAATATCTTCTTGTACAAGTTTACCCTCATTTAAATCATTCCACAATTACTAGCGTCTTATCTAATAGTGATTTACGACTATATTTACAGTTTTTTTGTTAGCTTAACACTTTAAATAAAGATACATTTAAATATTTCAGGTGCAACCCGGATGGAGAGTTGGCATTTCCTCCGTTCAGTAGCCCCTGCGGATCAGGTGCTGGCCCCGGAATGGCATCATATCTTAAATCAGCGGCTCCTTATTCGGTCAACGGAATCGGTTTGGCAATGGATTCCTTACATTCATCGATGGGTTATCCAGCAGGTAAGTAAACTAAGCTGATATATCGATCGAAGTTATTACAGTCGTTACACGAATAATTTTAAAACAAAATTCTCTACATTAACACATATATTTTAATCACACCTGTTTAATTTAAGAAAGATTTTATATATATATATATATATATATGTGGTTTAGATGCAAATTTTTGGTTCTTGTACTAAATATATTCAATTCTTATTCTCGTTCAACAAAACTTTTTTCAGAATATTTTGAACATCAATGAATTAATTTTAAAAAATTAAATGGAAAATTAATTACTTTAGGTATTTTAATAATATAAAAGATTTACATATACAACTTCTACCACATCGTAGAAGTTATAATGTAACTTTAAAGCATTGCAGTCTATGACGAAAGGTAGCGAAAATGACGTGATATTTTTAACAGAACGTGAACGAGAATTAAAATTTGATTTTTACTGTCATAAATCATTTTTATTAATGACGATAAGACTCTGTAGTCTTTCATATCTTCACTATTTCTTTTAAATTCCTTATGTTTGCCAATCCTACATCCTTGATGATTCGCTTTTTATATTCTTACCTTTGTTTCCAATGCTTTTTTATCTAAAATACTCTTCATTTTTTAGAAAATTAATTAACCCTTGATAGATACATGTAAAATAACCCTTCATACATGGACTACCGACTCAGTTTGTCTAGTATCAATCTGCCTTAGGCTTCTCTTTTCCCTCAAAATTGTCTTTATCTATAATGTCAACTCACTCAGATTTTAGCTTTCTTTTTTAACACCATGTTTCTAAAACCTGTATCCTTTTCTTTTTGTTTCCCTACTGACCATATTTCGCAATCGTAAATTTTTACACTCATACAAATTTATTAAATAACGCCTAATGTGTTATCAGGAGATCTCTTTGCTACATACAATTTTTTCACATTTATCTTAAGTGAAAAGATAAGTTGTATTATCTTCTACTCTGTCCATCCTTTATAATTTTTCACCTTTAAAGTGAAATCTAGAATTTCTGAAGTACGTTCTTTCCCCTTAAAATTAACTCTTTATTTTGTTTCTTTCTATGATTTATTTCATTATACTTTTGTTTTTTGTTCACTTAAATTAAATTTTATCCTACCAATTTATCTATAATATTCAGTATTCCTTTCTACCCTTTTTTTACTTTCAGAAAAACCACATCTTAAAATTTTAATCTTTAATTATTACAATAGTCCCAGATTTTTCTTGTCTTGTTCGTGTGAGAATTGAAGTTTTCCTAATTCAGTTCTCCATTGTAAATACAGAAACCTATTTTTATAAAAAAAATTATAACATTTCTTTTTTTCTAAATTTAAATACTGTAATACTAAAAATCTTACAAACGTTATAAATTATCAATTTCACAATTATCGAATTCTTTTTCAAAAACCACAAATCCTATTTTGTTTTTTTCAGACTACCTTCCAAAATCAATCTGAAAGTGTTGTCTTCCTTGTACCTTGATTCTTTTTGAATCTAGTTTGGTTTTCACTCAAAAATTCTTTCTATATTTTATCTATTCGTCTACAAAGTATTTTAGTTATACCTAAACGCATGTGTTTTCGATTCAATGGCGCTGTAGATCTGTACATCTTTGCGATTGTAAAAAAAAAAAAGAAGAAAGCCTCCTGCTTTATTTTTGATGCAATACGCTCGCTATAACAGAAATCTGAGAATATTTCTTCTGATTTAAGTAATTTTACTGGTTTAAATCAATTGCTATATTCTTCTTCAAATTATTTGCATATTCTATTAATTTCTGAACATAGTGGAATATTTTATTTTATTTTTTCATTAAATTCCTTCACTTCCTCCGGTATATCATTACGTAAATTTTCCTGCCTATTGATCCTTCATCCTTAATAATTCGATAATTATTCTATCAATCTCTTGGCTATCACTTTACTTTTAACTAGTCTTTGATGATATCTTTAGGTTTTATCTCATCGATGCTCTCTTATCGTTTTGTAGATTACATCGACAAACTGATATTTTTCATGAAATTCTTTTTTACATTATAACAACTCTTCTTCTATTGATCTTTTTTCGTTGATTTACATTATGTAACTATTTTATTTCTTAAGAACTCTTAAATGTGTTTATAGTTAAAGCATCTTGTACTTTTATAACTTCTGAATTAAATGAAATATATAGATTTATATTATTATTTAATCATTAATAATATTCTTTTTATCCACCAAGATTTCCTTCCATCGCTTTCTTTTCTCCGCCTTTTCTTTTAGGTTCATCGATTCATTGTCTTCGATATCTGCTTTTAGTAATTTCCAAACTTAATTATATAGTTTGGTAAAAATTTGCGTTATATAAATATCTTTAAATCTGTTTTCTGTATTTGTAACCAGTTTCTTCTTCAAATTCATAACCTTATGGAAATGGTAATAATACCATAATAATAATATCGGTAATAAATACCATTTTTTCCGGGTATCTTGTGTACGTCATTGGTTGTCTTCAGAATTAGTGCCTAATTATTTTTTAATCTACCTAATATCGTCAGGTATCTTCTAGGTTTTTTGCCTATTTTGTGTTATCTTCTTTTTTTTGATTTTTAAAAAGGTTGATTAGTATTATTAATCTATATTTTGTAAGAATTTTAAAATAATCGTCATCCTTTTTTCCTTTCTTTGACTTAGGTTAAACTCCCTGACTACCTTCCCTTCCTTTTTTCCATACCATAGCACTCATTTTTCATTATTATTAATTTCTCAGCACCTCTTATACGGAATAATTCAACAAGAATGTAACAAACTTTCAGGATATGTTCTAATGGTAAAAATAAAGAAAGTTCATGTAAAGATAGTTTCGGAAACCCTTCCGACTGTTAGATAGCAAAATATGTCATTCTTTGATAAAGATTTATGCCCCTTTGATAAAATTAAGCCGTACCGTAACTCTTGGGAAACAAATTTAATGATTTTATATGAAATCTGACCTGAAAAATTAACAAAAAAAAAAATAGGTCCAGAACTGTAATTTTAGTCGTTTTTTTTAATCTGAGGTAAAAGGCAAATGTTAGGAGGTCGAGAAACACATTATTTTATATTGGGCGTAAAATAACTTTTTTAAATGAATAATAGACATAATTTTAAACAAAATTTATTAAAAAAATTAATTCTGAGCAAAATGATATGAATAAATTTTGCTGAAATTAACTACAAACTTAAGAATTTTGAAATTTATTAAAAACTAAATATATCAAAAAGTGGCAGATTTTAACTAAGTATTAAATGAATCAAAATTTTCAATATTAAAATACAAAAGAGTTAAATATTTTTAAAAAATCAATAAAACAAAATTGGAACAAAAAAAAATAAAACAACAGTTTATTTATCAATAAAAAAATTTATTGATAAATAAACTACACATATTAAAACTGTATTTAAACAATAATTTTATTTAAATCGGTTTTAAACATAAGTTAAAACGTATGAACTACATGAAATTTCTTCTACATTTCACCAATAGAACATGTCGTGAAAGTTTGTTACATTTTTCGTGAATCATTCAGTCTATATTAGAATATTTACACATGTTTACCTTCTCGTACACTTGTACAGGAATGTAATTATACTCGTAAATATACGTAGGTATATAAATACTCTAATTTTTCTTTAGTTTTTTTTTCATTGCAATCGATAGACGCAATTAAAGTTAAGATTGTAACCGCTTTACATTTAATAGTCTGAAGCCTATTGCAGTAGTCATAGATTTATAGGAAGGAATTTACATTAGGCAGTGTATCATTGTGTTATGTTAAAGAAGACATGTTTTTGTTGTGCTTGGCTTGATTGAACCTTTAGTTCTGTATCTTGAATATTATGAATTTTGTGTTGATGTGTTTTTACTTTTAGTTAATGTTATGGAAATGTAAACTAACCTTTAATTTATTTACGTATCTCAGTGAATGCGAGTTTGGAATGTATAAGTTTCAAATGCAATAATCGATAATATCATTTGAAAGTTGTACGGTTACAACATATTGTAATATTTGTTAGTATGGATAGTTTTCCTGATCAGTATGGTTTATAAATTTTGGTTCTAAAATTTAAAGAAATTTTAGAACCAATCTAATTTTTAAAGAAATTAGTTTGATTAGGCTCATGCATGTGTTTAAATAATGCATTGTTTTTTTAAGATCAGAAGAAGGAAGTCAAGAGTTAATTTTTAACAATATTTCTTTGCTCTTGAAATGAAAACAGAATAATAATTTACTTTCTCTGGTAATAGTTTACATCCTGTAAACAATTATAAAAGGTAAACATTTTAATTGATTGAGGAAACAATTTTTTTTATTATGTAGTCAATCATATTTAGTATAATTATTACTGATAATTGCCCGGTGACTATCTTTATAATACGATTTAGTAGATTTACTCTTTTCGCTAAAAATTTTTGATACTGAAGTCGAAATATTTACGTTAGTCATTGAGTTTTCTTAAAAAACTAAGTAATGTATGAACGTATTTTATTTAGATTTCAGTTAAAATATTTTTTTGGTCGACTACTTCCATTATTCTACCGCAAATAATTAAACTTTTTATAAAAACTCTCACACTTAAAACTTATAAGAATTATAATTAAATGTAACAATTCACTTACCACTAAAATACAAAAAAAATAATGAAATAATATACTAATCGAAACTACAAATAAAAGTCAAAAGCAGAAAAAAATAAAAACGTAAAATTAACATAATAATAATAATATACAATTATGTATTATGATATAATTAATATATATATATATATATATATATATATATATATATATATATAGGGAAATACACGTTTTATTTTGTATGATTATGACGTAATCATACAAAAATATTAATATATATTTAAAATATTAATATTAATATATTTAATATTAATATACATTATATTAATAATGCAATATATTTTTTTATTTTTTTTTTTTTTGCTCAATAATAATTATAATTACAATCGGCTCTCCTGCGGAGCCGTAAGTAAGTTTCCTAACAAAAGCACGTGATAAGAAGGTTCTTAAGAAACCCCCAAAATAAATAAAACACAATAAACAGTTGCAAGTAAACTTAAAGTCTTATATGAAATTTCAAGCTCAGTCATAAATCACAAACCAATAATTTCAGCACCATATAGTCCACAAAGCAAACATTAATAACAAATAAAAAATAAAAAGAAAGAGAAGTAACAAGAAATTAGATACGACACCACTAAACTTGACGGTGTTAAATTCCAAACTATTACGCAGACCCTAAGTCGAATACATGGATTCGTTTCAACCATCGGATGGATGTCTCTGCTGTTATCGAGTAGATTAATTGCAAAATGGTTTAAATGATTCTCAAGCCTCTGCAGGTATTTGACATTGCACTGTTGTGCAATCTCACGAACCGATGGGAGCTTCAGATAATTGTGAATCTCATCATTCCACGTGAAGCCCGGAGCTTCGGCAATTACCCTCGCTACTTTGTTCTGAAATTGTTGTATAATTTCCATATTACTAGTACTATCCGTTCCCCACAATTCCACACCGTACGTCCAGATTGGGCGCAGGATAGTCTTGTAAATTAATATCTTGTTTGATAACGTGAGGCCTGAGTTCCTACGAAGCAGCCAATGAAGTTCCCTGTACCTTGGGTTTAGCTGTTTCCTCTTCATCCTCACGTGACACTTCCAGGTCAAACGCCGATCCAGGTGAAGTCCCAGATACCTCATAGTTCCGCTTGCGGGATCAAAACACCATCGAAGTACACACCGGGGCAGTCACCTCTCCGCATGGCAAATGTGACGTGCCTCGACTTACCTTTTAAACCTTAATCCTCCACTTTTTCTGCCACACGCACACACGATCCAGCGTCATTTGTAGGGCCTGCGAGGCTAGGCCAGGGTTTTCGTTAACGACCGGGATAGCAGTGTCATCAGCGAACGTGGCGACGATGCAATCATCCAGGACCGGAATGTCCGCAGCGAATATGGAATACAACACAGGGCTCAGCACAGAACCCTGAGGGACACGCGATCCAATCTCAAAGGTCCTTGAAAACTCGTCATTACATTTCACCTGAGCTAAACGCCTCTCAAGATAATTCCGCAAGACTAGGAAGTAGGGTTGAGGAAGTTGCAGCTTTAACTTGTAGAGTAAGCGAGGTATCCATACCTATCAAAGGCCTGTTGGATGTCTAAGAACGCCGCCGAGCAGAATTTTTGCTCCTCCAGACACCCACTGATGACTCTATATGATTGTTCGATTGCGGTATGGCCACACCTGAACCCAAACTGATGGTCCGGAATTATCCCCTTACTCTCCAACACTGGCCTAAGCCTTTGCAGTAGTAGCTTCTCAAACAATTTAGATAAGACCGGTAACAGGCTAATTGGTCTGTAAGAAGAAACTCCCTGTGCAAGCTTCCCTGGCTTCAAAATCATCGCCACTAATACAATATATAAAGATATTTTTATTCTATTTCATTTTTTAATTGTTTTAATTAAAAAAAAAAAAAAGTAATTTATTATTTAATTTATCACTCGCAACCAGTAAGAAATAAAAAAAATTGTTTTTTTGTATTTATTTTTGAGTATTTGATGTACGATTCATAACTGTTGTTAGCAAATAAATTTTCTATGATTTTTTAAAAAGATTGTGTCAAAACTTTTTTACAACCAATGGCGCTCAAATTTGCCAGTAAAACTGGAAAATTTACCTGTAGAAACTGTTCTTACACAAAACTTCTTTCACAATATCTGTTCTTTAAGGTGTAAAGCCAACATTTCAAAGTTTATCTAATGAAGATTTGTTGAAAAAATATCTCCATGGACAGACACAGGACTCCAGCGATTCTCTAAACCACATAATTTGGAACCATTTGCCAAAAAAGCTTTTGTGGAAAAGAAAACACTTGAGTTTGGAGTACATGATGCAGTATCAGCATTTAATAATGGAAACATTAGCAAGTGTAAAGTTCTGTAGCATCTTCGAATCAATCCGGGTCTTAATACCGTAAAACATTTAAAATAGATCGACGAGGAACGGGTAACCGAAGCGGAAAAAACAATTTAAGAAATGCAGAAAAAGGAAATACAGACAAACAGAAATAAAAAGCTAAAACTAGAAGATCATGAAGCTAACATTGATGACCCAGATTTTGAAGCTAGGCAGTTTTTAAACAGTTACTTAAAAAAAAACGTGTTTATGTTATTTTTAAATCCCGTTTTCCAAAAATCATATTTTTCTATATTTATGACCAATTATCATAGAAACCACTGAAGATATCAACTTGAATTTTTGTCATTATTCTATATATATATATATATATATATATATATATATATATATATATACATATCTTTCAATACATTTAGATTTATGAAAATGTGTTAACAATTATCCGTTAAAAAAATAATTCCTAAAACATCGAAAAAAAATTAATATTATTAACTTATATTCCATTAGGGAAGTAGTAATAAATCTAAATGCATCTAATCTACTTAGAATACCAAGTGCCCAGAAAAAATTTATTTGACGCCTGTAGCATTAATAGTTACTGAGATAATGGGTCTTCAGTATAGATAAAATTAACATAGCAAAGGGTAGACGGTTACGAGTGCCCTTAAGCCAACGTATCTAAATATTTTCTTTTATATTTGTTTATCTTTTCTATTCTTATTTATCAATTTTTATTTTTATTTAAAATAAAAAAGGAATTTTAATTATTTAAATAATTTTTTTATGTATATATCAAGTATCTTATTCAATTTTACACAGCATTTTCAGTTAGAATACAACGTAACATACAGATAAAGAATTTGTATTTTAATTATTTGTAGTTTATCAAGGGAAATATTATTTTTAAACTAAAACCTTTTTATAAGAGACACAAAACTAAAATCACCATTATAATATGAAAAAATTATTTTATAATAATCTAAACAGTATAGAATTTTGTGTACTACATTATTAGATCAAAAATAAAATTAGAATAATTGCATTAATAGTAATTTAAACTTGACAACAATGTAGTATTGACAACTATGTATATTGCAACAAAAGTTTAATTCTACTGAGGTAAATTGTAACAATAGAAAGCAACTCAGTTTGAAATTTGATATGTAACAGTCGGATGAAGCCCCATGAGTGACAAAGAACCTGAACTTCAGGCACGCAACATATTTAAAAGAAGTCTAGCAATGTAACTAAATGCTATTTTCTACTGTTGAAGTAATAATAATAATAATGTGTGTGTGTGTATATATATATATATGAAAGATAAAGAAAGAGAGAGAATGTGATATATAAGGAGAGAAGAAAACAAAATTATACTGAACATTACTAAGAACAAAATATCGCGTTGAATTTAATTAATTATAATACTGCGTATTTGATTTTCATAGAATCCAATTCAATCTCAAACACCATAAATAGATAAAAGGAGAGGTTACTGTAATATCTCTGTTTCTTAATCCATTTTGTATCGTGTCACATGATATAAAATGATTTTGTATATTACTAATAATAGTAATAGTATTCAGTTATTTTACATCTATCTTAGATTATAATTTATTAAATTTTATATCCATTTAAACATATAAAATAAAGATTAATTTTATTTTTTTTTATTACTGAAGGGTCGAATGATTGATACAATTCTAAAAAGATACTCCTAAAATATTTTTAATTATATCTCTCAAACGTCATGAATCTGTATTGATAAATTGTAATAGTGTAATTGATGACAAAATAAATTATGAATACATATTTTTTATGAATGATAATTAACATAAAAAAAAAAAAACATATAAATATATATCAAACTTTCCCGAAGAATATAGATAGAATAGTATATTAAAGGAGAGAGTATGGTGATCTTGTCAAAACTGGGTATTGGGTTTTAGGGTCCAACTTTTCATCCAGAACAAAAAAAATATTGTACCTAGCACGCACATATATTACATATATATATATATACTCTCTCTCTCTCGCTCTCTCTCTACAAAAATACATATATATATATATATATATATATATCTACGTATGTGTGTTGCACTGCTTTTGGTCCTATATTTCAGGATTGATAAAATCGATTTTCTTCTAATTTGGCTCATATATTTCTAAATATGGGTTATTGATCATATTTTTTCTTCAAAACTCGTTAACGGAATAAGGAATATCATGAAAGAAAACAATTTCGATTTTCTTCTGATGCATTTTAGAGAAAAATTTATTAAAGCAAATTTTTTACCAAAAATGCATATACAAATAATCTAGAAAAACATTTTTTTTTTTTAAATCAATCCCCACCTCTTAAAATTGAAATATATGTTTTTTATTCTTTTGCTCTATTCCCTTCCGTTTAAATAGTTTTCAACATTTTTTGTATGTTTATGCTTTATATATAGAGCTATGAAGAAATATTTACATTTTTTTTTTAAATTGTAGACGCCAGACCTTAAATCTTTTAAGCTTAATTTTACATGAATATTTTTAGAAAAAGTTTCCTAAAATTTATCCTCTACCTCTAAAACATATATATACTCTTCTTTTTTTGGCTCTAACATTTTTAATTTTTATAATTAATAGTTAGGAAGGTCATGTAATACTTTACCAGCTTTTATAGGTATTTAAAAAAACAAATGTAATTAATATTATTAGTAATTCTATTTTCATAAGAAATAAATTAATATTACTGATACGTCAGTAAGAAAATCTTATGTTCAATTTTTTTCTATACATAAATTAGATTTTATATTAAAAAAAACTGAAAATTATCATTTGTTTTTCATTCAATTTTTTATGGTCTAAAATAACACAAAATAATTGAATTGAAGCTTACGGGCTGATTTTAGGTAATCCAAGAAAGCAAAGAAGAGAAAGAACAACATTCACCCGTGCCCAGTTGGATGTCTTGGAAGCTCTTTTTGCGAAGACAAGGTATCCGGATATCTTCATGAGAGAGGAAGTCGCACTGAAGATTAATCTTCCCGAATCAAGAGTTCAAGTGAGTAAATTTTAAAACTTAATATTACCTACGTGAAACATAATTGCTAGAATTTCTTTTAGTTATGTCGTAGATTCGAATAGCGAACCATTACCGATGCATTTTAGTATTGGGTATAGAAATCAGAATTCAGTTTTCATTTAGATTTTAATTTCTTTTAAATCTTATCATTTTACTTAAAGCTCACAATTTTTTTTTTAAGTCAATTATTCCTTAGATTAAACGAAGCATTGGGTTCATTTTAGACCACATATAAAAATTATTGCTCACAAACATTTTCTTATAATTGAAACCAGCTCACCATTAAATAAAGTATTATCTATTTCCTTTATTTAATAAAAAATTAACTCATATTTACAGTCAAGAATACAAGTTTTACAAATCAGAGCGATTGTTATTTCGTAACTCTGATATCAAGTATCTTACAATATAACTGAAATGACTAATACTTAAATGATATTTACATATTAGGAAGGATTAATAACTCCCACTTTACTTGATAACTATCTCAACTCGAAGTTGGCCTTATTTTACATCGGATAACAGAGTGTTCGAACATGTTCATAGAAAGGACAATAACATTAAACCAGACAAGTATAAAAATATTTTCTTTACAGTCTCTAATAACGCTGCGGAAGAAAGGTTCATGTATAAAGAAGGAATGGATATTGAAAAATGGATCTATATATAAAATATAAATCATGACAAAAATTCCCAATCCTACTTCAAAGGAGTACTTCATGTTTTTTTTCTGTCTAGTGAGTACTTATTCCACCCAAAATTCCTCAGGGATCAAGGAATCTTCATCAATAACGTGAACAGAAATAACTGATCAACGAATCTTGCCTTGATCGGCTCAAATATACTTTGGCAATAAATATCTTATTCTGAATAAAAAAAAATAAAGAATCATCTGAGAACTGATTTCCCTAAGGAAAGCCTTTTCCCAAATCCCTTAGAATTGTGTAGTATAGAATTATCAGCTTGTGCTTTATTGGTTTATTCAGATCTACATTGGAAAACGTAGAATATAGAACAACCAGAAAAGGATCCAATTGTTTAGCTATTATTTAAGTGAAAGACAAGCTTTCAAAGGTAAAATGGCAACTTGAAGCTGTTGTTCGTTAACATAATTTTTGATTTAGAAGACTATAAATATCCGTCTAATATCTATGTTATTAGAAATGAAAATAATTTGAATATCTTTTTACTTTACAAATAACTGCTATGTAATTTTTATTTAAAAAAATCAACCGTAATGAGTAGGCTGTTAGCCAGTTGGTAGGCGTGATTAGAACTATACTTAAATTTAAAAAATCCAAAGTTGATAATGATCAAGAAACTTACTCTACTAATTTTATATTTACATTACTAAAATTGCATTATCAATTATTGTTCTTTCATTTTCCTCTGTTTGTCCTGATTTTTTCTTTGTTTTCATCTAATTCATTCATTCTTCAAATTTTTTAAATTAATTTTCAATTGCTAATTTTAAACAATCCTGTATACTTTTATTGATGTATATATACTCGTACAATCATAATTTCAGGTTTACAGTTTTAATGATTTTATGAATTGCCTGTGGCAGAAATTACTAAATTTTACACGTAGACAGCCGTTCCTGATGTTGTTTGTGCACGTACTCACGACTTGAGAAGTCTTTGCAAGACGTGTGTGGTGTTTTATGATACTTATAATACAATTTAATACAAATACGTCATAATAAAAAATAATAGTCGTTGTCATTATATGACATAAATAAAGAAAAATTAAATTAATAAACTTTTAGTTTTTAAGAAAAATATTTTTTTAGGTTAAATTAGAAATAAATAACTTTTGTAATGGACAAGTGAACAAAAAACTCAGATATACATAATCAATCAAATTGATTATAAGTTGTAGACAGTTTAAACTAAAATTCATTTTAATTCAACTTTGATTTTGGGAGTAACCTTAGGAAAAAAATTGACTTTAAATTAGGTATTTTTATTTTGACATAGCAAAAGTAATTATAAAAAATGAAATATAATGCGCCTTAAATTCTGAATTAATAAATAGGGTTAAAAATTTCTGGATTTATAAGTACTTATTTTAAATTTACTATCGACTAATAATAATTAACTCTACAGAATATTTGAAAACGATTTACTTCATAGAAATAGGTTTTAAAAGTTACTTTCTTTTTTAAGTAATTTTATTATGCATTATCAATATGATTTTTATTTAAAATATGAATAGCCCTAAAGAAAATACTGCCCATATAAATATATTTTATGCAAGACGTACAAAGTCGGGAAACCTTCATTTAATAAAAGGAAGAAACGCGTGCAGAGAAACGGTATAAATAAATTACTGTGATTTTGACTAACGATCTCTAGAATAGGGTATACAAATTATTTATTATTAATTAATCTCAGTTATAATTCAAAGTTATCTTGAATTTTTGCTTGAAATATTTTTATACGTTACAAAAATCTTGTTCTAAAATAATATGGAGTTACCCAGGACCACAACAGGAAAAAAGACAGCCAACGATTTGAGAATCTCCTTCTTTTATTGATGTAGATTAGAAAGGATAATTAGTCCAGAAAATGGAAAGAAAACCAAAGGTGGATTTGTAGTGCTTCATTTCGTAAAAATTATACCACAATTTTATTCATCCCAATTCTTGGTAACAATTAACTCTTTTCATTTTTCTCATAAAACCTGTAGGTATAAATTTCAAAGTAAATGCGTAGAACCAACCAAGATTTTCTCGCAGCCAAAACATGAATTGTTGCTGTCAACCGTAAGAAATGAACCGGGTAGTTTCCCAGTTCATTTCTTACGTTACCTATTTTTGTATTATTTTCCATCAGGAGCATCAAATAAAAAAATAAAATGATAAATAAATAACTACTATTAATTCTTAAATTATTAATAATGTATAGTTTATTTAAAATTTTTCAACAAAATTTATTACTTTCAAAAATATAAATATCAATACAAAAGATAAAATTTTATTTTGTAAGTTTTACAGATTACATTTCAAATTGGTTTTAAAGAACAAGATCATAACTCAAATATAACATTGTCTAACGTTCAAAGAAATAAAGTAATTTCTTTCAAATAGAGAATATAAATTTAAAAGTTAAATTGATTTATTTTTAATCTCTAGATGAACCGTATCTAATAAACTTGTTAAAATTTGATCTACAGATCTTGATTTGACCAGGTGTGTTGAATCAATCAGTTGAAGAAACTGTGAAAGGAATGACAACCACCATGTTATTCTTAACATGCAAATAAAAAAAAAATGTATACACATATAATAATAATAACTGGAGAAATATGTGACGTGTCAGGATGTAGGATTTACTTCATAATTCCCAGACGGTTTGACAGCAGATGTTTACACCACCCTGAAATATCCGAATATTTTATTTAAAGCCACAAGACGATGAAGATTATAACATAAAACCTGTATGACCGGTTTGAATGTTTAGTTTGGTTTAGTTCAATCCGATAGTGATTGGCACGCGAGAATTTTTGACGTTAATTTGTCCTCATGTAGAAATAATTATATTCAAATGCTTTTTAAAATAACTTTAGGAAGAGAGGCGGTTAATAGAAATAACTTAATGATATTTATGCTTCTAATAACTGGCAGATATAATAAGCAATGTTATTATTTTAATCAATGTTGGGATGTCAATTAGCTAAAAGATGTTTCCTAAATTTTTTTCTGGTCCAAGTCAATATTCTTTTTTTATAAAATATATCTAAAGGGCATCAGCTATTTATTGCCAGTCGTATTTAGCTATATATTTACTACTTACAACAGGTTAAGGGTTGACAAACCACTATTATACATGTAAACAAATAACAAATAATCAATAGCAGTTATATGTAAAAACTATCAAAAATCTTATACGGCATGGATATCCTAGAATTTTTTTTTCAAATGTGTTTTGATTTATTTTTTAAAAATATAGACTAATTACAAAAATTAATAATTAAAAGCTGACAAAATTTTCATTGTCAAAAATTATACAATTTATAATTAAAAAAATTAAATGTGGACATGACTTCCTTGTATGCTTATTAAATACATATACACATTTTTTGCTGCACTTCATTTGAATTTTTATCATTTGAAAGTGAGATACTTCATTCTTTAATAAAGTGGACAGTTACACAATTGCATTGTGGTGGACACCACATCAGCACACTTTTTAGTGCTCGTATCAGCATTTTATATTAATTTATACGAGTATATTAATTTTATTCAAGTCGCTGAAATAGTTATCTGATGTAAGTGAGAAAAGGTCGGATCCGTAACCAAGCACACATTGTTCGAATCCGACTTCATATACACATTTTTAACTTTTTTTTTAAATTTAAATAAATTGATTTATTAATAATAATTAACATCTGTAAAAAGTTTTGAATTAAAATGAAAGTACATAAAATGTTATTTCACTAATCACTTCTGATTTTTTTCATATTTTTTTTTTTCAATCAGAGGTTAATAATTATTAATAAATCAATATATTTAAATTAAAAAAAGTTAAAATAAAATAAAGGAAATGAAGTCGGATTCGAACCGATGTGCCTTCTCCTTGTAAGATTCAAATATTTCATTAATTAAAATTTTATTTGACTATAACTCTGGAACCAATGAAGTACCACATATGATATATCGTTGAAAAGCTCTCAATGAGGGGTTATTACTGTAGTTAAGAAAAAGTCCAAAATCCAAATTTGTTTGGATTTTGGGCTTTTATTAAGCACTTTTGGTCCATTCAATTCCATTCAAAATGGGAGGTGCACAATTAGATGTTGGAACAGTCCTAAATACAAAATTTCAAGATTCTACAGCTAATCGTTTTTGAATTATGAGAGATACATGCGTACGTTCGTACATATCCTTCCTTCCTTTACTTCGTACAAGGAAGTAATTAAACAATCTAAGTTGTTTTAACAATTTAAGTTAAGATTTTGTGTAAGCTAGTTATTTATTTTTTTATTGATATTTCTCGGCTTTAAATTAGAAAAACTAGCATATTCCAAGAGAGGAATGGAATTTAAACAATTAGCCGAAAAAATATTTTACCAATGTATACTAGAATGTTACACTTTTACAAATTAATAAAATACTTGAAGCAGTTTAAAAAAATTATAAAAAGAATATGTTTTTATTCCTCATACCCAAAATTTAAAGAACTAAAATAATAAATCACAATTATGTTGAAAATAGTCAGCCAAAGTACCTTAGCTTCAAAAAAATCTGAATAAAGTTAATCCAGCGGTAATGTTTGAAAAGATGTGAGATACCAAGATAGTGGATGTCTGCAGACATATAATATAATTTCAGAAAATCTTATTTTAATCCATTAATAAGCAAAACCAAAATATGTAAATTAAGAACTGAAAACGATTAACTATCACTTTTTTACACTTTTATAAATAGCATTGTTTGCAGCCTCCTTTCATTTATCGGGTTGTTCCGATGATCTTGTGTCTGTTTTCTGAAGAGGGTGATTCGTGATGAGTGGCAAAGTGAACGGAATGCTACCAACAACAATAAACTTCGAGCAGTTAAGAACACATTCACTGTGGAGCTCTTCCTGCAGGAATAACCGTCGAGAGGAGATTATTATTTGTCGTTTGCTAACAGGGCACACATGAACATCTCATGATTCAGACCGATGCACCCACCACTTTGTGTTCGCTGCGACTGTCAACTAACGGTACACCTCATCCTTGTGGACTGTGTATATATTACGCGGAATTGTATTAGAAATTTAAATTAGGGGCTAACATCCCAAATATTTCAGAAAACAATATGACGATGTTTTAAAATGTCTTGTTATTTCATAAGGCCGTTAATCTGTATTCAAATATTTGATTATTACTGTAGTGTGTTTCATCTATTTATGCCATTTGGTGCATGTCAGATGGTAATTTTATTGTGTTACGTTAGATTTTTAATATTGTATTTCAATATCGTTTTACTTCGCCTTTAGCTTACGGCGTAGTCACGTTACATCTATACTGTACTGTAAAAGGAATATTTTTCGTTATGATTTCGTGCGTGTTAATTATTGATTTTATTACACGACTGCTTAAAAAGGAGTGCAATTTATTTAGAGTATATGTATGTATGAATGTTTGTTTGACCATAGCAGCTCCATGGCTGAACCGATTTAAATATATGACATCGCGTTGGAATTCTTCCGTTACCTTAGCCTGTATAGAAAACAACGACATGTCATATGTGGTACTTACTTATTTTCATTGGTTCCAGGGTTATAACCAAATTAAATTTTAATTAATGAAATATTTGGATCTTATAAGTGGAAGACACATCGGTTCGAATGAGACTTCATTCCCTTTTTTTAACTTTTTTTTAATTTAAATATATAATTTATTAATAATTATTAACCTTTGATTGTAAAAATATTTACAATAAATCATAATTCAATAATAACAATAAAAAAAAAATGAAAAAATATCAAAAGTTATTAATGAAATTAAATTTTATGTACTTTTCATTAAAAAAAAAAAAAAAAAAATTGTATATGTAATTTAAATGGCGTATAAGTAAGTTATATGGTGTCCACATCAGATTTGGTGAAACATCTGATTCGTTTTTGTTTTCATTCTGTTGATGGTTACATCATAATAATTTTAAAAAACACATTATTAGATAGATGTAAGACTTACATTTATTTAAAGAGTAATACAGGGACTTTTATCTATCCTAATATTTCATGTAAGATTATTGAATTAATAATTGTATAAATATTTGACGTTAATAAAAAATATAAAAAAATATCAGAAGTTATTAATGAAATAAAATTTTACGCATTTTTTATTTAAAAAAAATGTGTATGTTTAATTTAATAGACGTACAAGGAAATCCTGTGGTGTCCATCAGATTTTTAATATTTATCTCTTGTTTGTTTTACAATACTCCTATTTAATTTTTAAGTCTGGTTTTGTGTTATTAACTTAAATTATTTACTATAGTAATATTTTTATCCGGGCGCTGATAACGCACATTGTTTTAGTCCAGGAAAAAAATTTATATAAATTTAAAAAATTAAAATCCATATTAAATAGATTAAAATTTTTTCCTAATGAAATAGAAATGTCTATTTAGCAATATTTTGTCGGTATAAATCGTTTATGTGTTGCTCTGAATTTAATAGTTGTTTTTTCATAATTATTATATTTTATTTGTTGCGATTTGTTAAAAAGACCGATAAGATTCATAAGACAAATATTGAAGAAATTACTTTTTATGAAATACCAGGCAACTTGGAGTAAACTAAAGGCTAATTTACTTTTGGACTTCCCGTAACAAATATTCCTTCAATGTATTCTTGAATTAATCTTAATACTTCAACAGTTTTTCCTATCACCCAAGCCTTCCAGTGGTTCAAGTATTAAAAAAACAAAATCAGCCTTTAAAATCTGTTAAGCAGCATCAGTTGGAGCATAAAATCCTATCACCACCAACCTGTGACCTTCACTTCCAATTTGTCGGTGATCAAATGATCACCATACATGACCAGTTTTTAACAAACGTTCGATTCTTCCGATTAAACGCTTATTGTATCTTCCCTTTTGTTTTTTACCTTTATCTACACCATTGTAAAAGTGTATATACACACTTTTTATTTCATTGCTATTTCCTTCATTTTTTTCGAATAAATCTACCACATCCACATTAAATTCTTCGAAGACTTAAAAATCTAATCTTAGTTTTCTTATTGTTAATGTTTTCCTGATCCTTTGAACATTCCAGCATTCAAAAACAACATTCCTTATTTATTTTTCATTTTCGTCTTCCCTGAATCTATCCGATTTTAGAAAGCTTGCTGTTACAAATTTTTACTTGAAATAAGTTTCACCGAGGATGAATTACAGACCCTAACTTGAATCCTAGACCAGGAGTACCAGACTATTTTTTTTATTAAGGTCTCATTTACCATAATCTTTAAAGAACCAAATCTTAATTAAACGCAGCAATACTTGTTTTGGCTCATCCCGGGTATTTTATTTCCTCGGTACCAAAAATATCTGAGGAGCCTTCCCTTCCTGGGACGTTGTTGGATGAGGAGTAAAGTAAGGGAATAGAAGCGATTATGTAGAAGTGACAACTAAATGATTATGATATAAGATCGGAATATGAGGATTTAAATGGAGGTCGGGATATGGAAAATTGACACAATAGCTATAAAACACAACTATATAAATAGAATTCAATAGTTTTACTACACAGGCTTTATATTTAATTAATCACGAATTGGAAGAGTATTATTAAAACAGAAGAAAAATTTATTTTATAAGGGTAAATCACTTAAACAGAATTATTAAATAATTATGATGGATATATATTTTAAATCGGATTTATACAAAAAATTTGAGTCCTCTTTTTTATTTCTCAACCATTATTAAAGGTTTTGTACATTTGCTAATAGAATGATTTTAATTCTAGTTCATATATACATATATATATATATATATATATATATCTTTACTCTATTCCTTGGTTAGACGAATATAAAAAAACCTAAGTTAGAAAATTTTCTAATTCAATTCAAAAATAAAATATTAATATTCATGAATTGCGTTAGAAAATGTTCTATTAATTTGGATAATTTTTTTACTTATATATAAATATATATATTGTATATATAAATACATATATATATATATATACATATTTTACATATTTTTTTTTATATATATATAAATATATATACTCACATTTGTATAAAGTAATCCAATGAAGATTTAAAAAACATTGTTGTTTTTTCTCTTTATTTACTATTATATTTTTTATAATAGTAAATCTTATAAACTACAAAGAAACATAGAATAAAACTTACATCTAACATGTAATATTACTACTATCACACTTAAAAATAATTATATATTTAAACAAGCTAGTACAGCAAACTTAATTTTGTGAAAAAAGGAATTCATTAGTTGAACAGAACACTTATTGATTAGAAATTGATTAATTTAGTTATTGAAAAAATTTAATAAATTAATTTTCTGTTATTTTGTTATTGTCATACAAACAGACTTTTACTTTTGACTTTTTGCTAAAAATCAAACTCCATCAACAATTAAGCATAAATTATAAATAAAAACAACAATTAAAATTTAGCTTATATAAAGTTTAGCTTAAAATAAATTATCATACTTTAAATTATCATGTCTTATATCCAATTTCAATGCATATTCCTTTTCAGCAGCACCTTTATAATTCATCTTTCAACACCACACCAATTTATTCAGTATGATTAAATTTTAAAAGCAACATAATATTTGCAGCTTTTTTTAGCAGGAGTAAGTTTAATAAATAAACTCTTTCTAAATTTGGATTTAAACCTATTCAAAGAATTTTCCTCTAATAGCAAAATAGATTTTATTAAAAATGTAATTCCCTAACCAAGATGGAATGGATTCAAAAATAATTCATAAGATTATTCAATCTTATAACTAAATCCCAACGAATAATACAATCATTGACATCAACACCTTATTTCTGTAAATTTTAATTGATATCAGCATAACATAATAGGGGAACAGTTAAGTAAATAAATGTATGTATTAACTGATGAGATGCAAACTTCTATAGGGATAAATTTAAGCCTAATATTTACTAAAAATATATATTTAATTTTTTTTTTAATTGTGTTATTTTGTATTGAATATGTTTCTTCATATTAAAAATATAACTGAATTTAGTTGTCAGAAAAATATATGCCACATTCCCAAAAAAGTTCTCCAACTATTATAAGACTTTTTTTTAATATCAATTTCATTTAAAATCAGTTTAATATAAAACTTTTAAAAAATGTATTAGGTAAAAGATTACCTTGAAGAAGAATTTTTCAATAAAAAATTATTTATAAAATTAATTTATTATTTTTAAAAAATAAGTATGTAAAAGATAAACAATGAGAATAAGAAATAAATAATGTATACAATAATAATTAAATATAATAAATTTATATTTAAGGTATAAACACACAGAGCTTGAAAAATTCATGAGAAAATGAATTCAAAACATTTAATACAGTGAAGGGAAATATGTAAATTAATATACCTTAAAGCAGTGATTCCCAAACTGTGCACCGCGCAAAAGCGCGGTAAAGCGCTTGTAAAAGCTTCATAATTAATTGAACAAAGACATTTATAATTATTAATTTAATATTAATAAAGTAAAAGAAAAAAGTTAAATAATGAAGATACACGAGTTTTATTTATTTTTATCTCTTACTTGAGTAGTCATACTTTTACTTAGGGTAAGGTGCCATGGAAAGATTTTAATTGAAAAAGGCGCCGCGACTTGGAAAAGTTTGGGAACCACTGCCTTAAAGGAAGGTCAAACAAACTGGTTCTGTTTAACATGAACCAATCTTCACTATGAGAGATGGTTTTCCATTTTTTTTTTTGTACTGGAAAATCAAATGTAATACCCAATTTTTGAAGGTAGGAAAACACTTTTAACAAATTAAAATTTTTTTATAAATATGTGAAATAAGGATTCGTCTTCCTCTTTTTTTTCCTAATAAATCAAATAAGTAAAATAATATCTTAAAATTATTATATACAAAAATATAAAAATTCAATAATTTTATAAAAAGAATAAATAAATAAATTCCGTAACATTCTGATCGGGTTGTTTTTCTTGTTTGTTATTTATTGTTTGTTTGTTATTTAGATTTTAAGTAGCATTAGGAAGGAAAGCTGCTCAAGTTATAGAAATATTATTATTATTATTATTATTACTAATTACCTATAAAACATCTTGACAATGTAAAGTACCTAGGCATATACGCAGATTCAAGTATGCGTTGGTTCACAAAAATAAAATTAAAATTTATAATAATTACCTTAACAAGAGATTCTTATACTTTACTATGATTGAATCTATAAGGAGATATGGTATTACAGTTTACCATTTTACACAAGATATATTTTAGTTCCATTGAAATCAACGTTAGATGAAATTCATAATATATTTTTGTGGTATAGATATTAAAACATTAAATATTTTAACATCTGAAAATTTTAGACTGTATAATAATTCTTAAATATTTCTTTGAAAATAAGTTTAGAAATAGATATGAAAATAATTATAACAAAAAAATTAAACAAAAAAAAAATTTATAATACTGAAATGTTTAACTGAGATTCGTAAATCGATACCAGAAATATTTATTCCAAAACTCCTTAGCTGACTTCCATAAAGCATGAAAAGCATAAAGAAACATCTTTATAGAAAAATTAAAAGAACTCCTGTTATGAACAATAGATCATAAAGTATATACTATAATACAATACAATAGTTCATATACTATAGATAGAAGTAACCTAACAAATGACAGTTAATACATTACTGGTTAAAACGAAAAACATAAATTTTTCGTATAAATAGTAGAAGTAAAATTGAAAATTATCGATTATCGATCAAATATGTGAAAATTATTAAAATATAATATGAGAAATATTGAAATATTGAATCAAAACAGCGGTGAAAAAATGTTATCTGTATATTAAATCTAATAAAGACAATCTTCGTTTTGTGTGTGCCCTAATAACTTAAAAACTATTTGGCCGATTTCGCTGAAAATGTCACAATTTATTATTGTTTGTCCCGGGAGTGTTTACATGTTATAAGTTCCATGTTATTAGTTTACATGTTTAAATAAAAATAACGACAAAATATTAGTCACATAACTGTCTGAGGAAGTCGATATTGACATAGACAACGATCGAAATAAACGATATCTCTCGATATATACAACGACATTAAATTTTTAAAAAAAGAAGTTTTAGGTTGTTTATTTATATGCTTTTTTTATGATTTATATAGTAGGGAGTTTGGTAAGGTTTGAACTGTGGTAAACATTTCGGGGGTTATAAGAAGAAAGAAAGAAAGAAAGTAAAAAATGGTAAATAATATATTTTACTTTTTTAATTTAAAAATAACAATGCGTCCAAAACGAAAAAAAATATTGGTCGATACACAATTCCAGCCAAGAGAATGAGAGAATATAAAAGAAATTAAACAGAAGAAAAAACAGTACAACGAAATAAATTACATGTCAAATATAATACAAAATTTATTTAATTCATACACTCAAATTTAGCAATAGCGAAGCATCGCCGAGTCCTTTAGTAATAATATAAAAAATATGATACAAAATACACATGAATATTTATGAAGATTTTGTTTAAAACTTCCTCATACAAGTTAATTTTAGCTTTCGAGGGAGATGCCATCAGAATATGAATACATGAAAATTATTGTAAGAAATACAAATAAATAAATAAAATCATCATCATTATTATTACTATACTGCCGATCTCTGTGGTGGAGTGGTAACGTCTCGCCATGGAGATGGGCCTTTCATCCGGAGGTCCCGATTTTGAATCCCGGTCAGATATGGCATTTTTCACATGCTACAACATGATATGGCATTTATCATTCATCTAGTAACTAAAAGAGAGTATAAACCAGTTGTTACTCTGTAAATATATATATATAGATTATTATTTTTTTTTTTTTTAACTGAATTTTTACGGGCATCGACTACTAAGGTGCCCTCGTCACATTCTTTAAAAGAAATTATTATCTCCATCAGGATCGTCATATGTAAGGGTGTAAAGGGCCCTTACATTTTATTTAAAAACACAAACTTCACAATAAACATTAAAACATGAAAGACAAGGACGATCACAAACACTTACGGGGTGTAAAGGGCCCCAATATTAAAATTTGAGATAGGTTCTCAAAAGACCATGAACTTAAAATTAAAATTAAACTAATCAATACCATATCTTTCTTTCTTCTACGAAGTCTCATTTATAGTTTGCTTAAGCACCCTCGGGGAGACCAGAACCGCCGTTGAGCAGTATATCAGTCGTGCCAGGGTGCCGTGGCAGTTGAATCCTTCTTGTATCAGGCCATAGGCATGCACGGCGTACACCCATAGCCTCGCGCCCTCAATCCACCCTTGAGGGTCCCCCATGCCATCATCGGACACACCCCGACTCACTGCTCTTGAATGCAGGTGAGCCAAAATGGCCTAGGCAAGAGGGCTACCTCCCGTCACTATACGTGCCACGCTTCGAGACTCCCTTATATGTATATATAAAACTACCGCTTAGAGTATCTCTTACCACAGCTTTAAACTTCCATTTTATAGACTTTTAAGAAGTCCACTGGCGTGTAAAAATGCAACTATATTTTCTTCATTTCCATTATCCAGATCAGCACTAATATTATTTGTAAGACGGAACTCTTTCTGAGGTCCTCATATATGGTACACTCTTCTATTAGATGCTTGATTGTCAGTGTTTTATTACAAACACCGCACATTGGTCTCACTTCGCCGGTTAACATATATAAATTTGTTAATCGCGTGTGACCGATTCTAAGTCTGGTCACCGCTACTTGTTCACGGCGAGTCAACTTAAAGTCGCTTTTCCATTTATAAGGAGAAGTTTTAACCGAGTTTAATTTTGTATTTAAACTCCTCCATTCAGCGTTCCACTTGTTTCTTACTATGTTGGTTAGACGGTTTTTAACATCTGCCACTCTTACAGGAAATGCATCCAAGTCATCGCAGACTGTTGCCTTTCTGGCAACTTCGTCTGCGATTTCATTACCTATAATACCAGCATGCCCTGGAGTCCATACAAATACGCATCGCTGTCCTCGTTGTTTTAGTACGTATAAAATGGACAGGATGTTTGCAGTTAGGACATCCTTAATGTTCTTGTTCCGAATTGCGACGAGCTTTTTTTTTTTTTTTTTTTTTTTATATAGATTATTATTATTATTATTATTATTATTATTATTATTTATTATTACTGACAATTAAAACAAAAGTTCCTGATAAGATGTGAAATTTACAATAATACCAAAATTTCCATATTTCGATTAATTAAAACCTATCTAGTAATATTAGATGCTACAAAATGATTAAAAGTTTGTAATTAATTATTTTTTAAATAATACATGTTATACATAACAAAAAAATAAGTTGCCTTAATGTAGAGAAATACTGTCTTTTATAAAAAAATCTGACGTGGACACACATGACTTCCTTGCACGCCTATTAAATTACATATACACTTTTTTGTTACACTTCATTTAAACTTATTTCATTTGAAAGTGAAATACGTCCTCAAATTTTTTTAACAAAGCGAACAGTTACACAATTGCTAAAATATTAGTTTTTATTATCATCAAATATTGACACAATTTTTAATTCAACAATCTTATCTAAAATATTAGGTAGAGTATAAGTGTCTTTATTATTCTTTACCTAATTCTATGTTTTTTAAATTATTATGATGTAGCCATTAGCAAAATGAAAACAAAAGCAAAACACGAGAAGGTTACTAAATTTTATAGCGATATTTATTATCAAGTAGACTGAAACAAATGCATACATAAAAAAAATATCTGTTTATACAGGAAAAATGGAGAACCAAGTTCAAATCCTGACACCGATTTAAACCACCGTGTGTGTTTAGTACAATGTTTACGTGTCCATCACGAAATATACTAACACGAAATATTCAACTATACTCAAGAAAAACGGCCCCAAAAAATTTCCGTAGCATTTTATAACAGCTTATATATTAATTTTGTTTCATGTCGCTCAAGTAGAACTTGTCGGAACCATAAACATGCACACATTGGTTCGAAGTCGATTTCATATACATATATTTATTATTATTTTTTTTTTTTTAATTAAAATTTATTGATTTATTAATTATTAACCTATGATTGAAAAAATTTTTGAATTAAAATAAAAAGTACATAAAAAGCTTTTCACTAATAGCTTTTAATTCTTTTTCCATAATTTTTTGTATTTTTATTATTGAATTATTGTTTATTTCCTTTTTTTTTACAATCAGGTTGATAATTATTAACAAATCAATATATTTAAGTTAAAAAGAAATATGTATATATATATATATATATATATATATAAAGTCGGATTCGAACCGATGTGCCTCGGTAATTTCTTACAAATTTTTAAGAACCATATATTGCTTTAATTAAAATTTTATTTGGCTATAATTCTAAAACCAATCAAAATAAGTACTACTTATGATATATCGTTGAAAAGCTCTCAATGATTGCTTATTACTGCAGTTAAGACAAAGTCCAAAATCCAAATGTTTTTGGATTTTGGGCTTTTTTGGACACTTTTGGTCCAGTCGATTGCAATCAAAAGGAGAAATGCACAACTAGATCTAGATGTTACAGCAGTACTAAATTCAAAATTTCAACATCCTACGGCTAATAGACCAGGGATGGTCAAAATGGATATTTCTATGAAATGTGAAAACCGAAATTTTTCGTGAATACAATACTTCCTTTACTTTGTACAAGAATGTAAAAAAGAAAATTTTAAACTATTTTTTTCCCCGAATAGTTCATTTTGGAACACGTTAGATTTTTTATCTATTTGCTATTGTTTATTTTTTTCTCTTTTTCTATCTGTCCAATACCTCTTCATTCTTTCTGATATCTCTTTTATTCGTTCCTAAGAAAGTTTAGTTCTGTTGTTTTTGCGTTTTGGCGCTTCTTGGAACCTTTTATGTTTTAATGTGTTCTTTAAAATTTCTCTTTCTCTCATCATTTCTTCAGTTATCTTCAGTTCTTTTAGGTCTTCTTGGATTTGTGTGAACCGTTTGCCTTTAATTTTTTTTACTTTGGAAGAAATCATAATTTGTTTAGTCGGCCTACATTCTAAACAAACGGGGGAATAAAATGCAATTCGTCTTTTCCTTATCGGTCTGGCAATTTTTCAATTTTGGTATAAAGTTTGTTATTTGGAGTAACTTTTATCTGATTATTTTTAAATTTAATTCAAATTAATTTGAATTAAAATTTTTCTTAAAATTTTCATTTCTTTTATTCTAGATTTTCTAGTAGACCTTTGTTGCACAGTCTTGGGATTTCTACCGCATAGGTGCTTCCGGCTTTTTCGCAGTTTTAGTGTTGAAGTTTTGAGTTCCGTGATAAAGACTGCTTGTTATATGTGTCTTTCGTTAACTGGAAATTTAATTGCATTTTATTAGCTCTAACTGTTAATTTATCTAAATAAATCCAATTGATCCATTCTCCGAGATATTTGAAATTATCTAGTTTCTCTATTTTTTTATTATTTATACTAAAAAAAGTTAGGCAGTTTTTATCATTAGTCAAAATTTTCGTTTTCTCAAACGCGATTTTTAGTCCGATTTTAGCAGCTTGTTTTTCTATTTTTTTAATTTGTCGTTCAGCTTCTTTTCAGTTTTTAGCTAATAATGCCAAATCATCAACGTAATCTAAACAGTTAAGCTTTAGTCCTTTGGTTCCCAGTCTTATTCTACTATTTTTGTCTAAATTTTTGTTTCATTCTCTAACTACTTTTCAAGAGCACTAAACTATTTTATTAACCGAATATTATAAATAAGCAAAACGATATTATTTATAATATCATAAAATAGTTCTTACAGCTTTTTAAGCAAACGCGTTTGTTTTGTTTGTTAATATACAGAGCTCTATATTCATCTAAGTTATATAAATAAGATATTAGAGATATATGTAGGAAATACACATTTTATTTCATATATAAAAAATTAAAAGGTTGACATATGATACAATGGCAAAAGGACGTTACGTTAACTTAACCCTCATTTGTAACAAAGAAAAGATTAAAAGTAAAGAATAGGATGAACTGAATATATACAGTAGCAGATTTTAAAGGGAATAAGAGATGGGGTTAGATTTGTTGTTGACAGAGCTTTTGTTCGATAACTAGTAACTAGGTACAAGTAGAAAAAGAGAAAAACTGTATTTCAGTTTCATCTAATTTTGATATCGAGATAGTAATAAATATATCGTGTAAAATTTTATGAAAACCCTAAGTGTGAGTTATTCCTGGTTTAGGAAACTTTTCTGTTTTTTATGTTTAAATCTAAATGTTTTTATGTGTGTTCTATCAACAGATCCTGTAAAGTTTTTTAGTATTAATATTAAAATTGATTGTTGATGGGTTCAATTAAAAGAATGCTTTTTATAAAATAATAATATAAATAAAATTATTTTTTTTATTATTGTATTTTTA
Organism: Lycorma delicatula; assembly: GCF_047948215.1. Classification (NCBI taxonomy): domain Eukaryota; kingdom Metazoa; phylum Arthropoda; class Insecta; order Hemiptera; family Fulgoridae; genus Lycorma; species Lycorma delicatula. The sequence goes on from NC_134456.1 coordinate 28,028,861, forward strand.
ATTAATATTTTGTGTCAGTTGAGTGATTTATTATGCAATAAATAGTCAAAACACTGTAAAATAGACTTTTTTTATTCACAGTGTCACAGTGTTTAATATACAATCGGTTCCAATTTACCGAAACTATAACTAAAATAGACTTAAACAAAATAAAAAATGTTTTTTTAAGAAGATTGTTTAAAATTTAGTTCTGATAAATATTTCGTACTTTTTATTTTATTCATTTTTATGCCTTCGTGTGAACTATTATGCACTTGTCTGCATATCGAATCCTTTTCATAAAGTAGGGCAGGCAGACTCGATAAATTTAATTGAAATATTTTGTAAATTGCGAATTGTGAAAGTGGAAGATAAAATTAATATTTAATATTTAAAATTTAAATATTTTAAATGTTATAGAAAATAATAAATTAATGTAATGTCGTATATGTTTACATACGTATAAAATACACAAAGAAATTAGGTTAACCTATAATGAATAAAAGAAAAAAATTAATGATAGGAAATAACCAGTTACTGAAATATGTACGTTATTTGTTTATCTTTCTGTTACGTAACATAACCGTAATAGTTATAGAAAAGCTGATATAAGAAATAAATAACGTTTTCGCATATTATAATCGCAGGTAAGAACAATAAGCAGTTTTTGTTATTTAATACTTTGTACTTTTTATTTATTCCCTTTAACCAGCTATGTAAGTAACATCAGAATTATTAATTCACATCTACAAATCAAGTTATTTGAAAAAGAAATAATTCGCTAATCTTATGTGTCTTTGAGTACATCCTTTAAAAAATTGGAATTTCCATAAAGCTGATCTTATTGCCATCAACTTAACGGGATTGTGTTTCGTACTTTAGAAAGAAATATGATCATTTTGTTGGTGAAGAAAAATGATTGTAGGATTAACCAATTTATTCGAAAACAAATTAGTTTTTTTTTTAATTTATTTATTTTATGATTAAATAGAAAATGAAAAATAAGCTCGTTGATGATTTTATCGAAGAATTATTTTAGCGTGACCTGTGACAGGCATTTCAATTTTTTTCGTTCTTTGCTTTTAATTAACTGATAAAAAAACTACTTTGTTATAGTTTCAAGCCTACATTACTTTAATTAATTAATTAATTAATTTTTTTATCTATTATTGGGTTTTTATTTTAATTTACCTTTATTTATATCCAAATGAAAAATATATATCTTTCTGAAGATTAGATTTTGTATTTATATATATATATATATATATATATATATATATATATATATATACAAAATATATATATTTTTTTAAATTTGTCAGGTAGGTTATACATTTAGTTTTACACAATTGTTTTAATGTATAGCAAGACATAGCATAAATTTTTTAATTATTACTCAAAGGAAACTTTTTTACAGTGATTCAGAGTAACTGCTTGTTAAAGACAAAATAAGTTAAATTTTGTTAAGTGATTGTAAATTTATAGTAATTTGTTTATTTATTCTTCAGTTATTATCTGTTTGAAATATGTTGTCGTTCTAGTCAACCTTGGCTTGTTTTTATTAACTTTATTTCTGTTTATTTATTAATGTTTTTTAGAGATTAAATTGTATTACCACCAATATATAATTTACTTTTTAAAGTAAATGGATATTAAAATTTAATTATCTATTTTTAGATTATTTTTATTTTTGTATTATCTAAATTTATGTTAAATGTTGTAATGTTATAATATAAATGTTGTAAAATTTATTAAATGTCCATATAGCATATAAATATATATTTAGTGGTTTCTGTGAGTCTTTCACGCAAAAATTACTCGACTGATTGAGCTTAATTTTTTTCAAGAATATGGTTTTTATACCTGGACACATCGGGTTGGTCTAGTTGTGAACGCGTCTACCCAAATCAACTGATTTGGAAGTCGAGAGTTCCAGCGTTCAAGTCCTAGTAAAGTCAATTATTTTTACACGGATTTGAAAACTAGATCGCGGATACCGGTGTTCTTTGATGGTTAGGTTTCAATTAACCACACACCTCAAGAATGATCGAACTGAGACTATACATGACTACACTTCATTTACACTAATCCTCTGAAGTAATACCTTAACGGTAATTCCGGGAGGCTAAACAAGACAAAAAGAAAGAAGCACATCATACTTACATGTATAATCCAGTATTATTTTAAGAAATTTTCAGTTAAGTATTGTAATAAAACTTATGTTAAAATTATTTTGAAAATCCTTCTCTGTGAGAATTCTTCAGATCAACTCTATGACAAAAATGTCTATTTCAGAATTGTTCCTAAATGAAACTCAGTATCATAAAATCTTATGAAATCGACATATCATCAAAATTGATTAAGGTATTTATGAGACAATGTCGTGGAAAAATATGATTGTACTTTCTGAGTATATTTGACGTAATACTCTTATTTTAGTATATTATATTTTTACATTAGACTACATTGTATATAATTTAGCCTAATCAGTTATAAATTATTGAGATACTTATTTACGGGATTAATATTATAAATTTTATTAATTTAACATTTAAATGTTTGATAATTGAATAAATAAACAGTTAATTATATTCAGAACTATGTTGCCTAGAAGAGAGAGTTGTTATTGTTTCCATTATTTATAAACCTAGCCCGTTACTAATAATACTACATACTTCATACTTTCTCTGTTCGGCTGCTCAAATGTTAAGAAATCAAGGTTTAATTTTTATTTAATATTTTCTGAATTTATAATACTTCAATCAATTTTTAGTTAATCATTGAAATAAAAAAAAATTAATATAGTAAAAATTATATGTTACTTTTACCGTTCTCCGTGGTGGAATGGTAGCATTTCAGCTTATCATCCGGAGCTTCCGCGTCCGAATTCTGGTCATACATGGAATTTATTTTTGCGTTAGTTAATGTACAGAAAGATGTTATAAGAAAGTTTAAATTAATCAATTTTTTTTTGTTCAAATGATGTTGAACAAATTAATAAAATGTTGGCGTTTGACTGTGTTTTAATAAATAAGGTATTTTATTTAAAATATTCGTTAGTATGTTTGGGTGTAGATTGACATGTTTTGCACGAATTAAGCGATTAAGCGATGCAATATATAAGGCTACATTTGGCTTTTTCAGATAAAAAATGATATGCGTGATTTTTTCTGGTAAATAAATGGATGGCTCTTTTAGTTTATACTTCATTTATAAAACTATTTCAATTAATGATGAAATACTTTATTTTTGTTTAAATATTCCTCTTTTGATTTGTAAATGGATGTTAATTTTCGTTTTTTAAATGCATTTAACAATCGTTCCGAGTTTATAGAAACCATAAAAGGTTATTAAAAATCAGGAAAGGAGCATTTCCGAATAATTATAAGATTCATTCCATCACAAAAATATGTTTTCTTAATTTTCCTTGAAAATAATTCATAAATAAGATATATTTTGAAAAAATATATAAAAATTTTAATATAAAAAGAATCTGTCAGTTTATAATACTCTTAAATAATCAAGCAGTACGGTTTGAAAGAAAAAAATACAGTTGAAATAAAACCTGCATTATTTAATTTGCTTAATGTGTTTGTATACTACCCGTTAATGGATGACGTATGTTACAGTAGCAGCGGTCTGGGAAATGATACAGTTAACCAAGCAGGGATGAAAGAAGAGGGTGACGTGTGTGTATGTGTATGTGTATGTGTGGAGGGTGGAAAAGAGAAAGGGAAATAGGAATGAGAACATAGCCTTGTCGTTGTGGTATTGTTCTGTAGCGTAGAAGAGACTGTTCAATTTGTCAAAAGGCACCTTAGGCGCAGCAGAGTATAAATTGAAACAGTCATAAAGTATATATAGGGTGGGTGGTGTATGCACAGTCACGTACTGTATTGCTACAATATCCACCCCATACCAAAGCGGTCGCTCTGCCCCACCCACCCGGGCTACACTTAGGAATAAACATGATCATGACTTGTTACAACAGTTTTCATTCACCCAATCACGATCGTAATAAAACATTTTTATACTTCCTCTTAACACGCTAGTAATTCGATTTAGATTCAAAATTAATTATAACCGAAAACCATTAATCTTTGGTAGTATAATAACTAAAATAATAATAATAAAAATAATAATAAAGTTCTTTTTATTTATTTAAAAGTTCATTTATTTATTATTTTCTTAAATATAGTTTAAATAGTAGTTTTGATACAGCATATACTATAACGAAAAAATATTTTTTTTTTACTAGTCAACAAAAACAAAGAGAGAAAAAAGGTTTGATAGTGATTTGGCTTCTTATGACCCTTTAATAAAATATTGCGTAGAAGATACATAAAAATAAGATACATCCAATTTTTATATCCCCGTTCCCCCTTTAAAATTATATTGAATAAAGCCGGTTTTTTTTTTTGTTTAAAATGTTTTTAATTACGAAGAGGAAATCTGTAAAGTGGTAATCAGTGTAAGAGGAAATCATTATCTTTGGTAGAAAAATCTATGATATTGTATGAAAATAAAATTTGTGTGCACATCACTATTACACTGGATGATTCATTCCAAGAGTTTTTGATTTTTTATGAGTGAAATATCAAAAGTACAAACTGAAAAGATCTTTTAAAAGAGTCTTTTTAATATCAGTTAAGATTTTTTTCGAACACGTGTGTAAATGACATGTAAATATCATTTCGTTCCTTCTATTCTGATTTTCCCCTCTTTCTCCTTCAGAATTCTTTCATTATTTCACTACTGTGTGTATTTCGTTCTTCGAGTCCAGTACATGCGCTCTCTCTTCTTTTTTGCATTTACAAGAACCTCTATTCTGCGAATTTTTTTCTTTAAATTTTTTTCCATCTTGTAAATATTTTATTACTTTATTTATTTTATTTAGGTCTTCTTGTTTTATGTATGGGAACGGAGCTTTATATTCTAAAAATTGTCAGAAGTTTTTTGTTCAATCTTTCTGAATCCATTCGAATCATATGCCCCATAAAATTCAGTATTTTTTCGGATTGGTTTCTTCAGAAGTTTTATTTTTTCGTTAAGTTTCTAAATTTCTTTATTAAACTTCATTTTGTATCCGTCTTTCGTTTTATTGAGTCATGGATCGTTCATAAAATGTTCCTTTCGATTTTTTAAAGTGATTTTGGATTTGTTATATTGGAAGTTTCTGTTTCATAGAAGATTACTCGTTTCAGTACTGTACTATAACCTCTCAATTTTGCAGTTATGAATCATTTTTTCTTGTACATATTTTTGGTTAAAAATTATACTTTCAAAAGTTATTCTTCTTTCAAACGCTGTCTTATCCGAACCATTTGACTTATTTATTTCACCAAGATATTTAAATTTACTGTGTATTTAATTTTTCCAAATCTGGTTTCTATAAATTTCTTATTTTATTTAGAATTTTTCGGTTTTCTGTTTTATAAAAGGAGACTTGTAAACCAACTTTATCGTCAATTATTTTCAAATCCTTAACTTGTGAAATTGACTCTTTTCCTGAATTCGCAGTAAAGTCAAATCATCTGCGAAAACTAAACAATTTACTTTTATTTTTCGTTATTAAATTTTTCCTTAAGATTTATTTTATATTAAAGTTTTTATGTTTTTTTCGTCTAAAATATGAATTTTTAATATAAAAAAGAACTTCTTACGGAAATAGAAAGTTTGCAATAGAATGCAAAAATAAGAAATATGAATATGGAAAAAATAAGAATGGAATTCCAGATAAACAACTTAAAGAGGTTAACGAATATGAGCTAAGGTTTCTTTCTTTATATATATGTATATATACATATATATCTATTTTTTAAGTCTCACGTTTTATAGCTTATTATTATGGAATGAGGACAAACATGTAAAAATTATCATCAAATATTCTATTTTAACTTAGAAAGGATTTTTTGTTAAAAACTTTTCCGTTTAATTTTATACTTATACAAGACAATAGGAACTTCCACCGTAGTATAAAAAATGTCTATGAAAATCGTAGCAATTTGTTGTAATATGGAATTTAGAAAAAGGTAAGAGTTGATTTTACAAAATGCAAATGAATCGAAATAAGAATATCTTTTTTAGTTGAAATTGGTTAAAATTTAAATATCCTGATGAACGTCATAAAATATACCTCTACGTACTTTCATATTTAATTTTTCAAATATTTATTAAAAAAAAGACTTTAAAAGAAATACTAATATTAATATGTAATATATTTCTAGAGAAAAGCAAAAAATAAAGATTCAGTTTTTTAGCGACTAGAATACAAGAATAATAGCTGACAACAAAACTATTTCAGATCATCCATTTCTAAAAACTAACAGTGAACATTTTTAGAATAGGTATAAATTCTGCTGCACAAAGGTGTCGCTCTCTTTTTCTGCCTACATTGAAAGTGCAAGCTGTCAAGCTGTGTAGACTATGCTATACAGGCGTCACGCACACGCCTTTGTGATGGCCACCCCTGGGGGCAAAGGCAGGTGAAGATTGCCTGTATGTATCCCTTTTATACTGTCATAGAGATGCCAATTAGGACCTAGATCGTCGTCACCCCTCTCTTTTGTCACTTCTCTTTTTAAACTACACTGCTTGTAATTTTATAATAAGATTTAAATAGCATCTAAATAAAAAAAAATAATCCTTCAGGATTTTATACATTAATAGGAAAAATAAAATTTTAAGAAAAGTTAGGTTAAAAAAAAAATACTCCACAAAAAATTAGATTACTGTATAATTTGTTTTTTTAGATAAACTGATTGGAGAAGTACAAAGATAAAAAATAATATTTATAACCTGGCAAAGAAAAGCGCATACATTGCGTTCTATTTCTTAAACAATTTATCTAAGCTTATCTGGAAAAATACTCTTTGTTCGGTTCCAAATGTACCTTATTTAAAAGATACTTAGGTTAAAAGCTGTTTATTATATGCCGATAATAGTTCTTTTAACATCATATAACATTAAACTTGTTTTATTATAAAAAAAGATTCATGGTTTTTAATTGATTTTTATGTAACCTAATTATCAATAAACTGATAACTCATCCTCTACAACAAATTATTATATTAGGTAAAAATATAGTGTGAAATTAAAAAAAAAAGCTCGAAGGAAAGGAAGTAACTTCTATCGATTTTTCAGGGAATTTATTAAAAGAAATTAATTAATTAGCATTAGGTTTTGGAAAAAAATAGAACATTTCACTTTGGAAAACATTTGAGGTTATGTTGTGTTTGTTTGGTGTTATTTTTCATACGCGCTTTTGGCAGAGTCCACATTGGTGAGCGACTTTAAACGTGATGCTTGTGTGCAAGGTCTACTCGTTATTTTTAATTATATTGTCAAATTACGGGTAAAATAATTTAATTTTCTTATAAACAGAAAATATATTTTAATATTAAATAATATAAAAAAAATTATACCTATTTTAGTTTTCTCATTTAATTTATGTTTTGAATATTTCTTGCCGAAAAAGAATTATACAAAATAAAATAACGAAAAATCGTTCTTCTTGCGGAGAACTGCGGAAGAATTTTTTACTTATTTTCTTATATATAATATTTCTTATATATAATTTTTCCCCAGTTATATTGATGAAGATTTTTTAACCATCGAAATGGTCATCTGATTGTAAATTTTATGTAAAACTTTTGTGAACAGTATTGTTTTTTTTTTAATGTATTTAGTTTTCGAACCTATTTTAATAACTACATAACATATCTTTTTATATTTATTGATTTATTAAATAAAAAAAAACGACTTTAGATTTATAGATTTATTATATAATTATTCTAAGCTTATACCCTATGTAAATAATTACATCTTTTGATGTAATAAAATCTACAGAATTTTCATTTCATATTCTTCCGCACAAATTTAGTATATTGGATTAATTAATCATTTACCAAAAAGAAAAAATATTCGATATTTAAAAAACTTACATAACAGAATAGCATTATCATATAATTCCCTTTCACACAGTAATTAACACAAGAGTAGGAAGAAATATCAAATTCGCTTACTAGTTTTTAAATATTTTTAAAAAGTGACTGGTAGATTTTTTAAGTTACTGTTTCAAATTTGAACAGTATATATTTTTTTTATGAAAAAGCAAGGATCAAAAATTCCCAGTGAAAACTGATAGCATTAGAAAAAATTTCACGTCTGACCGGGTTTTAAACCCGGGAGCTCCGCACGAAATGCCAAGATGCTATCTACCAAACCACGGAGGTCGGCACTATAATTTTAAAATTAAAAAAAAATTGTAACTTGAAATACATCGATAAGTTATTGCCGATTATATTTAAGAAATCTTTACAAGAAAAGGATATTCGCCAAATTAGATTCTAAATAAATATGAGCAACAAGTAGGAGTATAGTGACCAGAATAATAATCAAACAAAAGTTACCTGTGAAGATTCCACATAATCTAAATTAAAGCTAATGATGATTTGCATAAACGATGAAAAACATCAAAAAAATATGACTAGCGCATTATTGGATATTATTCATTAAAAAATATGCTTAATAAAAATGACAGTTAATAAAGGTGCTCGTTTACTGTGGCGAGGAAAAGAGAATCTATTGCGGCTCAGGTTATGAGAGTACGTGATTCATTCTCTATTTCCAAATGTTAAAAGTTAATCAGTAGTACCCAGCAATGTATGAGGAATGGAGAAAGTAAAAAATCCTTTAGCTCTTTGCTTAAAAAGAAAAAAAAATTATATTCGTTGAAATCCACTAAGAAGAACACCTTTCATAAATTCAAACTTGTCAAACAACATGACAAAACATGATGAGTAAAAATGATTCTTTAAAAATTAAAATTGCTGAATTCTTTATCCTAAAGGATCTAGCCAATTAACTGAACTTTCATCTTTATTAGTAACTCATTCGTCTGAAGAGGGTGATGTTAATTAGCTCCAAAATATCCTATGAAGTAAAAAGGTTTATATTTTGTTGAAAGTAACTAATTTGGGATTAAGTAGCTTTAAAATTAAAACAATTATTTTGAATACTTCCATGTACACCATTGAAGTAAACATTGCTCCAACAACAAAGAAATTGATTAACGGAAAATAAAAAGCCAGTGTTTAAATAATCGGATTTTCTCGTTTAAATACCACTTAACTGATGTAATAATTTAACCTATAACATATACTATAAACAAGAAAATTAAGTATTTTATTATAGCTATCGAGCTTTAACAAGGATTATGTTTTATATAATTCATATATATATATATATAAATTTGATTTAATAGTACTCTATACATTTTTAACAGTTAAAGGTACGTTGCCCTTAATATCAAATATCCTTAAATTTTATTTTCACAATGTTGCAAAACGAAGAGTTATTACCATGAATAAAACAGTTATAAGAGGACTATGTTTTTAATTGTTTAAACAATAATTATTTTCTATTTTTTTCCTCTAACCATTAAATTTATTCTGTAATTTATCAGGATAAAAACAAACAAAAAAAAGTAGATAACTTCTAAAATTTATTAAAGATGATAAATAGTAGTGTTTTTACAAATTTAGTGAAAAACGTGAAAATTAAAAACAAACTGGCATGCCTTTAATGTTTAAACCCTTATTCTTAGTTAAAGAAAATAATAAAAAAGATCAGAACGAGTCGAAACCTTAGAATAGAGAACAATACAGTGGAAATCAATATTATTAGGGGCACTTTTGACGCTTCATTCTGTCTGTGGGTATGTTTTATACATATGTAATGCAGTATGAATAAACGTATCTTTTTGTAAACTTAAATCAAAATTTTAGATGATTTGATAGTGTATGATATAATTATATACATGTACAATTCATTTATATACTTACAAGTAGATACAGGACTCATGCGCGCTAATATAAAAACGAAGGGTTCAAGTAACCAACAGTAGATTACAGTAAGGATTTTTTACTTCTGTTGATTTGACAGTACTGCATAAAAATGATCAACATAGTATAAATCTAAAATATTTTTATCTGACTTCTAAAAAGAAGGGATTCCTAATTCAAAGTATAGGAGGTCTGTATATAAAGTAATGAGACTGGTTCAGAAAAACATTTTATTTACAATCCAATTATTCATGGACTCTTATCACCTTCGAAACAGTTCCCTTGGGAAGCCACACAACGCTTCAAATGGTTTTCCCAATCTTCATAGCAGTGTTGGAACTCAGAAATCAGAATATTCTTCAGATGGTCGGTTACATTTTATTTATGTTTTCTACTGTTCCAAAATGTTGTCCTTTGAGGTGTGTTTTTAAACTCGGGAACAGGAAAAAGTTGCAGGGACTCAAGTCAGGTTAATAAGGTGGTTGAGGAACTACAGGAATGTTTTTCTTTGCCAAAAACTCATTAATTGAGAGTTGTAGTGTGGCAAGAGTATTGTCATGATGCAGCATCCAGTTGTCTTTGAGGGCTGGTCTCACGCGAGTCTTTTCCGCAGTCTTTCAAGAATTTCTCGGTAAACATATAATTTTGCAGTCTGTCCTGTAGGCAAAAACTCCTTATGGACAATGCCATTACTATCGAAGAAACAAATTAGCATGGTTTTGATTTACTCATTTTTGCTTTTTTGGGACGTGGTGAGTTTGAAGTGTGCCACTCCTTGCTCTGGTGTTTTATTTCTGGGTCGTACTCAAACATCCAAGATTCATCACCAATAATAACATTTTTTAGAAAATCAGAATTGGTTTCAATTCACCGTAGTTGATCGCGACACACTTCCACCCTGTTGTTTTTCTGTTCAACAGTGAGGTTATTGGGACCAATTTTGCACAAACTTTTTTTATATCCAATTTGTTTGTCAACATTTTTTTGGACTGTGGTGCGGTTCAAATTTAATTGTTCTGCAATCATTCTGACAGTTAATCGCCGGTCGTACCGTATCAAGTATCTGATTCGCTCAACATTGTCGTCACGTTTTGACGTTAACGGTCTTCCAGAGCGTGGATCGTCCGCAGCTAATTCCCGGTCATCTGAAAACGCTATAAGCCACCTAAAAACTTGAGCTCACGACAGAACATCATCTTCATACGCCCTTTTCAATTTAATACTAACATAAAATAAACATTAATACTAACATAAATCAGCTGTTCATATAACCACATATTTACTAGTAACTTTACAGTGTTGCCACTTTGGCTGCCAAAAAACTAGTCTCATTACTTTATTTACAGACCTCAAATATACACAAATATTTCATTTGGACAACGGTCATTGTAGCAACACATAGTAAATTTCTTCTTACTTAAGCTGATGAATTAGTATTAGTATTTTAGTTCAGTATTAGCTTTAGTATTTTAGCTCTTCAATACTCCTTCATTCTTTCACTCTGCCGCTTCCTTCTTTCTTCCGAACACTTTAGGTCAGTGTATTCTTTCTTCTCCTTCTAGATCCCTTTGAACTCTAAGATATTTTTCTTAACCACCCTTCTGTTTTTTAAAACCATCTTGTTTATATTTGCTACCCTTAGGTTCTCTTTAACTTGATTGAACCGTTTAACATTCGTCTTGTCACCATTACACTAGTCTAAAGTTCTCTTCGTAAGCCTGTTTGAATCCATTCTTGTCAGATGTCCGTAGAATGCCAATCTTCACGTACGTATTGCTTCCGTGATTCTATCTAACTACCAGTAAAGTTCCTCCTCATTCTTCCTTAATTTTCAACCATCGTTAGTTTTTCTGAGCCCTAGAATTTTCCTTAGTATCCGTCTTTGGCAACCCAGTTTATCTGTTTCCCCTTGGTTCAGAGCTACACATTCTGCCACGTGTAAAACACCAGGATTGGCAATCAATCCTTAAGATCCGTTTCTTATTGTACACGTCCTTTATTAGGCTACAGTATTTTGAATCTTATTGATTATTTTAGAATCTTAAAGCATATATACATATATATATATATATATATATATATATTTTATCATGCCGATTTCGGCCAGGTTGTTTTCATTTAGTAGAGGATATTCCTCTGGTGGTCTCGTAGTAATTTTTCCATAATAAATTAATGATGGATTTTTAAACGAAAAATTTAATTTCTACAAACACTTCTTGAAGAGAAGTGCCAGTCTGTTATTTAAACTATTTTTGAGCAAAGATTCAAGAAAATTTAGATAAAGGTGTTATGATACGAGCAATGCATACTTCCTCACCTATATCCTCATGGCAAATGGTCAGTATAGTAGGGAAGATACTTGTATACCAGAAAGAATAGGGTAAGACCCATATGCATATCTTCATATGATAGGGAGTACCTTCATCCTTCCTACCATCAGCTTTAGTTCACACTTCATAACAATATAGATTGCTACAAAGTTATTTATCTTTAGTAATATCTTATTTTTATCAAGACACTGGTTTCTCACCTCCTTTATATTTCTTAAAAATTAGTTTTATCATTTGGACAATATTTCTTGAAGTCATCTCGGTAATTTAAATAAAAATTTAACTAAAAATATAAGATAAGATAAACTTTAATAAACCACACGGGAAGACAAACAAAATTTAATAATGCACTTTTAATTTTTTTTTTAATTTATTTTTTTTGAAGTCAGCATCAAAGTTAGAGTTGATTTTAATTGTTTCTGACTTGTAAAGATGAAATTTAAAAGTAGTTAAGGAGATATATTTTTTTAATTCTTAGTTAATTTTTTTATTATTTATTTTAGCTTAAGTTTATCTGACTGCAGCTCACAAATAAAAAAACGCTAGAGAGCACCAATTTCATGCACTTTATCAAATAACCTGGCGTATGACCTTTTGAAAATTCTACTCTCAATCTATTTTTTAAATTTTATTTGTATATCAATTACCATTAATAATATATAGAAAATATTTTCTCAATGACACTGTTACAAAAATCAAATTGGGAAATGTGATGTCGATCTCTCACTTACTACATGCATTAGCAATGATATTACTTCACTGAACGTAATAGACTGTTGACTCTAAACAGAAAAAAAGAGTGTGATTTGACTTCATTAGAGAGTGTATTTGAGTGTGATACTGGATAGAAGCTTGATTAGGTATAAATACACAAAGAATAATTTTCCTTAAAATCTAACGGTTTTAAGCATAGATGATTTTCAGTTCCTATTAGTCTGTGGAACTAAATAAACCACTTTATTTGTAATAATTAGTTTATAGTGGAAGTTTCATTTTCCTTGAAAATTATGTACCATATATTTTAATTCACTGAACTGTAATTCAATCCATAAACTGACAAAATTAAAGGAGGTACTAATTAGTTAACATAATGATTTGAATTTAAAAAATTCCCAAAACCAAAATTTTATAATCATAAAAATATAATTTTTAAATTTACATCTTGCTTTTTCATTTAATTTTACAGATTTTTTTGTCATAATTTAGTTGACAGGTTTATACTATTTTCCATTTCTTTTTACTCTGTCCCAATAGTTTAATCTTAAGATATTTAGCAAATCTTACTTTCTCAGTAACATCTGTTTTACATATTCTAATTTTTATCATTATCTAGAGTTTTTACTTTCTGTATATCCCTCTTTTAACAAATTAATTAAATCTGGATGTTTTAATATATGAACCAACAACCTAATTCATTTTTACAAAATTTTCCCTTAGATGTCTTTTTCTCTCCTATTCATCCAAGGATTCATTTAAAATTTTATCAACCCATCTAACTTTCAACATCCTTCTATGACATATTAATTCAAGGGACTCTTCTTTATGAGTTTTTCTCTCTGTTTCCCCTATTATCAGTGTTTTGCAACCATAAAGCATAACTCTGCAAACAAATATTTTGAAGATATTCTTTTTAATTTTGATACTAAGAGACTCCTTTTTGCATGAAAGCTTTCCTTGCTTTTACCAGTTTAATTTATTTTGTTTTGCTTTTTAATATTAGTACACTCAAACCTCCCTAAACCAAACCTCCTTAATTTGAATAACTCCCTAAATCAAGTATTTAATTTGTCCCCTCAAAAAATTCTCTTAAAATTGAATTAAATCACCTCCTTTATTCAAGAATTTTGAGGACTTGATATATATATTATTTCTTTGATGAAAATGTTTTTTAAACATTTTAATTAGCAGTAAATTCACTTTAATAGTCCATTGTTAGTGTGGACTGTGAACTTTATACGGTACTGTTTGCCTAATAAATAGCCTTCGAACATTCTTCAAAAGTTCTAGTGAAATAGAAGGTGTGTTTAGTGCATTAGTGAAGATTGAAAATGCCCTTCACTTTCAAATCTGCCAGAAGAAAACTCAAAAAAATTACAGATTTTTTCCTATAAATAATTATTTATTTTTTTAAAGAAATAATTATTTTTTTTTAATCTTTACATAATACTATATATATAAATAAAATACTGTACATAAAAAAAAAAATACTATATACATTTTGTCTTTCTAACATAATTTAGAACTGTATTACATTATTGCAGATTAACATAAATTTTATTAAATTATGAAATTTTTCTATACGAATTCATTATTTTACCTTAAATTGAAAACTTCCTAAATAAAAAAAAAAATATATTAGTCCTTGAGATTCAAATTAGAGAGGTATGACTGTACCTGAATATCAAATTTCTATAATTTCCTGGGGGTATTGTGTTTCCTAATCTTATTATTTAATTCTAGCATCATTCTCCTTCCTGTCACTATTTGCTATCTATTTTTTAATTTTATTTATATTCACACTGAATTTCTCTATTAAAAATAAATACATGCCAATGAATAATAAAATAATAAATATTATTATGTATCATAAATAAAAACTGTTTCAGGTCTGGTTTAAAAATCGTCGAGCTAAATGCAGACAACAAGTAAAACAACACCAACAGCAACAGCAACAACAACAACAGCAGCAACAACAGCAACAAAATGGTACTGAAAAAAGTAATCGAAGTGTGGGTAGTAAAAGTAGTAAACCGCCAGTAGCGCCAATCAAGACACCTCCAGCACCAACTGCTGCTGCATCTCCTGCACCATCAACTCGTGATTCTCCTTATAAGCCGCTGCTCACTGCTACACCCCCTGTGCCAACAGTTTATTCTTCCTCAGGTAAATGATAAACTACTTAAAAAATCTAATACAATATCTAAAATAGATTACTAAACTAGCAAAAATTTAAGAGAAATTTGAAATAAGAATCTTTACGTGTTATTTATGACCATTATTACCATTTAATAATAATAATTTTTTTCAAAAGATAAAACATACTCTATAGGTTTTAACTTTCTCTTGATATTGATAACAAAATCAACAACAAATATTGTGGAAAAATAATAATAATTGTTATTATTATTATTACATTTTTTTTACAATTACTAAAATCTAAAACATTAAAATCAATTTTTTAAAAATGCTTTCTGGTAACAGTAAAAACACATACTAACAATTATATATATATTTTTTTTAAGCACACACTAGTATAACCTTTTTTGCATCTAGCAAGTTATATTAATAAAAGTGCCCTTAATCATTAAATTTTTAACCTAGCTTTATTGTTTTCAATTTTCCTTGAAATGTTCAAGAAGTTAGAGAACCGAGTAGTTTTAAGAAATGCAGTTAATTTTTTTTGTGAATATTCATTGGTACTTATAATAATAATAACAATAATAAGCAATTAGTATCATTCCTTCTTTCTTCTTCCTAAATTTTCATAATAAATATTTCATTTAGTATTTCAATAAATGTGTTAAAATAATTTAATGGAAGTAGTTTGCTACATATATTTTTCTATTCCTGAGTATTTTAACACTAAACTTTAAGGTAAAATATTTCATCTGATTGTTTTCCTCGTCCAATTTAGAATAACTACGTACTATTTACTTTAGACAAAGACAAACCTTTGACACGCTGAGTAAAGTTAAAATATTAAATGATCTAGAGAGTTACGGTATTCCCCCAAAACTGGTGAAGTTGGTGAGAATGACCCTGTCAATAGCATTGGTGTGGTATAGAGTGATGGAAGAATGAGTAGCAACATAGCTAAGGAAGTCAGACCAGGGGATGTACTCTTGGCTATGCTTTTTAACCTGGTGCTTCAAAAGGCAGTGGAGAACATTGATATGAGAGGATATATTACAAACAGAATGTTACAAGAACAGGCATATGCAGATGATGTACTGGTAGCAAAATTTCAAGGAGATATTTGTACAAACAGAGATGTAGACAAAAATGTTTGAACTTGAAATAAACAAAGGAAAAACCAAATATGTGAAGGTGAACAGTGCAAAAGCAGGAGGACTGGGAAATGAAATGAAAATTTGGGTATACACCTTCAAAAACGTCAGAAATTTCACATACCTGGGAACTGAAATTAGTAGTGTCAATATAGTGCCCATGGAAATTAAAAGAAGAATTATGCTTGGCAACTGTGCATACTTCTCCAGTGCTGAGTTAATAAAATTTTAAATAATCACAAAAAGCACTAAAATGAAAATTTGTAAAACATTAATTCGATCAATTGTGACCTATGGATGCAAAGCATGGACCTTAAACAAATGAGATATTAAGGTTTTGAAGGTGTATGGAAAATAATAAGGAGGACCTGTTTTTGAAGAAGGAACATATAAGATAAGAAACAATGAGGAAATAGAGGAAATACTGCAAGGACAAAATATAGTAAGAATAGTGAATAGTAAGTCACAAAGAATTGGTTGGCTGGGTCTCATGGATAGAATGACAGAACAGAAATTACAACAAGGGAGATTGCATTAAAATAGACAAGACTAGGAGAAGAGGCCGGCCAAGAATGCACTGGCTCTGGGATGTAACAAAGAATTTAATAGCAGTGGGGTGAGAAGATGGATAGAAGCAGCGAGAGACAGTGAAGATTGCAAGCGAACCGTAGGAGGCCAAAGCCCACACTGGGTTGTAGCGCAGGATAAGAGAAAGAAGAATTTAGAACAACTAACAATCATCTTACCTGAATAATGTAAATTTTTTTATTAAAATAGATTTTAGTCAGCCGATATGCCTTAGTTGATAGTGAAAATGTCTGGCATAACTAGATTATTGCTTTAAACCTAATTGTTATGTAACAATTTTTTATCTAACTTCTTAATAATCTTTCAATATTCTAACCTATTAGGTTAGAATAGGATTTTCTCAGTTTTTAACTTCTACAAAATTAGGACATATTCTTCAACATATTAAAATAGAAAAGTTATTTTTAAGTTGCCAATCTATGTGGTGATCTCCTTTCATCCGGAGATCCTGGGGTTTGAATCCTGTTCAGGCGTGGCATTTTTTATATGCTAAAAAATTTCATTACCATATCCCACGCACAAACTTTAATCTTATGTGGTGATATCATCAAGTAAAAAAAAAAAAATTATAAAATATTTCAAATATTTTAAAATAATTTGAACTTCAATAAAACCAGAAGACTAGGACTGTCTTTACAGCTGATTTTCAATCCTGATTAATGGAGCTAGTCCATAGGTATTTAACAAGAATAACAATGAAACACACCTGTTCCAAAGAGAAAGCTTTTCTCTGCCAAAGAGAAAGCTTTGGTTTTGAAAAAAGAATTAAAAAAAAATGTAATTGCAGATTTTCATGGAAACAACTTAATTTTAGTATGTACAATAAAAGTAATTGCATTCATCCGTGTGTCTTTAATCCTGTGGTTGAACCTTTCTAAGAAATAACTGAAGAAATTTTTATAAAATCTGGTACACTTCATTGAGTCACTGACCCAGGAATAGCCAGTTATTTTTTAATTTAATTCGAATTTGACGGGACTTGAGGCTTTTAGTCCCTTTAAACATTTTCAAGTTTGGAACTTTTTAAAAAAACTTTGATAGCAGGCACCCAGTATATTAAATTTCAGCCTTTTAGATGAACACACTCTCTCTCTGAAAGTGAACATAAGTGCACATATGTGAAATCAACTCATGTGCACGTATGTAATTTTTTATGATGTTATGTTTCATATATTTGAGAAGTGGTTCTTAGTTGCAACATGGGTTCTCTGTTTTAAGCCCAGCAAGGATTTATTCTAAACCCTAACAGATGTATAGTTTTAAGATTTCTCTTCAAAAACCTGAAAAAAATAATACAATATTAAAAACTTCTCAAAATTGGAGATTATTTACAAAATCCATTTATTTAGAAAAATATAACTTAAAACTTTAATTATCTTCATTCAATATTTTCTAATGAAAAGAAAAATAATATAAAAATTTTGACATTTTATTTTGTGTGCATAAATAGTGCACTTCTTTTTGTTTTTATGACATCTTCGAATACACTTTAGATGAATTTTCTTTAAAAATGAAAATAAAAACATCAGTTACAAAATAAATCCTAAATTTAATACAATTTTATTAATTTGATTTAAGTAGCAGACAGAATATTCAGAAAAATTATTTAAAAAGTTATGTAAATATGATTATTATGCAAATTGTATACATGAATTGTATCATGCAGTAGAAACTTACTACAAATATTTCTGATTATAGGTTCAAACACATCGATATGGAGTCCAGCAGTTATAGACTCATGTTTAGAGAGTCAGAGAGGGACTAGTGGATCAGGTTATGTTGGTAGCAGCAGTGCTACTACTACAACTACAAACTGTTATCCTCCACCACACCACCAAAATTACAGTCCTTATTACAGTAACATGGATTATTTAGGACCTACCTCTGCAATCACCCATTCGCAGCTCAATCCAGTAAGTAAACACAATATCATTAATAATCATGAGTAGTATACATACCAAACACTACAATTACATAATCCTACTAAAACAAATAGAATAGAATAACAGAGTACTTGTTCATAGAAAAGCATATTATCTTTACTTGCTACAGGTTTTAGTAAATCACAGACATATAAGCATGAGTATTAGGTATGCAATAAATTTATATGTGTGTATCTTGTGCCATAACCAACAAGGTTTTAGGTGACTTAATATGAGTCAAAAATTACTCTTGAAAATGTTACTTGTTACTCTTGAAGACTAACAAGTATCCCACACCAGACTTGCCAGGGAGAGTAAGGAATGAAGTGGTTTCTGTTGCCTTTTTCACTGATCTGAATATGCTGTTACATATATACACTTGCCCAGCTCACTGAAATGCAGGCAATACTTAGCCCTATATACCCATTACCATAGGTATTTGCTGTACAGTGAATATGACTATCAGAGAAAACAACTCTATTATTGCTTGATAATCTGATTTATTTTATCTCAGATACTTTACATGTGTCACAACTATAAAAAAGACTGGGAAGATGTAGTAAAGCAATAAATTAATGTACCGCTTTCTATTAGGAAATATTATCTTATATACAGTTATTCAATTGAGCAGAGAGCAATAAATTTACATCATTCAAATATTGTTAAGTTTATAAACTTTCTTCTAGAACAAATCACAAAAATCTAACCTTTGAAAGTAAAATTTTTTAAGTGTTATCAAAGAGTGCTTAGGACTAAGTTGGGTCCCCTGCAAAGATTTCATTTTCAGAAGTCTAGGTAATTCGAAAAATTCAGGGATGAGTGAGTAGTATTTTACATTTGAATAGTACTCTGACAGCTGTTATTAGAATTAAATCATGTATAAAATTCATACACATGTCTCTGTAACATTAAAATGTTAAATATATCTACATAAAAAGAGAATTTATACGTGCAATTTTTTGAACAATTCAAAGTTAATATCTACTACAAGTAATTCATTATCAATATTGTTACTAATAAATGAACCACCTAACAAAGTAATGAAATATCATCAATGTGCCCTTAGACCCTGATTCTAATTTTCAACCCTGATTCAAATTAAAACTCTAATAAATTAAATAAAGTTGAAATCGTTTATAAAGAAATAATTTATAATGTAAAAACGGAAGAAAGAAAAAAAAGGAAAAGTGTACAACATACAAAATCCAGGATCACTCCTGCATTTTATATATTTTATACTTTTCCTTTTTTTTTTTAAGGATGGTTCAAATACCCAAAAGCTGATCACCAGTGAATTCATTTTTATTATTCTAAAAGGTAATGAAAGTTTATACAAATTAGCATTTGTATAAAATATTACAAATGTATGAATTAACTTTATTAAGTATATACACTAATAATATTCAAGATATGGGTATAATTTAATCAAAATTATTGTTTTCTTAAAAAAAAATAAATGCAAAGATTAAATTTTATTAACATTAATAATATGTTTTTAAAGGAAAATGGTTTGGATAGTTCATGGGTAAAGAGAGAGGATTCATCTTCTTGGTTTTACAACTCGACCGGCTGGGACCGAAAATGAAACACAATATATTATATAAGAAAAAATTAATTGCTGGCTACAAGATTAGCCATTCAGGTAATTATTATAATTCAAAATTTATTAATAATTTATAAACCAAAAAATAAAGCAAGCATTGTTAAGTAAATATGAGAAGTGAATTTCAAACAATAATAAAAGAAGGATCAGTATTTAGCTTTGGGTCTGCCTTCTAGTGATAGATGACTATTTCACCAAGAATAATTAGGTAATTTTAATTCAGGATAGAAGTAGTACAGCCAGTCCATCCTCGATGAGACAGTTATTTAATCAGGTTTTCTCTTTATCTAACTTCTTTGCCTTTATATCTTACATCTTTTTTATTTCTATAACAATATAACTGTTATTCTATTTATATATTATTTTCCATTTAATGTTACTTAAACAAACTAATTTATATTTTTAAGAACATATACTCGTACTCATACTAGACAATATTTAGAAGCACACTGGAGTCAAATCTAAGAAAAGTTGAACACTTCATAAAACAGCTGTGACGTGAGGTTAAGGTTGCATGTGAATTTATCCAAAGAATTATCCTCAATACTACTGTTGAAACTAAATGATATTAAACAATTGATATGGTTTTGGTACCATAGTTTTTACTAATTTCTTAAAATTTCTTAGTCAGAATGCCGTTAATTGCTAACAATTACATCTTAACTCCCCAGATTAGTGACTTACCAGAACAGAAACACCATAGATACAGAAGCAACCAAGAGAAATACTCAAGAAATAAACCTGGACTAAATTTTAACTTAATCCTAATACCTTGAAAGGTAGGTAATATAAACTGTAGATAACATAAACCATAAAATATAGATAGGTTGTAATCAATATTATCAAAAGAATGAAAGTAATAATACAGAAAGAGTGCATCCATTTTCCAGAGGTCTCTTGTACCTGAGTGAGTTTCTGAGTTACCCACCATCATGTGTTCTTACCTAGCTATATGTAATTTGTAGTTTTTTCTATGTACATATGGAACATTAATACACATGTATACCAGTTCAGATAGTAAAATAAGTTCTGTATCCAAAATGTTTATATACACTCTTAATTTGTTGTCCATCCTCAGTTTATGAATCTTAAACACATGTTTTCATGAAGAGGGTGTCAGAGATATATTATGGAACAACAAATGCTGGCTGATTTAAAATCTAGAGTTCTAAGGTTTAAATCCTAGTAAAGGACTGTCTTTACATAAAAGTAAATGTACTTTTATACAGATTTGAATACTAGATTGTAGTTACCAATGTTCTTTGGTGGTTAGGTTTCAATTAACCACAGACCTCTGGAACAATTAACCTGAGGCTGTACAAGACTAGATTTCATTTACATTCATACATATCATACTCATTCATCCTATGAAGTAATACCTTACAGTGGTTCTGGAAGCTAAATAGAAAAATGGAAAGAGGGTACTACAAATGCAAGAAGGATTTTTAAATATTTTCCCTCAAATATTTTTGCTAAATTCTTTTTGGGCTAGTAGATTGTAAAAGTATTATTTTATAATTGGGTAATAGAACTCTTCCGTGATTTCAAGTAATATTTCTACAGAATTTTACAGTATATATACTTGAAAATTAACAACAGATTAGCCAAAACAACTTAAAATTCTGTATTTAATATTTTAAGAAGTTTCTAAAAGAAATTCCTACTCCCTTTTCTGACATCCTTGAAATTACTACTGATGCCAAAAGAAGCTTCTCAATCCACTCTTAATGAAAAATCCTAAATTAGTTTAAATTACTTTAACTGCACACAATATAGTTACAATATAAACAGATGTAATTATATTTTAACATTGGATTTTCTAGGTAGCTATCACAATTTTCTCTTGCTTAGAAGTTCATATAATAAAAGTGTAGAGAATTAATAAAGGTCGTAAATTAGATTTTATTATACACTAATGAAAATTCAAAGAATTAATAAAATCATTTTTAATTTAATTAAGCAAGTAATATTGCTGACAATGTAGCCTCAATCCTTAGAAGATCATAAATATCCATATTTATGATCTGTATTAAAACAGGAAACAAAGTTACTGCATTTATTTTTTGGTATATTACATAAGTTACAGGTAATTCATATTTTTATGAACAAATACCATATGTATTTCCGTACCTAAAGTCTAACAATAACATAGGTAGGTGACTTCGGTACAAGAGTTTGGAAAATAATCCAGCTTAGATTGTGGCATTTTTTGTCATTTTCCTGTGCAGTAAAGCATGGACTTTTTTTTATATTTAAATAAAGATAGTCTTTTTTTATTTTTTGGTGAAATACCCTACTTATGTATAAAAAGCAGTCAAGGAAAATAGTAATGTATTTAGAGTTTTCTTTTGTGCATATTTGATATCAGTACTCTTGAGAACATGTCATCTCTACACTAATCCTAAGTCAATATACTCAGATTAAAGGTATGTTAAAGTTTTATTATAGAATGTTAACACTATTAATATTTAATTCATAATAGAATCAAATATATAAATATATAGCTACTCAATTATCTATTTATCTAATACAATAATTTATTATAATCAGTTTTTGCCTTTTTCTTTTTTTTACAGATGATGCCTAGAAACAAACAAGTATATGAACAAAAACAGGTAGATAATGCAATGAGAACAAATTTCAAACAAGGACTGATGAGTGGATCTGTTACCATGGATTGGGGCTGTACAGAATACACAAATAGGCCTAAATAAAAAAGGGTTATTATTACAATAAATATTATTATTTATAATAAATCAATTAATCTAATTGATAAATTAATTACATTAATTTATTATATTGCAAAATATATGATATTTATTTTTTTAGAAATCAAATTAATAATTATTTAATGACATCTAAAAATGAATAAAATGTAAGATGTTAAAAATTAACAGAATATCTGACTACGGAAAACCTTATGAGTCAATCCTAATCAAATATCAAATTATTTTGATTAAATGATACATTTTTAAAAACATTTTATTCATTATACAAGATTAATATTGTTACAGAACTGCATAAATTAAAATATATTTAAATTCCTTTTTTAACATATATTTATTATATATTTTACTTTGATGAGTTGCAAATAGATTTGTTTTTATGAAAACAGCTTTTGAAATTTGCCATTAATTTTTTTCAAATCTTTTTACATTAAGCAGATTTATGTATTAGTGATAAATCATCTGATGAAACTATTTAATAAAAATTATGGTACAGTTGTTCTAGAAATATAGGGGCACAAACAAGGTACCACCTAAATATATTACTCTCCTCTTGTCATAGTTGGGAAAAAACAATCCTTCAATTAAAAAAAAAAATATGTTTTCTTGTAACAACTTGAATTGTAAATTATTTTAAGAAATTAGATACTGAAATAAATTTTTATACAAGACATATATGAAAGAAAGTACAAAAAAAAGTCTTTACACATTTGTTTCCATTTTTTAATTAAAAACACAATTGTAATAGTAAATTTATGTATATTAAATTTATTTACTAAGAAAGATTTTGTATAGAACATTATTGATTTATTATTATTATGATTATTATTATTATAATTATATTGTTATTACTACTCTTATCCTATTTTAATTATATTGTATAATTAATAATAATATATTATAGAAATTAGATAATACTGATTAAATATAATTAAAAATTCTTGTACTGAATATTGCAAAAGAATTTTTAAAGAATTTAACCCATGAAAAGCATATATCAAGTTTTGTATAAGTGTGTGTTAGTTATTTTATCTTTGTAGCCAGTGATTACCTGCAGGGATCAATTAAGGTCATTATAGCTTCTACTGAAGGAATAACAACAGTTTCTGTGCTTTTGTATAAACCTTTGCGTTACCAAGCATTTCTCATTTTACATGATAAAAAAAAAACTTTAATTTTTAATTAGAATAAATTTTTTGTTTTCAAAATTATTTCTGTTGATTATACTTGTGATTCTGTTAGACAAAGCCATGGTATACAAAACACATTATTTTTTAGTATCTTCACTAGCTGCTCATAAAATCTTGGCCTCATTTAGCTCCAACTTTCTCATCTAAAAGCTTATCTAAATATTATTTTGTATTTTATTTGAGAAGGTAAAATTTAATTGTTAAAGCTAATAATAGACTTTTGATTAGGTTATAATTAAACTGCAATCAGATATGTGGTACACGACTGTGTCATTATTAATTATAATTTATATATTTTTATATTATATATACCAATGGGCCATGCAAAATAAAATTATTATTAGAATTGTCTATTATTTTGTCGTCAATCAACATTTTATTTTTATTTATAATGGCATCATTAGTGATTAACAGTATCAAGAATATCCTGTATTTATTACAATACCATGAAAAATCTGTTAATTTATTGTAATAAATACTTAAAAATGTAATAGCACAATTTAAAAAAAATGGTACACGACTGAATTCATGGTGCTACTTTGCTGATCACTTGCATGCAAGTAAATAATGACTGCTATTCTTTCGACATGGAGATTTAGCTGAGACAAAGGTGCTTATTCTAAAACTTCTGTGATGATGCAACAGAAATTTGTTTGCTTTTTTATAAATTAAAGTTGTTGTTTTGTAACTAATATAATTTAAAACAATGAATAACTTACTATAAAAGGAGTTTTTTCCAGTGATATATTACGATCGTCCAGCAATCTATAGAAGCTGAATTTCTTTTGTTTTACTTTTAATAAATTAAAAGTAGCTTTAGCTATTACCATTTATTACGTCTTTAAATTTCTAGGATGATGCCTCCTGACCTGAAACATTTCAACAATTAAGGAATTGTCAGGTAGTAAGGTTAGTCCATTTTATGAACTTGACCCTCAGCAGTGATTATTTGTTTAATTGGTAAATACAATTTCACTTAAGAGACCTAGTAAGAGTAAAAACAGCAGTCAATCAAACCTTGGAAACACAAACCTCTTTAAATCAAAATATTAGTTAAAAAGTTTTTTTTTTTATTTCCCTTCCATTTTAAATGTGATTTCCTGAAATTTCAGTAAATAAATTTATTCATTTAGTATTATTTTAACTTTTATAGCCAATTATGTTAATATCATATAGATTATCAATAGAGATAATAAAACAGATTTTTTATAAGATACATCAGACTGTATTTGAAAACGACAATAGTTTCCATGACGATGAAGACATCATTGTTGTCAACAATGATTTACCAATAATCGTTGTTAAATAAAATATATAATTTATTTCAGACAAAAGACAATCCAACTTTTTGAAGTTAATGAACTTAAAAATATATTGGTTCAACAACAAAAATAAAACAGCAACAAAATTAAAAGTTGTTGATAAACAACTTGACATAATAAATAGGAGCTGCAAAATACAATTTTATTTTTTGCAATTTTTCTGTTTAATTACATACAGTGCATGGTAAAATGCTGAGTCTTAAATTACAGTATTAAAATTTGTTTTCTTCTTTTTTGGTATTGTTAGAAAAGTATTAAATAGTGTTTCAGTTTGTTTACATTAAATTACAATTTTATATACCGCAATCCATGTTACAGACAAAACATATTAAAAGATAATATAATAAAGAGTTCTTACTCATTCAAAAAGTTTTCAATTTTACTCAATATTAACTTTCCTCAGCAAGTCACTGATATACCTACTGCATTCAACAGAACACTGTAGCCTCAGTAGCGCTATGCTATTACATACTTCCCAGGTACATTTTGGATTGTGTAGTGCCTGACCATAACTGAGAATGTTTTTATATACAATGCAACTAAGTTAACACTGCATGCGAGAAAAAATGTGATCTAAAAATTTAAAACTGAAAATTATCTCAACAGTCATAGGGTTACAAGTAGAAACAAGTTGCAAATGCTTATTAGAGCTGTTCATGTATATTAGTATTGTTTTTTTTTTTATTGTTATTAAAAAATACAACAAACTTTTATATTATTACTATTTGAATTTAGTATATGTATTAATATTTAGTTTTACATTGGTTTTTTATGAAATTATCTGTTAGCATTAAATTTAGTCTACTAGTTCTTTTGTTGTTTTATTGTCTATCTCATTGTTTTTACTGTTTATTTTCCAACAGCTAAGACTGTAGATAAGGACAAATATGAGAAAACCTTATTTTTATAGTGAAGGTAGAAATATTATCAATGATGTTGATAATAAATATGTTTTTTTTTAGGAAAAAACTAGATAAATTAGTTTATCTACTTCAATTGAAAATTATTAGATCATATTTTCCTGCAGTGAAGTTAAATTGATTGTGCTGTAGATTAGTGTTGACCAAATTTCTGTGCCAATCAAATCCAGATGCAATGTTAAACTGGTCATCAACTATTTAAAAATAAAACCGTAATTTTTTAATATCGGTTTGGATCATTTTGAAAATGACAATAGTTTTAACATGATAGTTTTAAGACTGATTTAAAATTAATGTAGTAAAAAATGTAATATGCTTCTCTGGTCATTAGTTGTAGAGGCTTCAGAACAAGGCATTATCACAAATAATTTTTTTAAATTGATTTTAATGTCTAAAGCAATGCTGATTGTGAAAGATGTCACAAAGTAGCAAAAAACACTTCAGTCATGTACCACTTAAATTATACAGATATTTAACAAGATTAGCAATTAGTGCCCATTACATCATTGCAAACTAGACTGTTGCTTTAAGAAACCAAAACTGGAATAAGTTTTTTTTAATAGTTAAAATTTTAATTTTAATAATGGAAATAGTTTTTATAGTACAGTAATATTTCATTTGTACATACAAAAATCAGTTATGTGCTGTATATTTTAATCAATCAGAATGTCAATACCAAAATAATGCCTTTGGATTTTTCTCTTTCAGCCAGTTAATTAATCTCTTTATTGCATGTACTCCAAAATGTAAATATGGCCTTAAATTTTGTAGTTTGGATTGCAAGCTGACTGGAATGAATTAACCATAAATGAAGTATGCCTGTAATTAAAACAGACAGCTTGGTAACAAGAGAGTTAATAATACAAATAGAAAAATGTATTTATCATTTATATATAATTGAATTCATAGCAAAACTGATTGGCCTTGAATGATCCAAATAGGGAAAAAGAAGTTAACAGTCATTCAACCACACAGTTTATATCTCAGTATGAATACTATATCTTAAATAATTAAACAGATTCTAAGAAAAAGAAACAAACTATCAAACAAATCTGTGGTTATGATACAATACTGATATTTATACATACTGGCCTAAATGTGAATTGAACAATACAGTTTTTATTAAAATAAATACCAAATACTTGTGATTTTTGAGTGAAACTAGTCAAATTTAAATAAAATTATCAACAGAATCTATTTTTTTGAATTGATACTTAAAAGAGAAAGAAAATTAATGTACAAATATTAGAGTGTAAATTTATAATATTTCTTTATGTTGAACTGAAGCTCTTTACAACGAACAACTGATGTTAACAATTATTTGTAACCGATACATAAAATAAACTTAATTTACCAGTTTCAACAGTGTAGTATTATATATGAAGTAAAATATACTAATATTAAGTAATTTTAATGGCATAATATCTTTAAATTATGTATTTAATTATAGTAGCACAGCCAGATTTATTTTTAAAACTTTATAAGTAAAATAAGCTTAAAGAGATCATAAGATAAGAATGGCTTTTATTTGAAAATAAAATATTTAAAAATACCTATATAAACCTCTATAAAAATCAAGAATTGAAATAATTTGTTTATTGTTTTTAGTTTAAGTTATATTTTTTTCTTAAAGATCTTTTCTGTCTTAATAAAACATATCAAAATGATGGATTAACCTAATCGTTATCTTCATTTGTTCTCTTTATGCAGTTGTTACTAAATTGCTCTGTAGTTCAAAGATATCCACTAAACTCTCCTATCCATTACTCTTTCTTGAAAACTTTCTCTAGCTCTGTTCTCTTTTCTTGGTCTTCCAAATAACTAATCTTTGAGAATCAACTTTTTCTAGGTCTTTCTCTTGGTCTTCTTCCAGTTATAATTAAACATTTATGTTTGCATTTGTCATTCTCTGTAACTGCCCAGGCAGCTTATTCTGCCCTGTTTAATTCTCTCTGCAGGGCTTCAAATCCTAGATCTTTTTTACCACAGCATATCTTTTGTCTTTTATACCATGCTTCTTTAAATGTTCATCTCTTTGGCCTGTGTTTTGTTATCTTCTATTCTCTTACACATTTAAGACTGTATTTATGTCTGTTTGTATTTGATGGGTTACTGCTTATCCTGTATGCATGTTCTAATCCTATCATAAAAGTCTCTTACCATTCAAAATCTACTACTAATTTTCTAATCAATCTTCCAATTCTCAGATATTTCTCACCCTAAATATTAATAATATAAAGTAACTAATGTAAATAATTATTTACATTAATAATATTAATTACATGGAATTATATCTGGTGACCAAAGTGGGCAAGCAATTGATTCATCACATCTAGTCCAGCGATTTGGGAATGTGTTGTTGAGGGATTTACATACTAATAAACCCCAGTGTGGTGGTGCTTCATTTTGTTGGAATATGATTTCAGATTATAACTCTTCAAGCTGAGGATAAGCAAACCCTTCTAACAAGACCAGATAGATATTAACATTAACTGTTGTTTTTGCAAAGAAAAAAGGTCCAGTCACAAGATCATGTAGCTATTCACACCAAACATTAATTTTTGGGCTATCTCTAATGCAGTCAAGTATAACATGTGGGTTCTCTGATCCCCATATTTTAATGTTCTGAGTTTCACTTTTCCAGACACATGAAATTTAGCCTTGTCTAAAAACATAACTTTTTTAAGGATACAATCATTATTTTCAATTTTTTCAATCATTTCAGCAAATTTCTTTCTAGAAGTGTGATCTTGTGGTGGAACGTGCTGCAATATTTGTAATTTATAAGGACGCAATTTTAGACGCAATAGTTTCTTCAAAACATCATACATGGTAGATTGCAGAAGATTTACCTCATGCACTGCACTCCGAGTTGACTTCCCAAGGCTGTGAATAAAAGACTGACGAATGATCTCCATTTTCTCATCTGATGTTCTAGTAGGCCTGCCTGCACCCTTCTTATGTTCAACACTGCCAGTTTTCTTTAAATTTATCATACCATGAATGAATACATATTCTAGAGGATGGCTCTAAGTTATACCGAGTTCTAAAACTGCATCGGACGTGTATAGCTGATTTTGTTTCAATAAACCACTCTACGCATTGTGCTTTCATCTACGGATTCATGGCAACTGACCTGTCACAAATGACCTGTAGTATTTACCGAATGAAACTTTATGAGTTAGCTGTTAGAGAGTCCAATCACTCATTAATAGGACTATCATTTTTTTTTCTAATAAGACATCAAAGTTGTTCAGATAAATATATATCATAATAATTCTTATCCAACAACATTATTCAAAATTCAGTCATTTTATTCTTAAATAACTTTATAAACAAGGCATAAAACTTTAATGTATACCAACAATTTTTTTTGTTTTTTACTTGTGTCTCATAAAGCAGTTCATTTAAACTGAAACATTCTCATCTGTAAGCATGATAAAACATGATTTGATTTTTTTTTTAATAAAATTTAAAGCATTTAAAAAGTAAACTGCTTTAATTTCTTTTGAAACTTTAGTATCAATGCATAACTAATTTATTAAAAAAGAAATTTAAAAAAAACCAATACGCTGTTGAAAAGATAAAAATCTGTACAAAAGTACATGTTTACTTTTAATAAAATAATACAAAAATAATGAATATGAATGAAAAATCATTTCATAAAAACTCTTACCTTATAGAGATATACAAAACACAAACATATTAACCATTAAAAGCTATTACTAAGGTGTTTCCTGATTATTTAGTGATGGACAACATTACCTGCAAGATGGATCACGAAGAAACCATACATTAATGATGAAAAATCTTTATGAAGCACATTTACAAATGAGATATTTTTTAAATATGTAAATCTTTTATTAACAATTTTAACCATGTTTAGTCTTAATGATCAATGAATTTAATAAAATTAAATTAGTTCTTACCACACTACATGTACTTGGTCTATAAATTTCTGAAAATCTTAATCTGGCTGAGCTGCTATTTATTTATGTGCTTTATATTAAAGAATAGTAAATTTTATTTTTATGGTCTAAACTTGTAATAAAGTAAGATACGTATAGGTACTCATAAGAGAATAAAATAGGTGTAAACAAAGTGTAATGCTAAAAAATGTCAGGTTTACCTAATCAGTTTTATTTAAATTATATACTATCAGAGTGTCATAACCATACCAATGTATTTTAAAGTTAATAATTATTTTCACTGAATACCACTGTTCTGTAAAAAAAAAAAAAAAAATAAGTAAAGTCAAGATTATTGATTTAGTAAATCAGCAATCAGTAATTTTAATATTCAGTAAGGTATTGAACTGAATGTTACCTGCGCATAGTTTTTGTCAGTCTTCTATTTCACACTTCATAAAACTAAATCAATTTATTCTAAAAATATATACTAAATCTCAAAAGCAAAATTGGTTACATAAACTAACTCATGATTGTGCAATTAAATACTTTTGATACTGTATCCATTGCTGAAAGTATACTATGTTTACATAATAAATATTATCACTCTTCTAGTAATCTTGATGAAATATATATTATTTATCAAAGTTTAGAAAGTGCAAAATACATAGATTTGCAGAAGTTCTTCTTGAGGTGTCTTAACCATTAGGCTTCCTAATGTAAAGTGGAAGAATAGTGTTGTCACAGCTGTCAGTTGCCAATCTAGCAATGCATATCATCTGAGCTTTCTAAACTTTGATGGTTAATAACATGTGGCTTTTACGGCTGGGACTGTAGCAGATGCCGGTTATAAAACAATGTAATAGATGCCAGATGACAATTGTCATTTTTTCAGTGTAACTAGAGTTAGGTTAAAAATGTATATTAAATTTATGATAACCAGTAAGGAAGTTAGTCAATTGTTTACATCTATTTTAACTCCTGGTGGATTCTATGTTCAATTAATGATTTAAATGTTATCATTTAGCTAATCATTAAATTTATTATTTTTATAACTCAAAATTTAATTAAGTTCATTATATATTTTAAAAACTAAACTTTTAATTAAAGTATTTTTATTCTTTGCTGCTGATAATTTAAAAAAATAAAAAACCAATAGTTTATTTTTTAACAAAATTGTTTTATTTCTCATTATTATTATTCTTAAACTTGCTTAAAACAAACATTTAAAAACAACCTGACAGATTTGTACTTAACTGACAATTTTCAGACTATTTTTCAGTTAAGTGCTCCAGATTTACTATATCTCATTTATCTTATGTTTAGAAGTAATGTAAAAAAAACTATTCCATTGTAAAATTAAATAGGTAAATCCATGATTATCATGGGAGACATTTCTAAATATCATCTCTGTACAACCAATCAGCAGCAGAAATAAAAATAAAAATTAATAATTTATAAATAAACAATATTGTATTTAATGTTTGAATTTCAAAATATTAATATATTATTTAATTTAATAACATGTTGGATGTGCCATGCTATACATTTCCTTGAGTGAAGACACAGTCCATTAATAAAAAGTAGAATATCTGATTTTATCGATTTTATACGCTGAATGAACTTTGTAGTTATCATAATGTATGGTTTAGCTCAGAAAAGTACAAAATTTTATGTTCATGTCTTGTTTTATTGAAGGTAAAATTTATTGGTTTATTAGATGTAGTTTAATATTAGAATGTGTCCTTTATCAGGTATATTTATCTGCAGGATATACTATAAAGCTGTTTGAGTTAATCTCTATTTTAAACATTCATAATTAAATATATTTAAATACTACTTATCGAAGATAATTATAATCAAACTTATAAATCAACAAGGAACATAACGTTTAATAATGGGTCCATGCAATATTTTTTCTCTTTCTTTAACCCTGATCATAATCATATTAATTTAATTAAGCACAGAAAAAAATGTTTTATGTATACATACAAATCTTCAAAGGAAAATAATATCATAATAGAGAGTAATGACAAACATTTTATGACTGGCATTATTTATTGCATGCCAAGTGTCAGTTTTATAAGGATTTTTTTCCTGATCTCAATTTCAAATTATTTTCTGTTGTTTTGTTTTTTTATAAAATTTAAGTAATATTAACTACTACACAAGCATTAGATAACAGTAAATGCCAACAGCATTCAGTGAAATTATATCCAAAATTGTTTAACTTCAATGATCTATGGAAAGATTAGTTTATTAAAAATAGCTTTGACACTAGCATTTTCCTTACTTCAGACCCTTCAATTTCCAGGGTACTTTGTGAGACATTGAAGATGTGGAACTATCACTTTAAAAGGAATGGATTTTACTATCTTATCCAGAACTCTGATTTCTTATTATCTGAGGAATGTGATCAATATATAAAGTACTAATAAAATCATCAAATTAATTATTAAAATGTCCTCTTTATACTAATACAATAACTTTTTTTAAATATTTTATTTTTGAATAATCATTTCATAAAATAATTGATTTTACTAACATTTTTAGAAGATTTCAAAAAAATTCAGCTATCATGTTTTATAAAAAAAATCAAACAATTCTGACATTTTGTTATGTTTTTTCCATGTCATGAACAACTAAAAACTTTTAAAATGACAATCTAAATTAAATACAATGAATAAGTTTTAACATTTTGTTCATTT
Source organism: Lycorma delicatula (assembly GCF_047948215.1). NCBI lineage: Eukaryota > Metazoa > Arthropoda > Insecta > Hemiptera > Fulgoridae > Lycorma > Lycorma delicatula. The sequence continues at coordinate 28,061,909 of NC_134456.1, forward strand.
TATAAGTATACAGTTTAAAATAATCATTCCTGTAATATTTTTTTTTTAGAAAATCACTTAAACTTTTATGGATATACTAGTTCTTTTATCAAAATTTTTGGGTGAAACTGGAGTAATGCATTACTCCATTACATTACATGCATGCATTACATTACATGCTCCATTGGCATGTGTTAAATGGATTAATTTAATTATATAAATTTTCATTGACTTCTTTTATTAACAAGGATGTATACATAAATCTTACATGTTGTGAAGAGTTAAGAATTTTGTGAAATCAGAAAAAAGCTATAAAAATTAAATAAATTAATCCAGTAGTAAATGAAGATGAATAAAATAAATTAATATTTTAATAAAAATAGTTTTATAAATCAGTGCACTATTTAATAAAATAAACAATCAATAAATTGATCCAATGTTTGGTATGTGTAGGATGAAAATTAATTATTAAAACAACTTGTAAACCTCAGTTTTGAATATTATAAAAAATTAAATTGGTAGCAAAAAGCCAATATCTAACTCTGTTAAATTCCACTAATAAACAGTTATGTGAACTTCATTAAAAATATTTTTTATTCTGATTGAACAAATCCATAGGCCTATTATGTAAAATTAAAGAATAGTTACTTTTTTGAAGAAAAAAAAAATCTATTGTGTGCATTAAAATATGACTGTAAATTGGTGAAATGTTTTGTCAGAGATGAATGTATTTAATTAGTTTGGATATGCTGTGCTGATATGAAATGTGTTAGTATGTAAATAATAAAAAAAAAATGTGATGTATATTTATGAATAATGTTTATGTTGATAAAAGTAATAAATAACAAATCCATATTGTCAAAATAATGCAGTTTTTCTACAACAATTATTATAACTTACAGAATGTGAAACCTTCTTACCAGTGCCACAAGTATACAACAAAATCTACATTTCAAATACTGTTACTTTTAAGGTATGTTAAAAATTTTATCTCTGTCATTGCCTTACAGTAAAACTGGTTGATGTTGGACAGTATGATCCTCATGTATAATTATATTCATTTACATAAAAATGGTACGAGCAGATCAAACACGATTTATCTATTGTGAACCATGACTGTTCAATGAGAAAACAGTTATATTTCACGAGTGCATTCTAATATTTAAAAATATGTTGCCCTCCAATAATGACAGCCCCAGAAACACAATAAAGTAAAAAAAAACCCATTAAATTATTTTCATAGCAGAAATGTGAGGAAGGTCTTCTGGCACATCCATAACTGTAAAACAAACATTTTCAAACCTATCTTTAAAAAACGGTTTTTCTTTATTTTGACATGTAGAATATTTACTAAAGTATATCAGTTTCTGTGAGATACCAATATAAATATATTTCTTGGGACACAAATTATGGCACAAGATTAGAGATTATAAAAGCTTTTTATAACAAAAAAAAAATAAAAAAACCTTCAGTAGTTAAAAATGAAATTGTCATAAAGCCCAAAAAAGTGAACTTGAAAATCAGACTTTTTGAGAGTTAGCATAAATTTATTTTATTAAATAAAATAAATCCTGGGTTCGAATTCCGATCAAACACAGCATTTTTCATATACTACATTTCGATATCCCATACACAAGTTTCAAGCTTATGTGGCGATATCATCAAGCAAAAAAAAAATATCATTGTCAATAAACAAAATTTATAACAAAATTTTGTAAAACGTTTAGTTTTGAGAGAATTACTGTAAATAAAATTAACTAAAGGCCACACAAATAAAGCTAATCTTGACTTTTACTTAAAAACATGCTAGAAATTTTTTAATTTTAAACCAAGCCAAAAATCTTTTTGATATTGAGGAAAATAAGTAAAAACAAATTGAACTACTCGAAATTAAAAAGGTTTTACATTATATAATTACATAAATTATTTGAAATATTCTCCTTCACTATTTCCACAATATTCCTTCAATCTAAAATTCCTTCAGTGCCTCTATATTATACACAGATCATTTCATAGAATTTCAGCAATCATATAAATTCTCATTACTAACTTTCCTCCTATAACTTTATGTCCATAGGTCTGTATACTAAAGTTTTCAAATAACCTCATAGGTAGCAGACCAATAGTTTTAGGTCAGGTGACCTTAGAAGAAAACCAATTAGTTTGCTACGCACAATTACATTGTTTAATGTTCAAGTATTTCCTAGCTTCTTCACAAAAATGTGAAGTCATCCCTATATGTTGGTATGTCACTTGCTGTTTGGTTAGCAGAAAAATGTCCTCTAAAAAATGTAGTAAGTTTTTTTGCAAGAAATTTATTATATATTTCCCATAAAGCATTCATAAAAAGTGAATGATCCAATAACCTTTTTGCCAATAATATCAACCAAGGATTGACATGAAACTTATCTTAGAAATTAGTTTCTACTGCACACATGGATTTTCAAAGCACATTGATGATTATCTTATAAATTATTAACTTCATATCATGAAAAACTGTCTCATTAGTAACTACTACTGTAGACTTGATAGCACTGATATCACTTTTAATTGTGTATCCAACCATCTGTTTTACACACATACTTAAACAATTTACCAAATTGCAGGAAAAATTCTTCCACACTATCTATTTCAACGGTCAATAAACATTAACCATCAGTAAAAGTTGAGTTGTAACCAGTATAAACGTTCTTCTTGAAAATAAAAATAAATTATTCTTCTCTAAACTTGCCAGGATATACATTCTACCTACAATATGAAATAAACCTCAAAACTTGGACCATAAAAAAAAATCAAAAAAACATTAAGTACATTTCAGTGCCTATGAAACAAATTACCTTAAAGTAAAGGTTAATAAAATCAATTTACAGACCAAAACTAAAACATAGTTACTCAGATTCTAAATGTTGCAATAAAATGAATTAAGATTACCAGTTCAAGAAGAAGTGTATATATAAAAGTAGGTTTTCTTTTCTAATGTTCTGAGAAAGATCCCTTGTAACTTAAATGGTGTTTAGTTATCCCATCTATTTTTTTATTTTTTTAGAAATCATGTTAGGAGAATCCTAACATGAGAAGTTTATCCCATCCACATTATTTTATTAGAAGTATCCCATCCACAACAGCATCTCATAAACCCACAGACAGAAACATCATTCAGTAAAGCTCAACAAAGAAAGCAGCTAATCTACTAGCTGGTATGAGGATAATTATTATCCACAATGTAGTTATAAATTTTATTGGAATTCAAATAGGAGACTTACATATACATCATTTTTCAACATAGCCCCCTTGCATTTCAACGCACTTGGTCCATCGTTGCACAAACTTCCTGATGCCCTCATAAAAGAAGATTTTTGGTTGAGCTGCGAGCCAGGAATTCACCGCTTCTTTCACTGTTTCATCTGAGGTAAATTAACGGCCCCTTAATGCCTCTTTGAGTGGACCAAACAAGTGGTAGTCAGAAGGGGCAAGATCAGGACTATACAGAGGATGAGCCAGTACTTCAAAGTTGAGTTGCTGGAGCGTTTCAGCAGTGTGGGCAGCAGTATGTGGACGGGCATTGTTGTGCAACAATACAACACCTTTCGACAGCAGTCCTCAGTGTTTGCTTTGAATTGCAGGCTTCAGCATGGCAGTAAGCATCTCACTGTAACACGCACTGTTTATTGTCATGCCAGTACTGGGCCTTGTGAGTCCCAAAAAACTGTAAGCATCAGTTTTCCTGCGGATGGTTGGGTCTTGAACTTTTTTTTGTATGGTGAATTTGGATGTTTCCATTCCACACTCTGCTGTTTACTCTCCAGCTCGTAATGATGGATGCATGTTTCGTCACCAGTGATGATTCTGTCTAAGAAGATGTCCTGTTCATTACCATAGCAATCCAAATGTTTTTGGCAGATGTCCAAGCGTGTTTGTTTATGTAACTATGTGACTTGTTTTGGAACCCATCTTGCACAGACTTTATGAAACCCAAGTCTGTTGTAGACGATTTTGTAGGCAGAACCGTGACTAATTTGCAGACGATGTGCCACTTTATCAATAGTTATTCATCTGTCTAAGAAAACCATGAGACGTGCACACTCAATGTTTTCGTCATCTGTGGCGGTAAACAGTCATCTGGCTCCTTCGTCATGCATAACACTTATGCGACCATTTTTTAATTTTTCAATCTATTCGTAAACACTCCGTTGCGGCAACACACTGTTCCCGTACTGTACTGAAAGTCTTCGATGAATTTCGGCCCCTGATACACCTTCCGACTAAAAAAAACGGATCACTGAACATTGCTCTTCTTTGGTGCAAACAGAAAGCGGAGCAGCCATGGTTAACAGCAGGGCAGTGATAATGTGATAATGGAACTAACCTAGTAGCATCAAACCTGCACAGACGTAACAACAATTAAACCACGCGTGCGTCATCTACGCAAAACGACAGTACTACCAACATAAACAAAAATATAACTAAATTACGGATAATAATTGACTTACCCTTGTATCTCGGTAGTCATTTAGACAAAGCAAGAGCAAACAACCAATTCTCGTATACCTATCTTGGAACTAAGCGATAAAATGATCAAGTTCAGATTAATATTTATAGTTATTAAATTCACCAGTTAAATTAGATTCACCACGTCTATGTATAAGTAGCCATAACTAAGTAGTTGTAGGTAACTTGACATTAGATACAGTTACTTAAAAAAGTCCTTAATCAATTTCATGAAAAACAAGCATTACATGTTAGGGTCATTATGGAAAATGAAGTGTTTTTCTGATGTCTTCATCACAGAGATAAGTAAACTACTTCACCATGACATAAATCACCTAAAACACTAGTGATATTCAATCCAGTAACTGACAACTTTACTCTGTTCACAATAGAAACACTGTATGGAGAACATAATTACTTTTAAAAAAAACTTTAACCAACGTTACTAGATCTTAGATACTTTACACAGAAAAACTGTGTAAAGTAACATATTATACTCCTCTCTGTTGTGAAAGAACTCATTTTGCAATGATATATATATATATACTGCCACAACAGAAGAATTTGGTATCTATTAAATGTAGAAGCAAGACTAACAGATATAAAAACTATTCCAAAATTGATTTCTGATGTGGAATTGTAAATAAATTAATTGTCATACTAATACAGTGCATGTACAATAGCCACCAACCAACAATCTAATTTTGTTACATCCCATCTGCTATTAATTCTGTTTAATTTTGGTAAAACAGTTGATAAAATATGCAACCTGTTTCAGTTACTATTGCCAATTTGTGAGGTGTATATGATGCATTTTTTTTTAACAAAAAATACAGTGAGGCTGAAATGCATAAATGGTTATATCATATTTATAGTAACAATGTTACGAGAGACGTACTATAAGAATAGAGCCAGAAAATCAGAGAAAGGGAAGCCGTAAAATTTCAAGCAGCAGTATCAAATTAAAAAATGATCATGTAACAATTTTCTAACTTTGGATGGCAACTTTATGGAGAAGTAATGAAGAGTATATGTGGATAATGTATGTATAGATTCCACTGTTTTGCAGATTTATCATCGGGTGATTTTTATCTTTAGGGCTAGCCGACAGGTAAGAACTGCAAAAACGACCCATGTAATCTTGTGATGCCAGCATCAAGTGAGAAGATGCTTCTGAATGTAATACATTATTCAGAATTTTCAGTCTTTGCAGAGGAAATCATTTCCAATACATTCTTTAATATTAATGAAGTATGTTAAATTCATTAATAAGACTTTATTTTACTCCATGTGCATTGTCCTTGTTACATTGTTTCACTTCTATTTGAACTTACCATTATTTTAAATACAATAATTTTTTATATTTGTTATTGGTTTGACAATTCAAGCTGGAATTGCAAACTATGGATATATAGAACAAATTATAAACAGCTACCAAGTTGAATATAACATTATCTTCGGGTAGTATTAAATATGCCACTCTGTTGAAATGTAAATAGTAAAAATGTTTTTTCAATTTTTTTTCTCTTACCAATTCGTTTTTGGTCTTCTAAAATAGCATTTGTGATTAATAATTACAACATAGAAATGAGGGTGAGAATACAGAAAAAAATATAAATATTTATTATATATATATATGTTTATTGATAAATATTTTATTTATAAGCATCCAAGTAATATAAAAATAAAATTTATGAATAATAAATTTAAATTATCTACCTTAAAATACTGCTTATTATTTTATGTATTAAATTGACACAAGCACTTTTTCAATGTGGCCACAAACTCAATGGCTGAGAGAATAACAACTTTAAAAATTGTTAATACTAACTTCCTTTTTAATCTCTTATATTTTATTTAACAAACAACTGAAGAAGCCATAGCCACAGTAAAAGTGCATATATATATATAATTTCAGTCAAGTTAAAGGTAATTCTTCAGTTTTAGTTAAATTTGGTCAGAGTACCTATATGATATCTGAATGAACAGATAGAAACTGAAACATTGAGTTTTAGTTTTTTATATATTTACAAAATAAAATATACAATGAAATAATATATATATAAATGAATGTTTGTTTGTTTGTCCTTCATGCCTTCCTATATCATTCATCCGATTGCGATGAAACTTTGGTGAGTTGTGCGCACGTTCGCGAAGGATTCTGAATTGGTTTGAACCCACTATGTGATACTGGACACTGAGGGTCAGGATATTTCGAAAAATTATATTGATGGTCCGATTTGGCTCATATTCATATTCAGAATATATGTTGCTTACATGGAAACAAATATCTCTGCAAAAAATGGACCCACTAGATGGTGCGATTGAGATATTTGGAGAAATTGCATTTATGGTTCGATTTGGCTCATATTTAGGATATATATTAGTTACATGAAAAGAAAAGTTTTTGCAAAAACTATACCCGCTAGGTGGCACTGGTGTTGAGATATTTACTAAACAAAAGACTTTCTTTTTCAAAAAGAAAAGGAAAGAAAAGGGAAATGGTGAAGGGCGGAAAAGGGGGAAAGGTAAAAAGTGAAAGGTTAAATTTTGTGAAGTTCAGTTTTTTAATGTTTTATCAAACTTTCAATTGTGTTCATTTAATCTATATATCCATACTCAAATCTAGTAATAGCGAAGCATTGCCGGGTCTGCTAGTATACATATGTATGTAATTATTAATATTATTTAAAACCCATTAGTTATCATGTGAGAAATATCAAGTTTCTGTTGTTATAGATGGTAAAGCATTTCCAGATATTGCAGTATTTTATAACCTTTTAGGATTTTATAATCTATGGATTCAAAGATCTTTTTAAATAAGTTTTACATTAAAAACTTGCTATTTTAGTGTGTTCATAGATGGGTTTATTAATTACTAATTGTACTATCACACTAGCCATGTGTTCAACAAAATTTATTTGAAAATATCTGTGGGGATCATGGCTTTTCTTGGTGATTTTTTTTTTATTCTTACTTGCTCTAGACATACTTTGGAAAAGAGATATAATAAAAAATAAAACAAAAATAAAAAATGATAATAATAAAGTCAGAAACTTCTAAATTGTTATTATGAGATCTAAAACAATAAATTAAAATTTTCACATGCTTAAATTACCTTGGAATCATTTTTGAATAATTTTAAAATAAAATTTATTTTATTTTGATTTTGAATAAAGTTGTGAGATAATTACGGTAAATAAAATTAACACCCTTTTGATAATAATTTAATGAAATTTTTAATTGCATTTTTCAAAATTTGTTTTGTAAAATAGTTTAAATCATGTTAATAACATTTTTACAACTGAAAATTGAGTTGTTACTCACTTTATCCCATTCAGATTTGAAGTAATGGTAATATATTCATGATTCTTCACTAGCATTCTTGAAAAATCTCCACTTAGGTCATCATATTTGAGTACTCAGTTATTCTTTCATTTTTTGATTATTTATAGTTAGTTATTTACTACTTTTTTTGTAATTTTTTAATTGCCAACTTCTACAAATTAGATAATTTATCCAAATACTTGTTGATGTTGTATCTAATACTTGAAATTACTTGTAAAAAAAAAAATGGTTCCTTATTTGCATAAAAGCAGTACCAAAATATAACAAAAAATGTATTTCTTAGTATAAACCAAGTCACTTATCCCATTCAGTATTTGTTATCTGTAGCAGACAAACAATGAATTTTATCAAATATTTTCCTTCGTTGCTCTTAGACTTTGACATTCTTTGATGTTTATTTAAGAGGAAAAAGGAGTATTATTATTATACCTCTGATCTACTACAATTTTTAACTTGTAAAAATTGTAGTATTTGTGTGGTTTTAGCAAAATTAGTCCTAATTTTGCTAAAGCCACCCAAACACACACTAACTCATACACAAAACTGAAAGTATAAATATCTGCAGTACAATACAACAAATGAATTAAATAAACTGGGTTTATGTATATATACATGTGTGGGAATATTGTTATGAATAGATCTATGCAATGGAATACTTGAAGAAGAAAGTGGTCAGACGACTTCTGGAATAAAATAATGGTACCTATAGAAAAGAAATACAAAGAAATGTGAAGAACATATAAAATTTAGCCTAATATCACATGTAGCTAAGGAACTGCAAAGAGTTCTAAAAAGAGGATATACAATAAATTGGATAGCAGTACTGAGGAAGAACAGTTTAGGAGAGTTGTTGGAACAGGGTATAATACAGGGCTGCTAAGAGTAATAGGTGAAAGATATATGGAAGGGAGGTGGAGAGTGTATGTTATGTTTGTTGACTTAGAAAAGGTGATTGACAGAGTTAGATGGTATAAATTACTGCTAATTTTGGAAAAGAAGGGAATTGACTGTAAAGAGAGGCAGCTAATAAAATAGAGCTGTAGTATAACCAGAGAATAAGAGTGAGGGTGAAGGTAGGAGACAAAATGACAGGAAGAATAGGGATTGGAAGGGGAGTGAGGCAGGGATGCTGCATGTCACTAACACTGTTTAGTATATATCTGAAAGAAATGATTAAATGCTGTCTGAATGGGAAAAGAGGAATAAAGATCAGGGGAAGATGAATAGAATTGTATAAATTTTGCTGATGACATGGTGGTGCTGGCGGAGAATCCAAGTAAACTAAAAGAAATGCTTGATGACTTATATGAAAAAGTCAGGGTATGAGGATAAACAAAAAGAAGACAAAATGTATGGTATTAGGTGAAAAAGAGGAGAGGATTGAGATTAAGATAGGAAATGGAACTTTAGAACAGGTAAAGAAATTTCAGACAGGCAGCTTTATAACTGCTGACCTGACTTGTGCAGTAGAAATTAAAACAAGAATATTAATATTAATATAAGAAGTAAGGATGCATTTGATGAGAAGGGAAGACTGCTCTGTGGAAAGTTAAACTTAGCGTTAATGAAGAGTTTAGTGAAATGTTTTATTTAAAATGTGATGCTTTGTGGAGTTAAAATATGGACGATGAGAAAAGTAGAAAGAAAACAAATGAGGCTTTTGAGATGTGGAATGATAAATGTCAGATGGCAAGATCATATAACAAATGAAGTATTAAGGAGGATAAAAGAGACCAGGAAAATGCTAAATGTGATTGAATATAGGGAAAGGAACTGGCAAGTACATAGTATGAGAAGAAGATGTTTATTACTGAATGCGAAGGCTTGGTGAATGGAAGGAAAGGAAGAGAGTTCAAATGATGACTAGGATTATGGTAAAGAGGAAAGAAAGGTTACCAAAGGATAAAAATGTGGAAAGCAGCAGATGTTACAGGATCCGCCCTAGTAGCAGAATACTATGAATGAATATATACATGGGTGATTGAGGCTGGTAAAAAAGAATAATAAATGAGCATAATGAGTTGATTAACTAATTAAAACAAATTTAAACTACCTGAAGGATTTTTACAGTAGAAATTGAGTTAAAAATTTAGGTATTAATCCAGAATTAGTTTGATTAAAAAAAGGGAAAATAAATTAGCTACTCTTAATTTTATTTATGTATAATAGGTTAAATTAATTAATGGATAGGAAAAATTAGACTACTTCTTCCGTAGTGTTTAGATGAAAAAAGGCTCTGTAATATAAATTTAGCCAGTTCATGAAATAAAACACATATTTACGTACAAAATTTTTTAACTGGCATTGAATCTCTGCGGTACTCGTTCGTTATACGGTACTGCCAATATTAAATTAAATTAGAAAATTACACTTAAAAAAATTATGTTTTAGTTTAAACAATTTGAAGCAATTTTGAAGTAGTTGAAATTATTTTAATTGGTTACTTAAGTATACATTAAGTAATACTTTTTCAGAAAAGTTGCGTGTAAAAAAATCTTGCTGTGTGGTATAGTCATTGAACATAGAGGTTAGAATTCTCAGAATTGGTCAGATTGGGATTGATGATCTCAATGGGTGTTACCTACCGGTTTATGTTTTATTAAATATTTAATTTTTATATTAATTCTTTAGATATTAAGTAGAAAAATGGATAAAGAAGGTAGAAAAGTAATTGTCTGTGATAATGGAACTGGGGTGAGTCGAAACTGTGTCAATATGTGTTAAAAGTAACTTAACCTATCTTCCATGACAACTAGTTAGTCGTTTTTACTAACAGTTTAATTTTATTTATTACTTTTATTGCCACTTTCATTTTATTTTTGGCTCAGTGTTGCAGTGAACTGTAAATTTTATTATGTAAACGTGTGATTCACTACACTTTTTTTGCTGGGCCTGTAACATTTTTACGAATGTTAACGTAATATTTTACTTCACCAGTTTCAGTGAAATTTGTAAATCTTTAATAATTACTAAAGTTTGTTTTAATATTCATTTTTTTCTTTTTTTTTGAGGGTTGATTATTGTTTTACACTGCTTTGGAAAAAAAATTTTTTTAATTAAAAAAAAATTAAATTAGCTTTTTATTAAAAGCTAATCAAAAGCTATACATAATAAAAATAAATCATTAATCATGATTTATTTATATTATTGTAAATATTTAATTCAAACTACTCGTTCTGTAATTACAATCACTCTCATCTCATCACTTGTTTTATGCTGTAATGATTTTCACAAATATTGATTTTCAAATATCAGGATTTATAGTACGTTATTGGATATTACCGCACTTGACACACTATTAATCAAATAATATTTATGCCTTGTAAATTCCTTTTAAATTGCATGGACAAATTATATTTGACTGAAAATTTTTATTGACCCTATTAGTAACAACTTTATTGCATTTGTGTCAGTACGAATGCAGTAAATTTTATTTTACTTAAAAATATAAGATTGTACCTAAATTAGTAACAGTGGTGTTTTTTCATTTTAATCACCTGAAAACTATTTTATTCTATTTTGGTAACGTTAGAAATTAATGTAACCAATGCAAATATAATATGAAAAATTAATGATTTTTATGTTTTATTTGTTTGTGTGTGTATATATATTATTTATGTATTGTATAAAATATTACAATTTACATTTGTTTGTATTTTAAATGTATACTCATAGTACAAGTATTTATTGAGTTGATATATTGAAAGGCATGTAGAAGCATATTAGGCGCAAAATGGTATGATGTTAAGTCAATTTCTTACATGTTGACTGTTTGGAGGGGCAGGTATTTTTCAAATCAATTCACAAAAAAAAGGAAAGGCTATAAACAATTAATGCGTCATAAATGTGTCTTTTAAAAGCATAAATTTACATAGTCAAAATAAATAATAATAGTTAACATAAATTAGTCAAAATGTGAAGAGAAAACAATTAAGATCGTTTCTGTGGCAGCATTTGTGTTTCTGTTGGGAATAATGTAAATGAGCCTCTGTATTAGCTGGAATGACATAATTATAGTATATTGTCGGCAATACCACAGTGACTGGCCCTCTGGCTGCGACTTGGTGATGTCAGATTGTCAAAGCAATAATAATTCAGTATTTGATTGATTACAATGTTGTTGCTTACTTTAATCTTTTTAAATTATTTTATTTTTACAAATTTGTATTTTTAACTTTATCTAATAATAAACATATATTGTACAATAATAATAATAATAATCAACGTACAGTATACCAAAATAAACATACATAAAAAAATGAACAAGATTAACTAAAAATACTGTAGGCCTATAATACAGAACAATAATAATGTGAAATATAATACAAAATATGAAGGATAATTTATTTGGGTGGCACGAATTCCGCAATACATTGAAGAATTTTTTCAAATAATTTTGTACTTCCGAGTGTATAATTTCATTTTGTGTCCATTAGCAAGCACACAAGTGTAAATTGTGTGAACACCTTTGTTTTTCAAGAATTAAATCACTATTTTATTATTGTGAATTTGACTGGTCAATTGCAGTAAATTCATTTTAACAAATAAAAATTACATTTTTTTATGAAAATAATGACAACAATAAATGAAGGCTTCAACTTGCAGAATGATTTCTGAGGAATGGAATATTGTAAAAAAAAAATAATTACTGCTTGGTGGCGGCAGTAATGACGCACCATGCAGCTATGACATTGAGACATGTTTACACCATTCCCAACAAAATTAAAATGCTGCCACTTAAAAGAAAAGATCCAACAATTGTTCATATTATTTCATTCCCATTATAGTACATTGGCTGTCATTTTATGATTCTTCTTTAAATGTCATAACTTTTCTGTTCTGTTGAATTAATCATTACAATTTGAATGGAGCTATTATAATGTTATATGTCACATATATATTAAAAAAAGGTAGAAGGCAAAACTGAAGGGTGCTGTTATTTGAGTATACTTAAAAAAAATCATTAAAATGATATGTAGATCTTATAAAAATAGTAAATGTATACTTAATTGATTATCTATTGTTCAAGGGAAACTAAGCATTTTTTATTTATTTTGGCTTAATTTTACATTTTAGTGTTCCTTCTTATATTCACACCAAGATTTTACGTTACTTTTTATTTGTGATTTCTTCTATTTTTAGTTTGTGAAGTGTGGGTATGCAGGATCAAATTTTCCAGCTCACATATTTCCATCTATGGTGGGGAGACCTATCATCCGAGCAGTCAATAAGATAGGAGATATTGAAGTGAAGGTATATTCACTTTACTAACTGATTGTAATTTCTAGGTGTATATATAATGCTGTAATGTGTGAGAGTGAGTGAGTGTGTGTATGTGTACATGCATATGTGTGTGTTTGTGCATGTATATTTGTTTACATGTAAATTGCTTGTGTTAATTATACAATTTTATGTAAAAATAAAATGTATTTCTATATTTTAATCTATTAAGAATAATAAGTTAACTTTAGTAATAATTGTTTTATGATTTCTTTCTTGACTATGTAGTAATATGTATTACCACCTCAAGTTTACATTTTAAGGAAGTTGGTTACTGTTCTGTGCATTGTTTACCTAACTACCCTAAAAAATTAAACATGCGACATAAACCATCAACTTTTTATTAATGTTTTATTTCTGGTTTGTAATAGAATTATAATTATTGATTTATTAAAATGAATAATTGCATAGTCTGAATGATAGCCATCTTTTTGTTATTTTTATGAATCAAAAGGTTTGGAAAATTCAAATTCAGAATATTTTAAACATGTATTTATTCAAAAAAATAATAATTATGTTTTGTAGAGCTAAAAAGAAGTACATCTAAGGAATTATCTTGCACTATACTAATGGGATTGGCACAGATGGTCTTAATTAACAGCTCTGTGACTGCTAAGCCTTTTATTCAACTTTTGGGTGGGAAGTAAGTCCTTGGACTTTAGAAATAACTGATCGTTAGAAATAGAACCTCAGACAGGTGTTTCACATAACTGTTAATATTAGACAGCATTTATTTATTCTTATTTTAATTACATTTTCATAAACGAAGTTTCTCGACTAATCAGGTCACATCCATCCATCCTAAAAGACTGACCCGAGTGATTTGAAATTATTTCTGTCAGGCCCTCATATTCAAGGATGAAGTGTTCTGTAGTTACAGGAGACTTTTATTACAGACCATACTGCTGCATTATTTTATGAAAGAGGTTGTCTGCATAAGTTAGCAAGACCATGAGATATATGCAGTTAGTTATTGGATTTCTTTGGAAGGGACCTCAAGGTCAGTCTTTCCTAGCCATTATTGTATATCTCATTTTAGGGAAAAATCTTTCACTGGTGGAGCTGGTAACGCTAATAGAACGGCTGGTATAATAATGTGGAATTACCTGCTAATAAACTTTTATTGCTGTTCATTGGGGTTTATCTGAAAGCTGCAGGTTTTATATTTCAGTTAAAAAATCAAAAGCTCATTGTTATGCTTTTTTATTTGGTCAGTCTAAGGACATTGTAAAGTAAACATTCCTTTACAGTTCTTTTTGAAATTTAGTTACTTTGCAATTGTGTTTCACAATAAATTCTTTTTTGAGATTTAGGTACTTTCCAATTGTGTTTCACAATGAATTCTTAGTTCTTATTTCTTTGTGTATTATTTTATAAAATGCTGATTGGTAAGAAAACAGTTAACATGGTTCTTTTAAACCAGAAATTGGGATAAATAGTTGTTTTTAGGTTATTTATGTTGTGCCTTTGTTTAGTTACAGTTAAATAATAGTTATATTTAATTTCGATGTGTTTTATTCTAAATAGATAAGGACTGAAGTTGTCTTTTTATCTAGTAATTCTTTTTATAAGAAGTAATCACTTCAAACATTTTTTTCCAGGACTATTGTGTCAAAGTAAGACAGAAGACATTCTGTAAGCCTAGAAAAGATTTTTGAATTTATATACGTATATTTTTTTTTTGCTAACACCAGTTTGAAGCTTTCATTTATTGCTTGTTATGTTTTATGATAAAATAAGCATTATATCATACTTATTTAACAGTTTTTTAGTGTTCTGTTTTTCCTATATATGTTTTTTTCACAGTTCTAATGATAAATAGTTATTTTTTATTATGATGCATTAGGTTTAATTAAACTATTCAGTAAGTAATGTCATAAACAGTGCCCTGAACAGGTTTGTTATTGATTAGAGGTCAACATTTACTTTTTAGAATTTCATCAATATTATTATAAGTCTGATCTGTTTCTCCATGTTAAATTTATATACTCATGTGTAATGTCTGCACTTGGATATAAAAAAAAAATATAAAAAATTGTCTAGAAGTAAAAAATATTTTATTATTAACACTATTTGCATGAATGATATCATAGTAAAAGTTACAAATGAGGTGTTGATAGTTGTATAGACCACTACATTTGGCCCACTTGGTGCCTTGTTTACCTTAATGGCTTCTAAATTAGTTAGTTTTGGGTTCAATTCCCAGCAAGGATCTGGCTTTTTTCACCTATCATTTCATATTCTTTATTAAATGTGTAATGTGTTAAAAATTGTAATACTAAAATAAAATCAAACTTTTGTGTCATGTGATTTTAAAGCTGTTTTGTCACCGTGTGGCAGTTAACC
Source organism: Lycorma delicatula (assembly GCF_047948215.1). Classification (NCBI taxonomy): domain Eukaryota; kingdom Metazoa; phylum Arthropoda; class Insecta; order Hemiptera; family Fulgoridae; genus Lycorma; species Lycorma delicatula. Next base: position 28,077,350 of record NC_134456.1, read on the forward strand.
ATTATATAATGGTGTATTGTATTCTGTTCATTTTGGTATTCAGTGTTTTAGTTAGAATAATGTTAAATGTTAGTTTCAGTATTGATAAATGAATAATAACATGATATAAAAATTATTTACTGATTAATTCATACATAATATATTGGATAGTGATATTTCAAAATCATATTTTGATCCAAATGGTAAGTCTTCTTAACAGTGATTTTAGAGAAATTTCTAGTAATGTTGATTCCTTTCTGTAAGTAACATCTAATGACTAATATACCATTTTGCAAACAAGAAAAAATATATATTACCTCTTCACACTTTCAAGCAACTAGCTTTAAAAAGTGTGTGTGTGTGTGTGTGCACATGCATATACACACAAGCTGCATGTATATTTGTGTGTATGATGATTTTACATGAAAATAAAAAAACCATAAGTTGTCATTATCATAAAAATAATATTCAAGACATTGAATATAGTAATTCTTAGGATTTATACCAGGTAAATGTAACCTATCATATATAATCACAAAATACTGGTGTTTAAGAAAAAACCTTGTTAAAAAAATAGAATGATAAAGTACAGTTAAGTTTAAAACGAATAGACTAGTGCAAAAATTAGTAGATATATCTCGAATTAAATGCATGTATGATACTCATCTGAATAATAGTGAATGAGTATTATTATAAAATAAATGGTGCTATGTGGCAACGAAGTATGGCCAGTAATGCAGAAGACTTACAGTATCTGTCAAAAGTTTAAGAAAATCATAAAAAAAATACAAAATTTGAGTTTTCTGTAAGTAGGTTTATTTTAAAATTTTACAAAAAATTAAAAAGAGCAATCTTACAGTTAATCAGTGTGCCCTCTGTTGGCTTTTTGACCACCTTCACATGATCTGGCATTGAGTTGATCAGCCTTCTGCATTTGTCAACAGTGATGTCTCGCCACAACATAGCAAAATTCTGCTTCAAATCGTCCTTTGATTTGGGCTTCCTCTTGGCCAACATGACTGTCATAGAGTTCCATAGGTTTTCTATGGAATTGAGGTCCGGCAAGCATACTAGCCATGGTAGCAGTTCATTTACTTTTTCTTTGAACCAGTCTGCCATAATGTGACTCTGGTGACTGGGAGCATTGTCTTGCTGGAAAAGATAATTCTCTTTCATTAGCTTAGTCACTGATGGAACCATTATTTCCTCCAATATTTTTCTATATCTCGGGTGATTGACTGATCCATCAATAATGTACAGTTCTCCAGGACCTTCATTGGTTATGCATCCCAATTCATTATTGCTTCATCTCCAGCTTGAACGACTGGTGCAGTGCAGGATGGCAGAAACTTCTGTGTTTGCTGTTGCCATCTTTGTATATAGTTCAAATCTGCTTTCATCTGAAAAACCCATCTTTGCCAGGCTTCTTTCATCCATTACACTTCTCATAACCATCTCATTTGCCTTTTCTTAGCTTGTTCATTAAGCAGAGGTTTACGCAAGGCTATGTTGATGTCTTGCATAGCCTTGCAGGTAAGAGAGATGCTCCAGCATCTCTCTTACCTGCAAGGCTATGATGAGAGAGATGCTCCAGCATCTCTCTTACCTGCAAATCTGTACATATACCAAAATTCATTAGTCTGGGTGTATCAGTTCTAGAGTAATTTATTTAAAATTAAATTTTGGCTTACATTTAAGTCCTTGTAGAAACAAATTGCAATAAAATCATTTCTTTAAAGTTAAAAAGGTCGAATTTGTATAAAAAAAACACTCATATTTAGAGTTATTTGGATAATGTCTACCACTGTATGGTTTAGCAAAAGTATAAAAACAGGAAGCAATATTGTGTAATTTAAGGAGTTGTCCTTTGACAGACACTGTATCTGGAGCAGTAACAGTGGATGACTAGCAACACTGAAATATGTTTTTTAGCTAGAGTATTTGACTTTATTTCTTCAAACTGCTCTGAGTTTATTGTGCCTGTTATAAATTTTTTGTAACTAAATTGTAAAATTATTTTTACATTGCTTAGTTTGATTGCGCAATAAACCTTTGGCATTTTAGAGTAAAAAATGTATTTTCTCAGTGCTGATATTTTAGAGCTTAAAAATAGGAATAAACAGTGCAGCGGAAGTTATGCAAGTAAATCTGGTTTAAATATATATATGTATTTTTTTTTTAGTTAATGCATGACAATGTTTAGAATCCTTTAACAAATTTTAATTTATTCCTTTTAATGTACTAAAATAAATTTCTTCTATTCACAATATTTAAAAAATAATTTTGGAACAGTATTTATATTTTTATCACTTAGATTATTTATAATCTAAGATCTGGATTTTCTTGAATAAATTTATTTCTCTTGATTCGTTTAATTAATCGATTACATGTTATCTTTGCTTATTACACACTAAGAGTCTTTATATTTTAAAAATCATTCATGGTCTCTAGTAAAAGTTGTTAATATTTACATTATACTGTTAGTGATACTGGGCAGTATCATTGTTTCTTGAAGTAATGTAATGAAGAACACTAACACATGATTTTTTATAAAGTTATGTTTAATACACATAAACTTGTTGATAAAGTGAGGAATTGATGTAATGAACATTGCCATCTTGTAGAAAATATCCATATTAGTCAAGTAAAGTGGTATTGCAAATAACAATTTGAAATGTTGTGTGTCATTCTAGTTAATTTTATGTAGCGTTTACATATTTAATGGACTTGTTATTTTGTAAAATTTAAATGTAAATGATTTTTGTTCAACCCATTTCTTCCCAACATTGCATAAACACAACAGTACAAAAATTTATATATATTAATTTTTTTTTTTTTGTGATATGTAACTTTTATTTTGATTTGTTATTAATTCTAAAATAAATAGAGATTTTATTAATGTGTTTTTGTTAATATTTTTATACATGTTTCCTTTCTTATGTGAACTTGAATAATGATAAAACCAGTGCATTCAGAGTCTGGTTTTTGTCGTAAGAAATAAAAGTATGTACATTTTCAGAACTGAATTTTTTGTTGTTTTCAGTTATTTTTATATGTAGTTTATTGCCGAGTCATTTCCGTTACGACTGAGCTTTGGGTTTCTTTGATATTCAATGTAATGTGCAGTTGTTGCATTGGTGCAACGTTGGGAATTTACAGGTAGTTGAGATAACAGCTGCTGTGTGTAGTGCCTTGATCAAAACAAATTGTTGCCATCATTACTGTAGCTACGTTACATTCATATTTCAGTTTTGTTTACAGTGTTAAGATTTTAGTGCTTAATAACTTTTTTATTTCATAATATAAGTGTAGTTATTAGTTTCTAGTGTGTAGTTTGAGTTATCACCGAACTGTGAGATGAAATTATTAGCATGCAGATATTGACATATTACTTTGACCAGTATATTCTGCTATGAGTTTTCAACAAGAATATTAAGAATAGCAGAAGAGCTGCTTGCAGTACTTGATGAGATCGGGGAAGAGGAAGCAGCATGCAGTGTCATTCAGTAATTATACCACCTGATGTTGATAAAAATACGGATGAAGAAAACACTGATAACCAAATTGTTATAGACTGTGGTAATCTCATTCCTTCGGATATTGCTGGTTCTTCTGAAGTCCATAGTTCCATTAGTATTGAACCAGCTAAACATAAAATGGCAAAAGAAAAAGTCAAGGAACATAAATCGTGTCCAAATTGGGGAAATTCTTTACCAACTGCATAAAAAATTTGAGATGATAATGAAATAAATAATCTTGTGAAAGAAATAAAAAAAACAATAAGGAGGTCTAACATTTCTTCAAAAAATCAATTTAATTTTTGATTATGTGTTCCTGGACAAAATTATTGAGTTTTCTATCTCATATGCTAAGGAAAAAATAACTATAGCTTTAACTCATCCAGACTTGGAAAATATTTTTAGAATTCTTATTCTGATGGGCTATAACTCACTTCCCAATGTAAAATGTACTGGAGTAAAGATCCCGATAAACGTATATATCTTGTATGAGAGACAATGCTGCGAAATAGATTTGATGAAATTAAAAAAGTACATCCATTTATCAGACGACACAAAAAATAGAAAATTGGACAAATTTTCAAACCTCTGCTCATATAATGAATCGAATGCCAAATTCAGCCAATTTGGGTCCTAATTTTTATGAGAAATTTTATTTCTCATAAAATTTCAACTTACAAGCCAGTGGTCCCTTACTTTGGATGTCATTCGGCAAAAATTTTCATGAGAGGAAAACTGGTAAAATTTTATATTTTATCAACAGGAAATAAAATTAATCAGATAGAATTTATATTGCAGTTAGTTTTATCATTACTTCGATCAGCAAAAATTGAAGAACATCACATAAGTGACAGAAATTTTTTGTATTGCTGTAAAACAAGTTTACCAAACAATGAATGAAAAAACAAAATTGACCATATTATAGACAGAAATGAAACTAATGCAAGATGAAACTGTAAAGTGTGCCATACTGAAACTGTTTATATTTGCAAGAAATGTCAAGTATTTTTATATGTGGACTGTTATAAAAAATGTCACAAGGCAGCTGAAAAGTAAAATTATAAATATTACAGAAAATAGTGTGAATTGAAATTATTGTTAATATTTATTATTATTACTGTTAATAAAATTATTTAACGTAATTATCAGTCATATATTTACTATTTACATCATTTTCCAATGTTGCATTAATGCAACTGGGAGGCAACTCCCATTGTAGCATGAATGTAACAGGTTATAACTCAGTAACTACAAATATGAGTTTTCCTTTCATGTCTTATTTTTTAAACTGGATAGTAAAGATGTGTATAAAATGAAAAAAAAATCACAAAAAAGTTGTAAATTATTATTTTGGAAAAAAATGGGTTAAATTAACATTTATATAAATTCTTAGTTTCAAACTGAATACTAATCAGTATAACAAATATCTGAAATCTGAGTCACTAAGTTATAATAAGATATCTTGTATATCTATATTTGTAGCCATTATGTTGGGAGTAGTGGTTAATTATGTCATATATGCAGCATAAAAGTTTTGAAAATGTTCAATTATTCCCTTTTTTGTGCAACAGTTTTTTATTTCAAGTATGTAGAAAATAAAATAATCCATTCCTAAGATTATTAACTTCCGGTGTAGACTACATTGGGTGTCAGTTTTTCCGGCAGCAGAAAAACCAAATTGACAGTAGAGCTCTATCTTTGAGTGTGAAGTTTTGTTTGTAAATTCCTCAATTTAATTAGAATCCATTTGGCAAAATTCAGTTTCTTAGGAGCTGGGGTTTGGGAGTTCCTGATGAGGGGAAAAGAAGTGAGGGTAAAGAAGTGAGTAATCTATACGTACTCGCATATAGATTTGTGGTTGAAGTAGTTTTTAAACTGTTAAGGTCACATTACAAAACCTATGGGCTTTTTTTAGTTTTTAAAAAGCATCCTCTTAATAACGACTATGCTAACTTTTTGCATTGAACAAACTCAAAATCTCTAACTTTTAAATATGTACTTTTTTTGGTGTTGAGGGTTCAGAATGGGAGCAATTAATTTTTAAATAATTAATGTCTAAGAAGTAACGTTTTCAGTAAATACCCAGTAATTTATCAGTTCAGATTGGGTGAATCCAGACTATCACCCTTTGGGTTTTGAGACCTGATTTGCGATCTCCACAAAAAATTAGAGGGGACAACTTTCAGGAAATTTCGATTGAAACATCAGGATGCCCTCCAGAGGGCATCCTGTTATTTCCCTCTCTGGGGTCAAAGTTTTGATAAATATGTCCATCTGAATTGGTAGATTATTCCATTGTCCATCTACTGTTTCAATAAAATTATTATGTACTGAATCTTAAGAGTATTTTATATAAACAAAATGACATTATTTGTTTAAATGTTTTTCCAAATAACTAAATGACGGCTGCGATTTTTTAGGAAAAAGTAAATGCATAACATACTAACTAACCTGTTACTGCTACTATGCTGCAGCATTATTAATTGACAGTATTTGTAAATTACCAATTAAAACTACAGATAATTTCTACTTTTAAAAAATAAATAAATTTTGCTGTGATTATCATGGAATAGTTTTGTTATATTACTATGAATTAAGACAAATATTTATAAAAATTGTGAAATAACAGACACTTGTGGTGTATGGCTAAGCTAATGGATTTTGTCATTAAGCATCTTTTAAATCATAGACTTCTAGCCAATCCAAAATCCATTTGTGTTTGCATTAGAATGACATGTTGTATTAATGTTAGACTGATGTGTTTAATACATGCAATAGAGGAAAGACTTTTGGCAAGAATGAAGGAGATCAATGATAATCTTGCAGAAGAGTTGATTAGTCTTTAGAAATGCATTTGAGGTTTCTATATCAGTACCCCTAAATATTCTTCACTTGTTGCGATTTAATATCACCTTCAGCAATTTCAAATTCTCTTGCAGGCTGACTTCAATCATTAACTAATCATCTTCCTCATAATCCAGTATTTTTACCTGCTATTTTATTTATGATGCATTCTTTGTTAAATTCTTAGTAAATAATTTCCATAACGTACTCTTTTGAATAGAAGAAAATCTGTCTGATACTTAACTTAAATGCTAAAATATCAGTATCAGCATTGATTTTTTTGTTATTTTGTGGATGTTTTTCTTAGAAATCATTGATAATGATTGTTAATAGATTGATTGAGGAAGCATATTTAAAATTTCTTATTATCCTATTGCATGAAATACTATTGAATTTTCTTCTTGCTTGTATATAACTAAAGTTTAGGCATAATAGTACCCATGTCCATTTATCAATGTTCCTTAATATTTATTTTTACAAAGAGTGGCTCAGGAATGTTTGTAGAGTTTACAAGGCCAACTTGTCAGATTTCAATTCATAGTTTTAACTTATATGGACATTTGAACAGTCTACATCTGTCTAAATCTGTAAACACTTAATAGGAATTATGAACTATGGTAGATAATTTCTGTGTACAAGTTTTAGATGCATCTTAAAATGCCTAAACATGTTTAAATTTTAATTGTCTTGTCAGCTGAGTTACTAATGGATCTAATCCATTAGTAAAGTTCATTAATATTAGTAAAATTAAATTGCATTTTTAACATTTATGTGACCTTTATATACATACTTTTATAGTCTTGGACAAAAAAAGTTTTTAAATAAACATTAATGCATTGTATTAAACATTGATAAATTTCACCAGTTTTTTAGCTGTATTTAAACAAATTAGGTGTCATTTGTCTTAAAATGAAATGCTCAAGGTAGCTTGTTATAAAGAGTAACATTTAGTAAATTATTAAGCATATTATGTTTATACTATGTGTTCTACCTGTAATTTGAACTGTTTTTAGAAAAACTGAGGAAAGGTAATGGAGTTTAATCAAATAGAAAAAAATAATTTGCTCTAAAATTTACTTGTGTGGATGTATTTTACTAAAATAATATTTATTGTATTTAAGAATTAACATGGCGGATTAACATGGATATTTTTAAATTTCAAAAGGTAATAGTTTTATTTTCATTTAGTAGTTCAGTTAAGATGTGTTAACAAAATTTGATAAATACCGTCCATTTATTGAAATTTGAACATTTGTTTAAAAGTGGACTGTCATATTTTTTCCATGTACTAGGAGCAGTTGATTTGAATGAATTTTTTTTAAGTTAGCCATAATTTTAAATCTTAAATTAATATATAATTTATACGTTAACACTATAGTTTAAATATTTTATTCCATTTTTAAAATTCTAATTTTGTTTCCATTTCCTGAAAACGTTTTTTATCTTTTTACTCTCTGTAAACCAAACCAAAATTAACACTTCTAAATATTAATTAATTCATATATCTTTTCACTTTTGTTATTACATTATACATTCATGTTTTGTTTATACTCTATTGAATAAAGAAGTTATTTTATATGCCTAATTAATCTTATTATCTCATTTAAATTATTTTCTTCTTTCTTTGTGCAGTGTTAAAATTAAATTAAAAAAATTTTTGATTTATATCTAGGTTTTTTCTATATATTTCTTCACATTAAAAGAATATTAAAGCTAAAAGGATTTTTTTAAATGAATTTTATGTATAATGTTTGATTTTGTTAGAAAATTAACGATTATGAGTTTAAAAGAGGAAATTCCTCATCTTACAGGAAGTATGTCTGATATCAATCACCTTATCAAAACACATTTTTAGATTAAATTTTATAACAGGAAATCACTTTTGGTTACCTACTTACTATTTAAACAGTTTGTAATTCTGAATATATCTTATTTGATGATGGTACTGTCGGTATCATTTTCCAGTAAATTTGTTTAAAAAAAATTGATTGTGGATTGTTAAATTTTTTTACCATGTCTTTAGTCTTGTTGATTTTGTTATTTTTTGATTATAAGACTTAGGTTTAGGGGACTTGTGTTTTTCTTAAATTTAAATATTTTAATCTCATAATGTTTATTCTGTACTACATATGTTGCTTGTTTCATGCTTATTGAAATATTTCAATCCTGATTAGGCGTGGTATTTTTCATATTACAAAATTCATTTCTTCTCCCTCACCTCAAATCATAGATGTAAGTGTTAGCTTTTAGTTTTTGAAGTGCAAAGTTAATAAATAAGCAAATAAAATGTGTACTTACCTTATCTCTCATTATTGTTATATTCTTGTCACTTCTCTCCATTACTAAATAAGTTGATTAACCCTGACTTTTGTAATGTATGATCCACCGAGAATGTGAATGTGTGTGTGTGTTTTAAATTTCATTTCCTACTCATGAACCCATTCTGTTAATTAACTAAATATTAATTTCATTTTTATTTTCAGCTAAAAAAATATACATAGCAGTGACTAATATTTTCAACTGATCAATTTACCAGTTATATTATTATGAAATCTAATAACTTATTTTATATAAGTTTATCATTGATCATGTTGTAAAATAATTTATCAGATATTAACATCTTTTTTAGAATTGTATATTTATAAAATAAATATTATTTTCATATTAAATTATATAATGTTCAAATTCTTACTTGAAGTAAATATAAATAAAAAGCAACCAGTAATTAAAGGTGTTATTTAGCTAATTTTCTTAAATTTTTGTTTGGATGTGATGTGATTGTTAAATAAAAAGTTAAAATGTATTGCCTCCAATAATTTAACTATCTATTGTTAATGAATTAGTATTTAAAAATTATTTTATTAATTTCAATATTTACTGTTTCATTGTGTTTTACTTTAATAAAACATCTCATCTTAATAAAAACAACCTTACTCTATGTTATCATAAAACTATTTTGATTAATTTAGTTTTATAAAATAACTTGATTAGAATTACTTTTGCATATCAGATCTTTATGTTTAAGAATTAGACTTTTAAAATTATTTATTCTTTGCTAACCGTAGAACATCGATATTTGGTGCGGTATAATTTTTATTTTGAATATTATGAGGAATGATATTTTGAAAAGTATGATTATTCTTTAGCTGGCGGATTATTTTTATTGGGACTGTCTGATATGCTTTGTCATTAAATGCAACAACATGCTGCAAGAAATCTGAAGTAAATTACTGCATTACACCCTTTTTTTCTGCAGTTTGCTACTTTATGGGGTTATCTAATATTTTGAACAAGATATTTACAAGAGATACAGTTTGGGAGATATTACCACAGGCAGCTGTGCACTCTGGATGATTCCTTTATGATTTATTACTTAGAAATAAAAAAGGTCCTTTTTCATACTTAACACCTAAGATACATATTATTGTCTACATTGTCTGTCCCTTTATGAATTAATGATAATGTCACTTTCAGAATTTATGATATAATCAATCTTTTCTCTCATTGAAGTTTATATTATGCATTGACCTCCATCATGTTCTGATTAACATATACTTTTATTTTTTTAAAAAATCAACTATTTCTCTGCAACCAAACATGTAATGCCCATTTATGCTAAATATTCTATTAGTTAGACCCTTAATGAAATAATGTTTTGGTCGTGTAAGGTGCTAGATTTTATCTCACATTGTAAGAGTACCTTTTGTCATTTTAAAACTTCGGATTTAGTGATGCTATAAAATGCTGATCAGTTGGATTAGCAAAAAAATTCCTTAAAAAAATTTAATAGTTCCATACAAATAAAAAAAAAAAACCTTCACTTCTCTTCCACACTTTCTGGATTATTCTCATTATTAAAATTAATTATGTCATTATAATTCATTCAGTGATTGTTATGTATTTAACTTATAGAAAAAAGTATACATATAACTTTCATACGATGGGTGTTTTAATAATTAATGAGACAAATTGGTGTAGAAAAAAACTATTTATTCAATGACAATGAAACTTACACTACTTTTCAACATAGTCTCCAGCAACATTTAGACTCTTTTCCTATTGTTTTATGAGCTTTCTGATTTCCTCAGCATAGAAGTAAAGATTTGTATACTGTTTGAAAACTGTTTAAAACTTCTTGTTGTTTGAAACATTTGTGTACTGCTTCAATGTCATCGAACTTCTTGCTGCACAAAATGTCTTTTTAGCAGGCCAAACAAATGAAAATCGGGTGGGGCGAGGTTTGGGCGAGATGTTACCCACATCTTCCTCTGTACGGAAGATGTGGGTAACATCTCCCATTCGAATCCGGGTTTATGGGCATGAGTCAGCTGTCTTGGAACCCATCTCGAACTCGTTCTGCAATAATTCAGCTGTCATCAATATGCGGTTCCAACACTAATGTTACACAAACTAGTAATTTGGGAAATTTTGATTTGCCAGTCTTTGTGAGATCATTTATGTGATTTTGCAGCGCATTAGTCGAAACTTCAACAGGTCTTCCAGAGCGATGGAGATCAGTCACACTTGTTCTGCCTGAATGAAACTGTTCCACCCACTTATAAATGATAACTGCAGATTAAACATTTTCACCATACTGTTTCAACATTTTTGAGTAAATCTCTGCTGGTTTCACACCTTTTGATAGCAAAAATCTTATCATTGAATTTTGCTCTTCCAGGATTCACATTTCAAGTGGAGCTGACATTCTGCAATCAAGAAAAGAGCTTAATTATTATTGAACAGCTATTAAATGTGTTCCTAAGGTTGCCAACTTGACCTTCAAAAAGTTTCATTGTCAATGAGAATCGTATTTTCTTTACATCAATTTGTCTCGTTAATTATTGAGTGTCCATATATTTGATTATATTTGTATAAGTTAATTTTCAGTTACTGTTCCAGGATATTGATTACTCTTTTTAAATACTATGTTTGTTTTAATCATGTGTTTTTCATTCCATTTCCACAAAAAATAATCATAATAGTCACAAAGGGAAATGATTGACATATATTGTTAACTATGTTATATGCTTACATAAACTTTTTTTTAGAACTTTTGTGATTATATTAAAATATTGATGTGATAAACAAGAAATTATTAAACTAATATTATTTTGTTATCATCATTACACTTTTCTTCATGGGAATAAGTAGGAATTTTATAAAATTCCTGTATGCTACGTCTATGGAACAGGGCATAGAAATGTCTGTACATTAATTTTTTTTTTACTCTGCAGTTTGTTTAGCAAGAGTTGTGAGAGTAGTTAGTGTAACATAGAAGTTGTCAATAAAACTAATAAATTTATTAGAATTGTATTAATACTGTACAAGACTTTCTATAATTGGACATATATTGGTCTATTGTGAAAATACAGTTTCAAAAAAAAATAAATAAAAAAAAAATTGATGAAGTATTCATTATAAATCATATATTCAACTTAATTCATTTCTCATTCTCATTTTATCACCTATAAGTTAAAAAATTGCTTGTAATTCATAATGATCCCCTTCGGGAATGATTACTGATGTACTTGTTTGTGTAAAGTGAAAAATTATCATAATCGATGGTTTCATTCATTCCATCACATTTTTTTTATGTGTATTGTGATATTAAAATTTTATTAATCACATTTTTATTGATATAGTTTTTAACACTTTTGCACAATCAATATTATTTTTATTTATTCTATTACTTTTTTTTAAAATAAAAGCTTTATATTATTTTGCTGCTCACACTGTTCATAGGAGCTTCCTGTAAGTCATTACAACATTTTGCATGTTGTGTGTTTCAGTGTACTCTAGTATTGTAAATGAAGTGTATTTGTTGTGTTATTTACTTTAAATTATTTTGATAATTTTATCAGTAAATAAATAATTTAGTGATTTTCACCTTATTGCTGTAAAAGAAAACTTCACGTCTTCAAATTGTGTTTAATTTTGGTTGCTAGAAATGATAGCGGATAATAGAGATAGTAGATAGAGGATAATAAAAAGAATAGCCATATTATAAAACTTTGTTAACTATAATAAATAAATACTCATTATTTTTATGAGTTCACTGATGCTCATGTTCTGTTTTGTTTATATTTATGTAATGAAAATATTCATATTTAATTCACATTGAAAATGCTGGTGATGAAATGTGAGAATAGACACTCCCCTTGTAATGTAGTTTTTTTATTGCATGTCATATGAGTCTATTGTGGCTTTCTCAGTTTACATACTTTTGTTAAAAGAAATAACACCACAGACTAATGTATATTTCATTTCCCAGCCACACAGACCTTTGCTGAAAAGGTCTGAATCTTTTCAGACTTTCCTGTAAAAATTCTTTTTCACTTAAATTTATTATCATTTACATTTCTTTTAAGCATTTTGCTTATGCTAAGGTAATAATATTACCTTATAATAAGAATATAATAAAATTATATTATGTTATAATATACAGTCACACTTTTCAATCCACACACTTATAATAAAATTATAAGTATGTGCATTGAAGAATTTTCATCTAGATTAATATCTACTTTTTTGATTTTGTATTTATGTTAATGTGTAATTCATTGATAAAAAAGTGTAGTTTAGAAGTATTTGTTGACTCTTAAGATCATCTACTCTTTTATCCAGGATGATATTAGTGGAAATAGTCTGGTGAAAAACAATCAGAAGTATAAAACTGAGATCATATGGTTAGTTATTAAAAAATTTGACACTGATGCAAAAGATTATTGCCTATTTTTAAAATTAATGCAGCTACTCAAAATTCGTTAATTACTGTAATATTGTGCAATGTACAATTCATCTAAACATATCCCTCAGATTCAGAGAAACAAAAGCTTCTCTCTTTCAATTTTGATCACCATGCTATTTTAAATATCATTACATTTTTCTATGTTAGAAGATGTTTGTTAACTACGTATAACAGCATAGTCATAATATTAAAAACCATTTAAAAGATTGGTTTCTTGTAGAAGAAATATCATTTTAAAGGAACTATATTTCTTTTTGGTGATAAGTTGCTTTCTAACATATACAAAGTACCTTGATTGTTTTTTTTCTTAAGAATAATTTTCAAGAATTTTACTATAGCAAAAAAAAGAAGTTTTAATTGTTACAAAGAAATAATTCTCAGACTAATATGAGATGTTCTCTTCATTTGTGAGTTCTTGAGTCTGTTCATATGTCTAGACACCAATAATAGGTCTTACAGTGAAAATGCCTATCTAATTCTTAAATCAGAAATGTAATATCCTATCAGTTCAAATTAAACTGGGTTACACTGGAGTTAATGTTTTATATTATATTCATCATTTTGTTGCGTTGCAATGAAATTATTTTATTTTTGGTAAGATATGTTAAGTAGTCGTTATCAATGCATGTGCTTTTGTTGTTTTTGAAGTATTTTATTTTTTTAATTAGAAATTCATTTCATGTAGTCATTTTGTAATAATTAGGGTTGTGTTATGCGTTTCAGTTTCATTTTTTACACGCTCTTTTATTCAATGATTTATATTGTGCTAAGAACGGCAATTTTTAAATACAGTGCCTTTTCCTACTTTTATAACTTATCTAAAATTTATATTTAGTTTATGATTATAATTATTTTAATCAAATTTCTTTATTTTTTTCTGAGTTTTATGTTACATTATTTAATGTTATTCAGAAAAACATTTGTTTGTGTGATTTTGCAGTATCAAAAAGTATTTTTGAATAGGATATTATTTATTGACAACCATAGATATCATTTTTAAACTATTACTTGATTTAATTTGTACTTTATAATCAGTCTAATTTTTGTAATATATTTTTATATTTAATGTTTGGTTGAGAGACTTAATTATTATTTTATGTGGATATTTTTAAGAAAAATATTTCCTTAAAAACATTTTTCACTTAATTCTTTTTTCTGAGAAGTATTCTAACGGAGTATTCCAAGGAGAGTGTATGCTTAATTAAAACCTTTTACTAATGCTATAAATCTTAAGTTACTTTCACATTTTAAGCAGTACTATGCTGTGTACTTTGCTGCACAATATTTTTTGTTTGTGCGTAATGCTAAAATTCTTACAAATTAAATATAGTGAAATGTCTTGTTGAAAGAGTCAGTGTTTCACTTTACTACTTTCAAAGAATTTGCTGCTCTGCCAGCAACAAGAAAGTGTTAGTGTAGGTTTCAAACTGGAGAACAGGATTTGCATTGTACATAAATAATTAATAAATTCTTATAAATAAATAATTTAAGAAATGGAATAATTTACTAATTTAAATAATATTTGATCTGTTGAAAATGTATATAAAAATATTGAAGTTTTTAAGCTGATTTTCTTTCATTTTGGTGAAGAATTTTTTTTTTTTTTTTGAGGCGTAGTTGGAAATGTATACACAGAATTTCATCTTTTTTTAATCAAAGTTATACACAGTTGTCAATTCTATTCAATATGCATCTCTGAAAGAATCTCAATGGTTTTTAACAAGATTGTTCACATTTTTTTATTGAAAAATAGTATTGAAAGATAGTATTTATATCTAACTTATCTTGATTAAGACATTTATGGATAGATCAGTTTGAAACTGATGTTCAATAGATTCTTGGCCGTTATTTTAAGGTTAACATGAATTTTTTCAGATGGAATTGTCAATTTTTGACCACCACCAATGAAAAGAGCGGAAAATTTTATATTGGAGTATGTGATCATGCATATGTTCTTGGAATCTTTTTGAAGGTCATATGACTAATCATTTATGGGTCAAAAATAGGTATTCTATTGAAAAAATCATGTTAACTGTGAAATAACAGCCAAGTTCAAGGTTAAATCCAAGGTTTAAGCTGTTCCCCTTAAGTCTGATATAAGCTGTTCCCCTTCAGTCTGAGTAACTTTTGTTTAGGTTATTTTTTTATATTGTGCGTAATTTAAGAGAAAATTTCCGGGGGGGGGGGGGGGTTGCAATGAAACACCCAGTATAGTGTTGTACAGCTACTCTATTTTCAGTCAACATTCAGACATTTAAAATTATATTAATAATTTGGATTCTTTGTGAGGTAAAATTACTTTTAAATATGTCGGATAATCTGCCACTCTTCATGACAGAGTGATAGTGTATTTACCTGTAATTTGGAAGGTTCTGTGATGAAATCAGCATGGTATCTTTCTTACTCAAAAATTTTTAGCTGTGAGTGAATTAATTATAAAAAAGAAAAACATCACAATAGGATTTGGCTTTTTATATTCTTTGCTTCTGATATAGCTTCTCACTGTTATGGTGTTATCATAACTGATTTATTATTTGCTATTTTGTTCTTTATAGTGGTGATCATTTAGTTAATATGAAGACTACTTTACAGAAATTAATCAAAACATCAAAAATATTAGAGTTCTGTGTTGTGCGGCTGTTTGTGTATTAAATCATTAATAAATTACTACTTATAATTAGGTGCCAGTTACATTAATTGAATAATAGCAATATATGTGTGCAAGAGTATAAATACATGTACAAGTGCAAGAAAACAAATTGACTAAAACTTTGGGATGTCTGATTCTGTATTCTGTATAATTTATATCTTAATAAGTAAACATTAAAAAACACATGAATCTACTTAATATAAATTAAGTATTGATATTTCTTGAAAATATCATACCCTTGATGAAATATTTTAAATTAACATGAAAGATTTCGTTCCTGTTTGCAGTTTAGCCAAGTTTGTTTATTACATGGGAAGTTGACTTCCCATGAAATTTTCTGTAAAATTGTGAGAACTATGGAAGTTTTTGAGTCTGTTAAATCAGAATTTAATGTTTTTTTTTTTATTGATCAGGTTTTTTCTGTAGTTATATTAGTTACTTAAGTAAGCAAAATTATACCAAAGACAATTATACAGTTTTTGGTGGATTTTTATCGTTTACACTATTTGTTTGAATATTGTTGTAATTTATAATTTTCATAAAAAAATAATATTTAATAATAACTTTGGTTATAATTTGTTAAGCTTTGGTTTGTGATATATGTAGTTAAAGGTGCAAATTGAGCTGCATGTGGTAGTGCAGTGCTGCATAACTTCTTATTTTTAATATTCTGTAATGGAAATAACTTTATATAGTAAATAATGAGCTGTGAGTGAGTGTTGTTGCCCACAACTGCTGTAGACCGTCATATTATTTTCCACATTAAATTTTAGTAACATAAACTTTCAAGAACATATCCTGCTTGCTATCTGCTGATAGTACTGCATTTTTTTATTTACAGAGATTAAAAACTGCACTATGAGATTGGTTTATTCAACATAAAATTAGATTACATTTATTTTTGGAGAATAAAATATGAACTCTGAAAATATTGTGTCCATTTCAAAGATGATTTCAAAAAAATATTTTATTAATTTTATTTATTTAAAAATTATTATTTAGAAAATGTAATTTTACCAGGCTCTTTGAATTACATTTCTTTTAATATATTAAAAAGAAACAATTTTTTTTTCTTTTTTTATATATTTATTTCTGTTTAATCTAATTTATTTTTAATTAATCAATTAGTGATGTGAACTGTATCTGTGTTTTAGAAATGCATGTTAGCAATTCGTACTTTATAATGTTTTGTGTTTAACTTTGGTAATTGATACTTGGTGATATTTTACTAAACGTATTTTGACATCATTTAAATATACAATATGTGATGCTTTAAAATTCAGAGTTTATCCTGTTGTTGTTTTTTCATTTTAATTATTGGTAAATTTGTTCTTTTTTTCACTCATTTTAAGTACAAAATGTTTTACTTTAAATAAAAATCTGTGATGATAATTGTAGCATAGCATTTTGTTGATTTAAAATAATAAAATTTTACATTTTATGTACTGAATGAATTAAAATTTGCATGTGTATTATATTTTTTGTAGTATTGCTTACTGTTTCAGTTTTGTGTAATATACATTTAGATTAAGAACTTAATTTGGTAAAAAATAAAAACTTCAGATACATGTTAATGTACCACCAGAAGATCTTTTTTGAGTTATTGTGCAGTCTCTGTACTGTTGTAGTGGGTAGTGTCGCTAACAACAGGAGTGTTTGTTTAGTGATTTTGCAAACCACCTAGACCTTTGAAAAGGTGCAACACAATACATCTGAAAAGTTCTTTTGGAATGAAATTTCCTTGTGCTTAAATGCAGGTGTTTCTCTTTTTTAATTTTATTTTAAAATTGAGAATCACATTTTGTCATACTTATCAATAATTTTAATTACATATACTGTAAGTTTAGTTTTATTTTAAATCTAACTTATTTAAGCAGTGAATAAAAAACAAATGAAAAAACCCACCAGGTTGATCTAGTAGTAAACTTGTCACCATAAATCTGCTAATTTTAAAGTTGAAGTTCTCAGGTTCAAATCCTAATAAAGGTAATTGCTTTTATTTGAATTTCAATATCAGATTGTGGATACCAGTGTTCTTTATTGGCTGGGTTTAAATTAACCACACTTCTCAGGAATGGTCGGCCTGAGTTTGTTCAAGACTACACATTTACTGGTACAATTTCATTACACTAATAAGTCACTAACGACTTTAATTTTTGATGCGACTATAAATAAAAGTATAAAAAAATATATATATTATTTTTTTTTAACAAAGGTTACTTGATACTTCATTGTTTTAAGCTCTGTACATTGTTAATGTTTATTCTAATTTAATTTTTTTAAACATATATAAAACAATTTTAATGCATTGCAATTACATTTTAATATCTATTATTAATATATTTAGTATAGGAATTCTGAAAAATGTTGGGGAAAATGAAAATTACTTTTTTAAAAAGATAAACAATGATATTATTTATTTTGTTTCAGGGAATGCCTGTATAAATGGGTGAAATAAATACAATTTTGTACATATATAGGTTACATTAATTCCAAAACAAACATATAATATACCATATATAATACAGTCAATCATATGACTACCAATCAATACCACTTTGTAATTAATCCATTTAATTTACAACTACAGATTAATTTACCAAAAGTTAACATAAACAGTTTCAACAGTAAATATAAACACTTCACAAAATTACCAAATAATGAAGATTACAATTTTTTAAAGCCCAATTACATAACAGTATAAGTTATTTGTTTATCAACATCCTTGACAATAAATAAATTTTTTTAAGATTTACATCCTGAGTAATATCTGAATGTAATTTGCACTATACTTTCTTCTAAGACAAAAACTTGCAAGACAAGATGCTCATTTATCCTCAAATAGAGGACAAACAAACAAGAAAGTGAAGGATGTATAACCTAGTGAGGTCAAATCACACAAACTATATATAAAATTGCTGGAAAATATATAAACATTTCCTTAAAAAAAAAATCCTATCTCAATTAAAACAGCTCTGTTGAATATACAAAGAATTACTGGCTTTTAAATACAAGTTTAGAATAGTAACTTTGTGTACTGCCCTAGGAAATTTTTTAGATCGAGCTAAAACTTAATTGAAAGGCAGAGTGTATATCATAAAAATATTTTTCATTTTCATCCTGACAGCAGTTACTGAATCATTATTTAAAAAATCTTTGCTTTCACACAAATTAATTTAGTTTTGATGTTGCATTTCTCTATTGTAGTTTATTACATATACTCCATTCAATACTGTTAGCTCCCTTAAACATAATCTTTTTGATCCATTGATTACATGGTTTTTAGTCTCATCCAGTTTAGCATTTTTTTTTTAATACTCATACTTTCAATTCTAATTAGTTGCTACTCTTTCCAACTAAACCTTCTGATTAGGAATATTTCTAGTCATTGTAAAAATATATTTAAAAAACTAAGCACTGATTATATCATTCTTATGATTCTTCGAAACTTAGATAAATACAGATGTATAGAATTTACCAGACCATCAAATAATTTATTTTTTTTTTTTTTTACCTATAAGTTTGATTTTGTTTTAATTAGAATATTACTTCAGTAGATGCCAACTTAACCTTCTTAACTTCATCTGCTGATACTAAAAATTAACCATAAAAGACAATTTTATATGAAAATAACTAAACCAGTTGAAAATTCTGTCTCATTATTATTGTAGCATCGAAGTTTAATATTTCTTTTCCATTGCGCCTCTCCTCAGAAAACAATCTTAATTGTGTTAACGGTTACGATCAGAATCACCCTGAAGTACTTCCAGTGAAATCTCTACTCTGTACTTCATTTCATCTTCTCATATTACCACTAAACTTGCATCATTATAATTATTAACATATTTTAAATCAAGGCTATTCAATTTATGGTACAATTTAGCATAACGCAATAAATCACGTTTAAAGTTAATGAATGTGGTGAAAACCGTTAGTTTTTAAGGCAAGAGCTGTCACCTCTGTTAATAACAGAAGAGAATACAAAAATAACCCACAGCACGTGGTAGTTTTTAAACCATTTTATCCATTGGAAAATTTTTGTTCTTAGTAGTCCAATTTATATGATTCGCAGTTATATAAGTAAACAATTTTGAAAAATTATATCAAAGAACTCATATGATTAGCAGTTATATAAGAAAAGTTTGAAAAACTATATCAAAGCAATATTTCTATAATTGTTTTTGGCATTCACATTGCCCTTCTTGAAGATATGAAAAACACAAAATCTCACCCCTACTTGGAATCTTTTTACAACTGAATATTTGCTCAATTTATGCAAGAAGAGTATTGTGATTTTGTATTTGCATGACATTGCCCGACCACACATGGCAAATCAGACAGTGAGTAGTTGTAAAAATCTTGTTGGAAAATCTCCAATCATCCACATTATAGCCTTGACTTAGCTCCCAGATTTTATTTTATTTTTATTCATCTTCAAAAATGCTTTGCAACAAAAAGGTTTGACATTGATGACTGAAAAAAAGTGTTATTGCTTGGTTTAAGTCATTGGTGGTGGAATTTCTTGAAGAAGGAATGAAGAAGCTAATTAAATGCTATGAAAAATGTGTTGAAGTTGAAGGCAGCTATGTAGAAAAGTAGTAAATAAATGTAGTTTTTATACATAAGTAATAAAGTTTGTTCATGTTTTTCAGTTCAGTTTTTATTTCAAATTTGCCTTATTTTAAAAATATGCCTTGTATATTAGCTATAATGAATCTGTATTACCTCTTACATATTAACCTTTGTTGCAGATTAGATGTTATTAATAAACTGCCTCTTCTATTATAAACTCTGAAACATTTTGAAAGAAACTTTTGTTATAAAAAATAATTAAAACTACTGCTTGCTCCGGCTACTATTTTAGATTTTTCTGTCAAGAAATTTTAATAATTTAATCACTTAGGGACAAAAAATTTATCATAATAAAAAAAAATTTCAGAAAAATAAATTGTATGATTTCTAATTAGAAAGTTTATAATTTCAGTCTCATAAAAAGCTTGCTAAATCCATTTATATGTCAGAAAATAATTTTTTTAGGTTATTGGTATGTCACAACAATTCCAAATTTTTTATTGCTTTTCTTGATGTAAGAAAGACATCATAGATTCCTGTTGCCAATGCTGCCTTGTGTTCTTTACTTCCTTCTTTTAAGATTCTAGTCTCTAGTCTCAGAAGGAAATAAGATCAACAAAGTATGAAGGATGTAATTAAGTAAGGAAAATACTTGACTATCTTCTAATGATTAATGTGTATCAAATTAACTGTATTAAAACCTAACAAAGACCAGTAATTTTTTTGATGAAAATTAATGTTTCCATTTATATGGTGATATGAAGTAAATTTTGTTATTGTAAACAGAAATACATTTGCGTAATTTCAATCAAATTTATAAATTTGTATTTTTTTACTTAATACAGGTATTTTTGCCTCTCTTGCATTTAATTTAAAAAATAAGAATGATTTTGATAGTATAGTTCAGAATTTTTATTTTCAGGACATGTATGATTTAAACTTTTTTTTAACTAGTAAAAAAAAAAAGAATTATAAATCTAATTGTTTTGTTATAAAGATCTATTTGCATTTACATACTATTGAACAATTGTACACACTTTCTATGTTTCAGGTATTATTTAAACTATATTTTTATTGTAATTTAGCTTTTAAGTCAGTCAGTAGACTTATTCAAATTAATGTAGTGGTGTGTAAAGCTGTAACTTAGAAAAAAGATGGAGAAGACTATTAAAATCTACTTCAGCTGAAATGTACATTAAGTATATTTTATATAAATTTAAAAGGTATCTTAATCTTAAAATAAAAAAAAGGATCAAAAATACATGCATAAATGTAAAAAAAGAATAATGATTCAAATTTTACCTGTCATCCCAACAAAATTTAATATCAAAAAATCTAAACTTAAGTGTTCCCGATATGTAGAAAGAAAGTTTCCTGTATTTGTTTTAGTAGTTATCCATTTTTTCCTTTACTTAATTATTTATCAAAGATTTAATTTCACTTTTAAATATATTATGGGTAAATAATTTTGAATAAAATCAAAAAACATTAAATGGTGAATAAAATCATAGTTTTGATTATAGATAAGATTATAGATAGTTTTGATTATAAATACAAGGGTTGACTGAAAAGTTTTAATCCAAACATAGAAAGATGTATTTTTTCTGTCAAATATAGTTTTATTTTTCGACAAAGTCTTCTTTCAACTTGATACACTTTTTCCAGCGATGCTGTAACCCCTAACCTTTCCAAATAATAGCTGATGTCTTTCTCCGCAGAATAGGGATTTACATATGCGATAACCTCTTTCCTCCAAGTGAAACTTTAAGATCAGTAAACAAGAAAAAGTTGCTTGGGGTCAGATCTGGTGAATATGGTGAGTTGTCAACCAATTCAAAGTGCAATCCATGAATTTTAGCCATGGCGACTGTCGAAGTGTGAGCATGCGCATTGTTCTGATGGAAAAGCAGTTTCTTCTTCTTCAAATGTGGTTGTATTTTTGCAATTTCTGCCTTCAGCTTGTCAAGTAATGATGCATAATACTGTCCTGTTATTGTTTTGCCTTATTGAAGATAATCAATAAACAAAATTTTGTTACTATCCCAAAAAACAGTCGCCATCACCTTCCTGGCCGATGGAACCGTCTTCACCTTTTTCAGAGCAGGTACACCCATTACAGTCCATTGTTTTGACTGTTGTTTCATAGGAGTGCAGTGGTGGATCCATGTTTCATCTACAGTTATGAATCGATGCAAAAAATCTGACTCTTTTTGCTTAAAATTCTCCAGCAGGGCCTTGGAAATATTCATTCGAATATGTTTTGATACAAAATGAGCAAATGCGGCATCCAACACGTGAATAGCTTATGCATATCAAATTCTTCAGTTAGTATATGACAAACATGTTCTTTCGATATGCCCATAGCTCCTGCTATCTCTGTAACCTTAATTCATCGGTTGTTCAGTACCATTTGGTGAACATGTTCGATGATATCAGTGGCGATTGCAGTTTTTGGCCATACCATATACTCATCATCTATCAAGCTGGTGTGGCCGTGTTTAAATTCAGGTGCCCATGTTTTCACAGTGGAAAATGATGGGACAGAGTCCCCGTAATCAGCGTCCAACTCTTTTAATTTGCATAGATTGCCTTTCAAATGCAAGTATTTAATCATGGTACGATATTCAGTTTTTCCATTTTCACAAAAACACTCGCATCAAACAACAACTGAACATCCAAAATGACTGAAATTTTGGTGAGTACCTTTTAATGCATGTGCGAATACATTCCCTAACTCTTGTTGACGAGTCCTGCCATCTTCATGTTGAGGCTTAAAACTTTTCAGGCACCCTTGTATATGAAACACTTCCAGCACATTGGTTAATTGTAGTTGTTGATGTTATAGAAAATTAATATACTATTTGTCTATAGAATAAACAGATGCTAAGTATTAATTTTATTGGGAATTTTTTCTTTACTTTAGGACTTAATGGTTGGAGATGAAGCCAGTAAACTTCGATCAATGTTAGAAGTCAATTATCCTATGGAAAACGGAATTGTAAGGTAAGTAGTTTTTGTTTCCTTTTTTTATCAACATGAAAACAATAAGATATATTGTAATAAGTTGTCATTTTAATTACATGCAATATGCTAATAGTAAAAATGTGGTTAACTAAGACTGACACATTCAAGCTGCCATATTAACAGAGCCACTGATCTAACTTTTTAATTGTTGTTAGATTGGACTGTGTTTTAGAATGGAATTTACTAAGACATTGGTTGTCAATGAAGAGAGGCAAACAATGGGATAAAAGAGAAGTAAACAAGGAATAATTGCTACAGTCTGTTTAAAACCACAAGAAGTTTTAAATTGAAACCACTGGTCACTGGGAACTTGAAACTGTGAGAATTTTTAAAATGTACGTAGACAAAGTTTGCCTTCTAAAAAACTGAAAATGGCATGGATGAACTCTTTGTAGTTTAAATAGTTGATTCTGTGATGAATTTGATGAAATCATGAGCGTTTTTAAATAAATAAAACTTATGTTGTAAAACAGGGTTATTTTTGGATTACTCCATCATATATCCTAATTGAAACGTTTTAGTGCTAAGATAAAGACAGTTTTACTATCTCTGTACGTTACATCACTTATACTGCATTTACATAAAATTATATTTAAAATAACAAAGCTAAAGTTCCCTGAAAATGTAAAGTGAAAGTTTGGAAACTGGAAATCTGCCACAGGAACTGAAAATTAGCTGTCTTATAGTGTCAGGAAGCTTCTTGTTGCAAAATGAGTTTAAGAAATTGATAAATGGTTTATTGAGTGTCGGTGAAGAATGTAAGTTACCCACTAAAGTAATTGTAGATTATAAATCAGAATTATGATCCTGATGAATTTTTTTTTTGTATTTTGGTTTAAATCAGAAATTGGGCATATTTAGCAGCAGAAAAATATGCAATAACTAATTATTGTCATTAAGTCTTTGATGAGAATCTTATGGCCTCAAGCAGAGCAGCAAAATTGAACAAGAAATTGATTAATTAAAAAAAACCTTTTCAATGTATTTTTGTCATCTTTACGTAATAAATTGTATAATATTTCTCAAAAAAAAATTGTGCTTTTCTCTAAAATCTAAGTATTTGTATCGAGTAATTATACCAAAATTCTAATTCCGATGTCTTAAATACTTCATAAATATTTCATTACCTAAAACTTCATTGTTATATGTTTACACTTTATTTGTTATTACTATTATTTCTTGTTCACGAAAACTTTGGTTCTCAATACCTAATATGATCAATTCCCCTCCTCTGTTAGTCGTTTGAAAAGTCTAGTATGTGATTTTTTTTTCTTTTTTAACTACAAAATGAGTTTTTTTTATTGTTTTATAAAATTTTATTTTCTCAAAATTAATTGATTTTTATGTAGTATTAATTTAACTTGTTATTACTTTTTCCAGAAATTGGGAAGATATGCGTCATGTTTGGGATTACACATTTGGTCCTGAAAAAATGAACATTGATCCCAAAGAATGCAAGATCCTTCTAACAGAACCACCAATGAACCCAACAAAGAATAGAGAAAAAATGATTGAAGTAAAATTTGTAATATTTATTGCATTTTAATTTACATAATCAAATACTGATTATACATATGTTTGTTTGTTTGTGTCATTGTGTGTATGTGAATTTGCATGCACTTGGTTTTTATTGTAAGGCATAGCAAGCATGCTGTATGCTGTACTGTTGTGTTGCTATATGGTGTATTTTGTGGAAAAGAAACAACTTATATTTCAGAAAAGCAGTTGTGTTCATTATAATAACAGTTATAATTCATTATAATAATATTTAACAGTTATAATTTTCCACATTTGTTGTGAGAACACAATATAGTAGTGGTTATTGTATTTTAAACTAAAAAAGATATTGCATTATTTAGATTTTTATGTTTTATAATTCTAAGTGTAACGATATTCTTTATAGTTAATATAAAAACTTTATTATTTGTAATTTAAAAAAACATGCTTAATGTTATTTGATATTTTTAATCCCGTATGACCAGAAAGATTTTAAATTCTAGGTTAAAGATTTGGGTGTTGATAGATATGTTATATAATTATAATTAGATATTTTATCATATGAATATTATATATTGGTGTTTCTTTTTTACTGTTCTTGAAGTACTAGGTCTGTTCAGAAAATAACTGAACTTTATCTTTTTAATCTTTATTATTAATTTTACTGATTGTTGCCCCTTGTCCCCTTTGAAGTACTCTGCTTCCTTATTCCACACTTTTCCTACCAGTGTTTCTACTTCGCGAAGCAGTCCTGGATAGGTTCATTTGAAATGGTCTTTAAGGTTTGTGACAAATGTGCTTTAATGTCATCAGTAGTCGCAAAACGGTGTCCTTTCATCACTGATTTTAATAAGAAAAAATCACAAGGAGCCAGGTCTGATGAGGAGGGAGGCTGAGGGAGGACAGTCATTGGATTTTTGGCACAAAACTGATAAATTGACAAAGCTGAGTGTGCTGTAGGGTCTAAAGTGTGATTGTGATGTAGGAACCATATGCTTTGTGGATTTTTCCATGTACCTTGAGGTACAGTGCAAAATTTAATAAGGTGAAGAAAATATTATCAAGTAATAAAATAACGTCTAGGAACCATATGCTTTGTGGATTTTTCCATGTACCTTGAGGTACAGTGCAAAATTTAATAAGGTGAAGAAAATATTATCAAGTAATAAAATAACGTCTGTAATTAACTACAATAATCCATTAAAAAGAAAGAATCTGATACAATTATCTAAAACAAAACTTTGCGTACTGTTTAGGATCATGTCAAGGTTCAGTGATTCACCTTGAGGTAAGAATTCAAAATGCACAATTCCATTAAAATTGAAAAAAAACAGAGAGCATCACTTTGGCATTGGACTGAGACTGATGTGCTTTCTTGGGGCGTGGAAATTCTTTGCCAATCCATTTTGATGATTGAACTTTTGACTTACGTTGTAGCCATAAACCCAGCTTTCGTCTCCTGTTATGTTCCTTTGCGTCATCATTGTCTTGTTCAAGAAGTTGCCAAGATATCAATAATCCAAGAACATTAGGTTACAGAGAAAGTTATGCAGGACACAATGCTGCCAACTGCACATCACTAAATATCTCTTTTGGCATGTAATTAAAAAAAGTGTTGGGTTATTTTCTGAACAGACTTTGTATAACGTGTATTATTAATTTTGTAGGGTATTTTTAGTTTTATTAGTTCAACAGGAACTAAGAATTCAGAACTTAAAGAACTGTTATAGTGGTTAAATCCATAAATAATGTTTTATAATAAAATAATAATAATGTTTGATTAAGAAATTAATTTATTTTTAAAAGATCAGCAAAAACTTTAAGCAGACTGCATATTTAGCAACTGCTAATAGACCATTTATTGAAGACATAGCAAAGATACTATAGTAAATGTGAATTAATCATAAAAAGTTAACCTCTGAACTGTGATATAAGTAGTATGTGATTTATATTAAATTAAGCTCTAGTAGTGTGGCTGTTGTCTTTGTTATATTTCATTGCTATGTGACAGAAATTTGTCTTTGAAAAATGTATGATATATTGTATTTATAATGCACATTTAACTTACTGTTACTGTATCAGTTTAATTTTATACATACAGATCTTCATAAATTGTTACAAAATTGTGTCTGGATTAGTTATGTACTAATAACTATTAACTATTAACTAGTTAACTATTAATAACTTTTACTTTGATTAAAACAAACAAAGCTAAAGTATTATTAAACGAAGTTAAGTATTAAACAAAGCTTAAGTATTATTTAAAACCTGGAATCGCTTATGTTCATTATAAGAAAAGCAGTTGAAAATTATTTAATTATATTTAAAAAAATTTTTTATTGTAAATTCAGATCCATAATTTTTTTCTTCTTAAATAGGTGATGTTTGAAAGTTATGGTTTTGCTGGAGCATACATTGCAATTCAAGCCGTATTGACATTGTATGCCCAAGGATTGTTAAGCGGAGTTGTTGTTGATTCAGGTGATGGAGTCACACATATTTGTCCTGTATATGAAGAGTTTGCATTGCCTCATCTCACCAGGCGACTTGACATTGCTGGACGTGATATTACTCGTTATCTTATTAAGGTGAAATAAATAAATGTAATTTCAATTTTAATTAATATGCTATAGTATACTATTACATAATTTTATTATGCTTAGTGTATATGTTTATTATGTGCTATTTGTATTTCTTGAATTCATGCTTACTAGCCAAAAAGTTATGTATAACAAACCAAAATGTACAAATATTTCTCTATTGCGAAGATAGCTTGGATTTAGTTTTATTTTTTAATGTTTCAGATTAAAGTATCATATTAGGTAACTAGGAATTTAATGTTTTATTTAATTCATACGGATATTAAACCATTTACATATTACTTTTTATCCAGTCATAGATTGAAGAAAAAATTTGAATATATCTTTTATTTTTATTTATATCTTCATATAAATTTTATTCTTATATTATTATATCATTTGTTCTAGCTACTTTTGTTGCGAGGTTATGCATTTAACCATTCTGCAGATTTTGAAACTGTACGAATAATGAAGGAGAAGCTTTGTTATATTGGATATAATATAGAAACTGAACAAAAATTAGCTCTAGAAACAACAGTTCTTGTTGAACCTTATACTGTAAGTGTTATTTTATGTTTTCTATATTTATTTTTAACCTCATATGTGCAAAGACATGTATTTTTTTTAAGTATGTGTTTTTTTTAAGTAGAAAGTACACAAAGTTATAGCAAGCTACAATATTACAATAATCTTAGGTAGTGTTTTATAAACCTAAAATAATAGCATGTGCTATATTAACATGTTTTTAATTTACAGCTCGGTGTTCAATTTATTGCTCAGTTTCACTTAATGATGAGATACATATGAAGATTTTTTTGCTTATTATAAAATAATTATTTGTTAGTATTATAATAGGACAGATTACTCTATACAGTATCATTCATTTGTATGGCATTTTTGACTGTTTTTAGGTATAAGCAGCAGTAGTTAGAAGGTTTGATGTACTGTGGACAAAGAAGTCCTTCAGTAACATCTGACAAGAATCACTGTGTATTTTGTATTACACTTTATTGATATATTTATATATCATGGTCAAAACTATACTAATAATATTCCTATAGAAGCGAACACTGGATATAAATATGTATATCCAAATTACTGTTCTGTCCTATAAAAATAAATTCTCATTTAATAGTTTGATTTTGAGTTATAATATATAATTTCACAAAAGTTAATTAAGTAACTGTAACAAATAATACTAGTCAACATAAAATTTGGAACTGAAAAGGGAGTAGGTATTCTATATAATATTTTATATGTTGAATCTGAATGTATATTCTGAAACAATCCATGAGATAATGTTCTTAAGTTACAGTCTGTTAAATTTATTTATTTCATCATTCGTGGAACAATCAATACAAATAAATTAGTATGTTTGCTTATTCACATCTGATTTATATTGTGATGCTTGCTGTAGACCTATGTTTGATACATAACAGTAAAATGATGTCATTTCATGTCAAGCCAGACATGTATAAACATGTCAATAAGTCAAGTAATGAGAAATTCTATGTGATGAAATTTTCTTCAGTATGTGTTCAGCTCTTGATATGACTTGCTGTGTTCTTTAGTTGTGGTAGTGGTAAAAATTCTACAAATATTTTTGTTATGTTGGCGGAAAATTCACCATGAAAAGTCAACAAAAACCAGTATCGAATCTGCGGAAAACTGCTTACAAACATTATTTTGACTGTCTCTTGGGAGACCAAGATAAATCCTGGTCTCCTCATGTAGCTTACATCTAGTGCTACATTAACTAACCCAGTGGTTAAAAGGAAAAAGAGAGGATATTTACCTTTTGGTGTACTTATGATTTGGTGAGAGCCTACCAACCATTATGACTGGTATTTTTTCTTAAAAAATGTTACTGGTTTTAATTCAAACAATAAAAGCAGTATTGCATACCCAAAGGTTTGTTCAGCTATGAGACCGGTACTTCATGGTGTTGATTTACCTATTTCAATCGCTCCAACTTTTTGGAAAGAAATTTCTGATTCCCCTGAAGGCCTAATCAATGAATCCTCAACTTCAATAGATATTAATTACATTACAGAAGAATAAAATACTGAACCTCACCTCATTACACAAGCAGAACTGTGTGACCTAATTTGTGACTTATATTTGTCAAAACAACATGCAGAATTGTTAAACAAGGATAGTAACATTTCAGTATATAGAAATCGAAAGGAAAATTTACTGAAATACTTTGGAAGAGATGGTTTAATTTGTTTCTGCCTTGATGATGTTAAGGGGCTAATGTCTGAACTGCACATTGAATATGTTATTCATGATTGGCATTTATTTATAGACTCATCAAAAAGAAGCTTAAAGGCAGTGTTGTATAACTTGAATAAGTTTTCTTCTATACTGGTAGCACATACTGTAGGAATAAAAGAAACATATGAAAGTATGTCAAAATTTTAAAAGCTATTAATTATGATGAACACTCATGGGGAATCATTGCTGACCTGCAAGCAGTTGGGGTTCAGAGTGGCTTTATAAAATATATGCTTTCTTGTGTTTGTTTGATAGTCAGGCTACAGACAAACATTATGCAGTTAAAGACTGACCAAAAAGAAATAAGTTTACCCCAGGAAAGGAAAATGTTATCAATGTTCCCCTTGTTGAAGCAGATCGTGTTATTTTACATCTCTACAGATAAAACTAGGCCTGATGAGGAATTTATAAAACTATTAGATAAAGATGGAGATAGCTTTAAATATCTAGCTGAGGTGTTTTCACAATTAAGTGAATCCAAATTAAAGGAGGAAATATTCATTGGGACACAAATAAGAAGATTAATCATGAAAATATATGACATTAAATTGAATCCTAAAGAACTAGCACCATGGAAGTCATTCAAAGATGTTACTGGTTTTCTTGGAAACAAAAAAGTTGAAAACCATAATCAGCTATAAATGAACTACAAAAATTTAGGCAGCAGAATGTCATTCAAAATTCACTTTTTACATTTTCATTTGGAGTTTTCCCCTTTAAACTTGGTAAAATAAGTGACGAACAAGGAGAAAGGTTCCACCAAGAATATTGCAGATGGGGCAATGTTAACAAAGCAGATGAGATGAATCTATAATGAGTGACTACTGCTGGATGATAAAAAAGAGAAGATTTCACTGAACACAAAAGGAAAATAAGAAAAAAGAAATAAGGTAGATGTAAATGTCTGCAAAATAAAGGTAGGAATTTCAATTGTAATTCTTATTATTATTCTTGTATTCTATTATTTAAGAAGTTTCTGAATATTTTAAAGGGTCATAATTAAAACTCTGAGGGTGATAACAGAAACTGATTTCATTTTAAGATCAGCATAAAAATTGTATTCTAATTTACCTATTTTTATTTAAGTTCCAATTTTTTTTTTTTTGTTGTTGACTTATATAATTAAGAGTAGGATTTTCTCACCTAACAAATGAGATAAAACAACCCAACTGGCATTGAAGTATTGAGTTTTTGAATCACAACAAACTAGTGCAATGAGTCATAATACCTAGTAAAAACGTGTGCATGGTGGCTGCTTATTTCCTGCTTATAGTGAGAGAGCAGAGAACATATTGTTATCAGTGATTTATTTTTGTTATTCACTTTTCCACAGTAGAGTACTCTGGTAAGTGTGCCTCGGCCCAGGGGTGATGTGAGACGAAACAGTGTGGTTGTGTCATGCTGGTAGCTAGTGCTTATCTTTTCATAGCAGTGCTTACTAGTACTATGAATATCACTATTTATTGAACGTCGTTTTACTACCACCATCTACCACTTTCTTTTGCACAACACTTTTTTTTAGAGGCACCCTTAACAATTCCAGTGCAGTACAGGTGCGAAGATCATTGGACATTGTAAATAAATGGTTGTAATCATTCATTTATATATTGTGCTTTTGATAACTGATTCTAAAAACTCTTCTAAATACCTGCTGTTAAGCATATAAAACCCGGAAAAATGGTTGCAAATTAGTAGAATGTTTATGTAATTTTTACTTTTTTATAATACACTTAGAATAACACTTTTAAGAATTAGGCAAAAATTTTTATGAGTGTCTACTTTATGTTAATTTTTTTTGTAAGATACATATTCCTGTTTTAATACATATTGTTAATTGACTTAATTGAGTTTATGGAGTAATTCATTTTTTAACAGTTGCCTGATGGACGTGTTATCAGAGTGGGTGGTGAAAGATTTGAAGCACCTGAAGCCTTGTTTCAACCACATCTTATAAACGTAGAAGGCCAAGGTATAAAACATTTGGAAGTAAATTAATTCAGGGATTTGTGTTTATATTTTATTGACTGAATATTGGTATGTCTCCTTCATACAAAAAATAAAAAAAAATATATTTACATGATGAAAAAAATGTTTTTTTTAGATTAAAAGGAAAAAATCTTGCACACTTCTGCACAAGAAGACCAATGTTTGTTATTTTATTTTGTATAATATTTTTGTTATAATTATTTTTCCTAATTTCTTGTGCAAGAAGTATACAAAACACATTAAATGAGAAAACTAAAAGAGGTATAATTTTTATTTATTTAATATTAACATATATTTTTTGTTTATAAGAAAATTAAATCATTATAACCATAATTTAAAAAAAAATTTTAAATAACTGGGAGACCCACACACTAGCATAAAATTTAAACTCATTCACCACTGTGACTCATTGCGTATGCATACAGAGTACGTCTGAAAAGTTCCCGAACTAAATTAAATAAAAATATATATTTAAAGATAAACGGATTTACTCATCAGCCCTCTTCATAGAATCCTCTAGTTATACTCATTGCAGCGCCGATAGAGCCCATCAAACGCTCTGGAGAAATCACTTGGTGGGATCGCCTTCAACTGCTCGGTGCAAACCCTTTAGATAGCTGGAATGTCGTCGAAATAGTGGCCTTTCATCTGCAACTTGAGTTTCAGGAACAGAAAATAGTCTGCTGGAGCCAAGTTGGTGAATAGAGTAGGTGAGATAAAACAGTGATTTGATTTGCAGCATAATAATGTGTTAAAACTGTTGCTATGTGTGCCAGGGCATTGTCGTGCAAGGAAGTCCAATTGCCCGGATCCCAGTACTTGAGCTGGATTTGATGAATGCAACACATCAGGCGTTTCATTAGTTCGAAATAGAATTTAGAATTCGTGGTTCGACCAGTTTGGACAAATTCATGATGAATCAGGCCCTTTTGAGTCGAAGAATGCAATCAACATTGTTTTCACCCTTAATTTATGCTGCCTGACTTTCACTGGTCTTTGTGCGCTCCACGACTCAACCAAGCAGCGGATTGATGATTCATTTGTGGATCATACTTGTAAACCGGTTTTCCTTCCCAGTTACAATTTTGTTTGCAAAAAATTTGGGTTCCTATCGGCAGTTTCAATGAAGTCTTGAACGCAAAAAAAATGCACCTGTTTTTGCCCTTTGGTCAAGAAGTGTGAACGAGACCACATCTTTCAGCAGTTAATTTTTTCTATTAGAATTATACGTACGCATCTTTATCGATGTTTCGCTATTTTCCATGGCCTGAAGGGTAAGATGAGGTTGTTCAAGCAGGAGTGCGTGTACTTTCACAAAATTTTCACCATGAACAGCTGTTGAAGACCTCCCACTTTGTTTGTCATCATCCAATGACTCTCTACCATCTTTAAACCACTTACATCACATGTATGTTGTAATATGAGGTGCAGCTTCATCTCCGATTGCTTGCTGTGTCATAGAATAAGTTTCAACAAAAGATTTTTGAAGTTGGAACACAAAATTTTGTTGCACTTCTCTGTTCCATGTCAAGAACTCACACAAGGTCACAACTTACACGGCTGAATATAATTTGAGACTGGAGTGACCAAACATGATGAAATTTTGTGCACACACTTGTCAGATATCATACTACATAGTTCGTTAGTTGT
The DNA here is from genome assembly GCF_047948215.1 of Lycorma delicatula. Classification (NCBI taxonomy): domain Eukaryota; kingdom Metazoa; phylum Arthropoda; class Insecta; order Hemiptera; family Fulgoridae; genus Lycorma; species Lycorma delicatula. Next base: position 28,110,674 of record NC_134456.1, read on the forward strand.
CCAAGAGATGGCGCTACTTGTATCGACTATAGAAATTTAGTTCAGGAACTTTTCAGACCTAATGTGTATGAAAAATATACCAATACAAAGTCAACTGAAGAATGACTCAACCAATCTTCATCAAATTTTCATACGCACAACTTCAGATACACTACTACATAAATTTCAATAAAATTGATTTAGAAAACCAATGAAATTTATATTTATATAAGAAAATTATATTTTAAGTGAGAGGTATATTCATACTCTTCACTCTCAAAACTTGAAGAAAATTCAATTTCACCTCTCAGTCACACTGTGCAACCGAAAAAAGTTACTGGATATTCGAGCTGGGTCTGTTCAACCCAAGAAATAAAGTACAATATTTCAGTATTAATTGTATTTAATTACAAAAAATCATTAGTATCTAGTGAGATACAAGATTTCATGGTATAATATTATTACATTTCGTAAAGGTTTTAACTATTTTTAAACAATTAAAAAAAAAACTTATTGCTTTATTGTTAAAATGCAAGTATTTTGAAAAAAGTTATTTAAAAAAATGAAAACCCTATTCTAATGTCTTTTCAAGTGCATACTTACAAAGGTAACAATATAAGGTTTAATTTTACGTAGATTAGAAGAGAAATCCATGTTATATTAACAAGTTACTTATCAGTAAATTCTTTACTTTTCAAAGCAGATTCAAACATTTGGTGACTACTCAAGTTTTCATGCATCAGACACAACCATATCTTACATTTTTGACAAAATATTTGGTTTTATTGTCTATACATTTGTATCATCTTTTCTGTTGTTATGGATCAGCTCTCCTTTCTTCTACACTAGAAAGGCTTGAAGCAAGACACTGAATTTCTCATGGAAACTTCTATTATATAGCATGCTTAGTCATGCAGGGCTTTATAAGAGACTTTCCCAAAGTTGCGAGGTATTCTCTTCTCTTCACAGTTTCATAGTTTGAGCCGAGTTCAGCATAATTATTAAGTTCCACAATATTTAAAAATGCAAAAAAACAAAGTCGATAATTTTGTTACCTGTGTATGTTCACTATACGTAGCATTAACAATGTCAACAACACCCTAAGTTTTATTGTAGTGCATTACTATGCTTGGCTTTTTCACCACTTTCACAGTCAATTTCATAATCATCATGCATTGACCAGTAATACTCATTTTTTACGTTTAGGAACATATGAAACTAAATGTGAGTTCTTTCTGAAAAGCAAACATTCTAGAATGTTGTTTTTTCTTTTTTTTATTCTGGCGAAACTAGAGGTTTATTTATTTTCTAATGTCCTAACAATGGTGAGATTGTTTTCATTTTTCAACAAATTATCAATTGTCAGATTTCATCCAGAGCCTTTCGTAGGGTCTGTAAGCTGCACAATAACATCAGCTTTATTACTTACTTTGAAGGGTTCATCTGACTGAACACCCGAATAGACTTTCAAATACTTCTCGTAACAGGTCTTAGAACAATCTAAATTGTAAACCTTTAACCCATATTTCGCAGGCTCATTTGGCATACACATCCTGAATCTGCAACGTCGTCTGAAAGGGACCAGCATTTTGTCTAAAGTCACATTTTCTGAAACTGTGAAATATTTATTACAATATGAGATAAATATATCAAGAAGGATCCTCAAAGCAGCGAGATATCTAGCTTTTGTTCCCTTCTCCACATTTTTGTTGTCAAATCAAACAACAGATCTAAAATCGAAATCTCTTCAAAGACATAATTACTTTAAAAATCTCTGTTCCAGTCCCATCAGTATTACAAAACTTCAATGTTCATTTTATTCCCATGCAGAGTTTCAGCTATGTACAACAGGCCAAAATAAGCCTTTATTTTGTTCATGTTTTTGGTTTAGCTATATTTTGGTCAGTTTGGTAATTTTGTTTTATGAAGTCAGTAAAATATTAGTTGATGCGACTACTAAGTCAGCCAAGGGCTCATTGGAAAACAATTCCCATGATTCTAGAGATGGGTTTACTTCATTTTATGTGCGCAATGCCAGGTAAGTGTGTGTAGACTATGTTGTGCCACTTAGTTCTGACATTTTGAAGGAAAACTTTCCTTCATTTGGTTTTTTATCTCTATCCAAACAGAAGTGTGATAGCCATTCCTGAATTTGCATCAGCAGCACTGGCCAAAGTGGGTATGGGAATACTAGAAATGGAATCCACTTTTGGTTCTTCAGTTTCTGTTTCTCCATCACTAAGTTCACATTCACTATTGTTATCTTGGTCACTAAATCGTTTAAAGTCCAGACCAGCGTCAAAATCATTAACTTAAATCATCATAAAATTCAATCAATTTCAGTATTAGAAACTCATTCTTCTGCCACTTATATTTTAAAAGTTTATCAGAAAGTCAATAGAGTTTATTCTAATCACAGTGCATTACACAACTGGCACATACAACATTAAAACACTATGTTTTATACAGACTTAAAATTGATAATGAGAACAGTCGAGCTGGGTTTGTCAGGCCCATGTGCAATTTATTGAATTGTTATTCACAGACTGATGCGATAAGTTGCTGAATTATGACATCAGCACTCTCTTTGGAGTGTTTTGGGAAGGTACATGAATGCTCAATTCAAAACAAAGAACCTTTAATACAAAAATACTTGAAAATGAAAATTGCTGGGTCTCAGAGACCCAGCCTGATATACTGATGATAAACAAAGATCTAATGACAGAGAGAATAATAATAATTATAGTAGCAGATGCAATTTTGCACTTATTGATGACTGAAATCTAGATTATTGCTGTTACTATTGACTGTTAAATTACCTAAACATTGATATGAAAATAAAAAATTAATATTCTTTTTATCTGACTAAAACATTTTTCATCATATTATAAAATTGAGGGGGAAATAAAGTTGAGCGAGTGGCATCCTTCAAGTACCTAGGGTGCATCATTAAGGAAGATATGAAGTGTGATCAGGAAGTTAAAGTACGAATGGCTACAGCAAAGGAAGCATTCAGCAAAATGAGGAGAGTGCTATGTAGCAAACTAGATCTGCGACTAAGGAAAAAACTTGCAAAATGTTTTGTTTGGAGTGTAGCCCTCTATGGGGCAGAGACATGGACTATTAGGAAGGGAGAGGAGAGAAGATTGGAGGCCTTTGAAATGTGGGTTTGGAGGAGAATGGAAAAGATCAGCTGGATGAAGAGAGTTCGGAATGAGGAGGTGCTTCGTAGAGTAGGAGAAGATTATTGGAATAATAAAAAGAAGAAAATGCAGTTGGTTGGGACACGTGCTGAGACGTGACTGCCTGTTGGTGACGGCATTGGAAGGATTTATAATGGGGAGGAAAGCAAGAGTTCAGAGACGAATAAAAATGATAGACAGAATAAAAAGGGAAGTTGCTATAAAATGAAATGGAGAGCAGCCATGTGAAAACCTCCCTTTGGGCAGAACACCTATTATTATTATATTATAAAATTTGTAAAACATTAAACTTAACTTGAGAAAAAATGAAAAAGATATATTAATCTACAGAAAATAATATAAAAAGGAATAGAATCTGAATGATGAAAATCAATCAGTAAGTAGTGAAATATTTAATTTTTAAAATAAAAAATGGACTTGTGTAATAACACTTTTTGAATTACAGTAATTAGAATTAATATTTGAAAGAGATAAGACTAAAATCATTTACAGAAACATTCAAGTGGGAAGATAGAAATTAAATGAATTATTATCTCATTCTTTCTTCTGAACAAAAATTTAAAATCTTAAAAGAACAACAAAATTTAGAAATCTTCCTTATAGTGAGGAAGTGCACAAAGTTATAAGAAAAAGCAAACTTGAATTTTGAAAATCAGCCCATGGATTGAGAAGTTACAAAGTTTTTTAAAAGTTTAATAAAAACAATTTGACCTAATTTTTTTTAAAATAAAAATTTGATCTTCATAAATTTCAATATAAGGTTAAAATATTAAAATAAATTAAAAATAAATCTGATAAAATATTTATAGACAAAGGGTGGAAGGCCAACCATACTGAGATTACAATACTTATAACATATACTCTTAATCAGTAAATCTTATGAAATTATTTCGGTATAGTATATTTTTGTTATAATATTGTTCTTGCTAAATAAGGTAATAAATTCATGATTGCCAGTCAAAAGACTGACGAAGTTATTATTGATAATATTGATATGCAACTATGGACAAAGTAGATAATGATTTTAAGCACCTTGTGCAGATGCTTTGCCAAAATTGGAAAGTGTAGTTTTTTAATGCCATGGTGATTTTTTTAATCATAATTAATTTCTGTCTGTTGAGAAACATAACAACACTGGTTGTTAGCATCTTTTTGTGAGACACAAACTCTGAAAATGTTATAGCCATACTTATGTGCACAAAATCAGATTGCTTTTACAGTGACTAAAATGAAAAATAAAGTGGTTACTGATTTTCTTCATTAACTGAATCAAGTATTGTGGTGCTCAACACTATCTTATACCTACTGAAGTGCAGGTGTTATTCAGTCCTAAAAACAACTGACTTGCTCTCAGATTAAGTAACTCTAGCTTATACTTGACAAACAATTTGAGTCTTTCCGTAGTAGTCTGTAACATTTCAGTTAAAACTACTTGGAAAGAATTTTGTGGTAGAAGTAATCATTGAAATTAGATTAAATTAAAAATCTCTTACTTTTAATTATAATAATTTTTTTTCAAACATATTTATTTTATATAATATAATTATTTTATTTGTATTTTTGTTTTTTTTACATTATTTTCAGGCATAGCCGAACTTGTGTTCAACACTATTCAGGCTGCAAATATAGACATGAGAACTGAATTATATAAGCATATAGTTCTTTCTGGTGGTTCAACTATGTATCCTGGTTTACCAAGTCGACTTGAGCGAGAAATTCGTCAACTTTATCTTGAACGCGTGCTTAAAAATGATATTGATAAATTGGCTGTACGTCTAGTATATCTTACTTTTTAGTATTTGTTTTTAAAAAAATGGTCCTTTTTGTTGGCCAGAGTAAAGTTCAAATAATTTTTTTTTTTCAGTGATAGAAAAAGGATCAGATTAAATTAAAATTAAATTAATTAAAAGTTTATTACCTTTTTCTTTATTTTATTTATTTACTATGTGGTTAAGTCGTCAAACTTTTATATGATCAGCATTTCACAATAGGGCCTTTCGCTTCTAGAATTTTAACCATGTTGATCTTATGTTTCATATATATTTTGTTATTTGCTGAAATAGTTCATGTATTGTTGTTAATTCATTCTCTAAATTTGGGATGGTTGTCACTACATCCATTGATTCCAGAAAGTATAAAAGTCCTTGATTTTTTTCCTATGAAAAATGAATGAATCAGAAAATGCAAAATTCTGTATACAAATACTTTGAAAATAAGAAACATTTTGCAGGAATTAGAGATTTTTCAGAATTGATAAGTCAATTTGTGAAATTGCTACAAAGAATTTAATCAACATCATTGGTGCAAAGCAGTTTGCTTAGTCAACATTTGTTGTAATTTTAGTGTTTTCTGTCTGTATATTTTACTGGCTGACAAACTCAATAGTCAATAGAATACTTTTAATAAAGATAATTATCCCCTTTCAACTAAAAAGCTGTTCTGCGACACCTGCAATATCTCGGTACATACTATCTTGAAAGTAAGAAGATGTGAACTAGGATAAATTTTAATGGGAGAAAGTTATAGTTAGTGTACAACTCTTATAGAAGACTACCAATGTTGAATAATGCTAGGTACAGTGTCCATTTGGCTGAATAACTGTATACCATTAAAAGTCTTTTTTCCTTAGAAATCAATGCTTGGAAAATTTACATTTAAATTTATTTAATATTAGAAGACATTTATGTAATTATGGTTATTTCACAAAGGATTATTTAATAATCATAAATATTGTTTATAAAATTAGTTGTTTTTAAAGTGTTTAGAAAATTTGGATTTATTGTTCAAGCACTGGTAATTTTAGGCAGGACTCAACAATACTGAAATTATATTATTTTTTGGTCACTTCTCTATTAGCGTATAAATCCATCATTTGGAATTCTGTAAATATAAATAATATCAAATTAATTGATATTATTCAGACCAGAATGCTAAAATTAAAATGTTTGTGTTATTGATTGCATAGTTTGTATGCTTTCGTGATTCACTGAATTAATTTGATGGAGGAGTTTCGGGTGTCTTCTTTGGTGCATAGAATTAATCTAGCATGTCTTATATACTTGATAAACTAATAATTGGTTATGTTGATAATTCTTGGATTTTGAGTGAGATGAATATTTATATCCTGGCTGTCAAAGGCCTTCCTAAGGATATTTTTGCTGTGCCAAGTGCTCATACATCACAACATATCAATTCACCATTACTGTTTATGATGAAGAAATTTTATGAAATTTGCATTGTCGATAGGTTTTTTAGATGCTATCACTATATATTATCATAGATTAAAGCATGTGCTGAACGAAATATAATATTTATTATGTATGATATAGATTATTTTGTTGTTATTGTTTTGTTTTGTTTGTAATGATTCTGTGAGTACATATATAGTAACTGGATGTTTTCTGTTATGAGCTAGTCAATAAATAAATATTAGGAATCCATAAGCCTATTGTGTTAAAGACTATTTATACCCATTTTAAAAGTAAAGATATGATTGGTAAAATATAAATCCACATTTGTTAATTTGGATTTATATTAGTATTACATTTTTTTAATTCCAGTTTTCAGTAGAACTTTTCATCATTTTCACTAGACTGTATTGATTATGTCCGGTTAAAAAAAAATATTCATAACTTTTTTTTATGTTAATTATAGAAATTTAAAATAAGAATTGAAGATCCTCCTAGACGAAAAGATATGGTGTTCATTGGGGGTGCTGTATTGGCTGAGGTGATGAAAGACAGAGATAACTGGTGGATAACTAATCAAGAATATCAAGAGAAAGGAATCAAAGTATTGCAGAAGCTAGGATTACGCGCTAGCTAGTTTTAAAGTGATTAATTTATTCTGTTTTCCTCTTTGTTTTATTATATTTTTCTGGCAGTAGTTCCTTTTTTCAGACATATTTTAACATTCCGTTATATTTTTTTAAATTTATATTAAAATTTTTTGTTACACATGCTTTTTTTTTTTATATTCCACTGGTGTTCTTCAGTTACAAGTTGAAAATTTTTGCTCAGTGAAAGTATTGAGACTAATAAGAAAATAGTTTATTACTTGTTTTTAGTGACACAATATAAAGTTAATGGAGAGAAGGATATTACAAAGCTACTCTTACCAGTTATTTGATGAAAACCATTATTTATTTATTTTCAGTATACTTATGAACATTAATAGTGATTTCCACTGTGATATAGATGGATTTTGTTTTATCTATTTAAACATCTTTCATCCTGTCTCCACTATAATGACATTCATTTTGTTTAATTCTTTTTATTTTAGCTAAATATTAAATAATATTTGTACTTTCAGTGTCAGACATTTTTTGTTTTATTTTTACTATTGTTTCTTTATCTAATACATTTAACAAATGTTACAGCATTTTGTAAAGATACATTTATCAGAAGTAATATAAATCCTCTTTTGAATTTTAATAAAACCTTTCGATGCAATTTGTTTATTGAAAGGTAATTTTTAAAGTAAAATTAGTATTTTAGTCATATAAGTAGCTGATGTCATTGGCACCCTTGGGATCTATTTAAATTTATTTTTTTGAAATAACTATTATGAGAATCATACTTTTTTATACCAGCATAAAAGTAGTAAAACTTTGTAAAAAATAAACTTTATTCATTTGATAAACTTAATGTGAATTTCCTGTTTTCAAGATTCATAATTTATTGCTGAACTAAATATATTTTTGAAGCATAATACGCATAATAATAATATTATTATTTAGTTGAAATGTTTAAGCATAATGTTAGTCCATTGTGAGGTAGATCTGTCTGTAAGACTGTTAATCTATTTTTATTATCTTGTGTCCGATGGTTTTGAACCCTACCTTAATTATTCGTATATGTGAGTTTATTTTGTCATTAGTTGATCAGTTTATCTCTTCTAATGTTGTATGAAATTTCAGTTAAAATATGTTTAATTAATGATTATGAATGTTGTATTTTATACGTATTGTTAAAGAAGACCCTGATTAAATTACATTTTTTTTTTATCTTCTGTTAAAAGGAACTGCTGTTTATATCAAACAATAAATTTTTAATTCAGTTACTGTAATACAGTAATTAAATTAATAATTATATTTGTTTATTTTAAATTATAATGTTATAAGTATAATAGATGGTACAAACATTATAAGGGTATCATATATATATAAAAATATATGTCATACATAGTAATTTTATTTTTAATATTTTTTATGTTAACTATTTATATTATTTTGTATTAATCTATTATAATTTAGCAATCTTAAAATGAAAAGATATTTTCTTAATTTATTTAAGAATAAGGTATTATAGATTATTTTTAGTTTAAATGGCATTATAATTTTATTTGTATAAACATTTATGAACAATTTGCCATTTATGTTTTTTTTATTTTTATTATTACATGTATAGTATAAAAGTTTTTAACCAGTGTTGATTATTGCATTTATTTATTTTGTATAAATTTTGTTCTATGTTATCAGTTATTAAAATAATATTCTTTTCTTTTTTTTTGTAACTGTTATTAATTTATGTGAAATTTCATGTGGTGTTCTAATTTCATATTCCGTGCAGAATCCTGAATAAGATACTTGGTTCATTGCAGTAGAATATAAAAATTGAATTAAGTTCAAAAATCATCTAAAGTAGTTTTGTGTTTTACGATTCAGTTTATGAAATACTTGTTAGTATTTTTATTATTATGACTTATGAAGTTTGCTGAACAGATTTCGAATTTTGGTTTTATGATTCATAAAATTAGTGATATGAATTGTGTCTAAGCTGTGAAGTGGCCAAGTACTAAAGTTAGATACTTGGTTTATGCTTGTAAATTTATTTTATAAAATTTTGTTATTGTATTTATGTATACATATTAGGTGAAGTATGCCTGTGAGTTGTTTAATATTTCATTTATTTGAGTGTATGGTATAAAATTATTCTTTGTAACTTTGGATGAATCGCATCTCAACTATAATTCAAAGATTAAATTATTCAAAATTTCATTTTTGTGAATAAAATAAAAAAATAAAAGAGGAGAAAAAGTAAAGCTCATTAAATCTTGAAACAGCTGTAGTATAATTGTATACGCTTTTACCTGTTACAAGTCAATGGCATTACTTCCATTCTTTTCTCCTAATTCATATTACTCCCCTTACCCTGTTATAAATATTTCTTGAATACAGATATGATGTCTGATTTAGAGTAATATACTTTCTAATATAAACTTGAATATACTCTCAATTAAAATCAGTTAAAATAACTAAAATAAATTTTCTTTTTGTCTTCAGTCATTTGACTGGTTTGATGAAGCTCCCCAAGATTCCCTTCTAGTACCAGTCGTTTCATTCGGTATACCCCCTACATCCTACATCCCTTACAATTTGTTTTACGTATTACAAATATTGTCTGCCTGTACAATTTTTCCCATCTACCTGTCCCTCCAATATCAAAGCGATGACTACTCCAGGATGCCTTAATATGTGGCATATAAGTATGTCTCTTCTTTCAACTATATTTTTCCAAATGCTTCTCTATTCATCAATTTACCACAACACCTCAACATTTGTCACTTTATCCACTCATCTGATTTTTAATGTTCTCCTATAGCACCACATTTCTAATCTTTTCTTCTCAGATACTCCAATCGTCCAAGTTTCACTTCCATGTAAGGCTATGCTCCAAACATATACTTTCAAAAATGTTTTTGTAACGTTTAAATTAGTTTTTGATGTAAGCAAATTATATTTCTGACTGAAAATTCATTTCGCCTGTGCTATTCTTTTTCTGTTTAGCCTCTGGAACCACCATAAGGTATTACTTCAGAGGATGAATTATGATGATATGTATGATTGTAAATGAAGTGTAGTCTTGTACAGTCTCAGGTTGACCGTTGCTGAGATGTGTGATTAATTGAAACCCAACCACCAAAGAACACTGGTATCTACAATCTAGTATTCAAATCCGTATAAAAGTAACTACTAGGATTTGAACATTAGAACTCTCGATTTCAAAATCAGCTGATTTACGTTGGTGAGTTTACCACTAGACCAACTTTGTGGGTTACCTGTGCTATTCGGCATTTTATACTACTCCTGCTTCATCATGCTCTAGTAATTCTACTTCCCAAATAACAAAATTCTTCTACCTACATAACCTTTTCTCTTCTTATTTTTATATTCAGTGGTCCATCTACATTATTTCTACTACATTTATTACGTTCATTTTGTTCTTGTTTGTTTTCATGTGGTAGTTCTTGTGTAGGACTTCATCCATGCCATTCATTGTTTCTTCTAAGTCTTTTTTACTCTCAGCTAGAATTACTATACAATCAGCAAATCGTAGCATCTTTATCTTTTCACCTTGCACTGTTGCTCTGGATCTAAATTGTTCTTTAATATCTTAACTGCTAGTTCTATGTTAAGATTAAAAATAAGGGGGTAAGGGAACATCCTTGTCGGTTTCCCTTTTTTATTATGGCTTGTTTCTTATGTTCTTCGATTATTACTGTGGCAGTTTGGTTCCTGTAAATGTGTTCTTCTATCACTGTACTTGAACCCTAAATTTTTTAAAATGCTGAAAATTTTATTCCAGTCTACGCTATCAAATGTCTTTTCTAAGTCTATAAATGCCAAGTATGTTGGTTTGTTTTTCTTTAATCTTTCTTCTACTATTATTCTAAGTGCTAAGATTGCTTCCCTTGTCCCTATGCTTTTCCTGAAACCAAATTGGTCTTCGGCTAAACGTTCTTCCAGCCTCCTCTCAATTCTTCTGTACAGAATTCTAGTTAGAGATTTTTTTTGCATGAGCAGTTAAGCTAATTGTCCTGTATTCTTTAAATTTATCTGCTCCTGCTTTCTTTGGTATTCATGACAATAACACTCTTTTTGAAGTCTGACGGAAATTCCCTTCTTTTATAAATATTATACACCAGTTAGTATAATCTATCTATCACTTCCTCACTTGCACTGCGCAGTAATTCTGCAGTATCCTGTCTATCCCAGAAGCCTTTCTGCCATTCAAATCTTTTAATGCTCTCTTAAATTCAGATCTCAGTATTGTATCTCTCTTTTCATTCTCTTCGACCTCCTCTTCTTCCTCTATAACACCATTTTTAAATTCATTTCCTTTGTATAACTCTTTAGTACATTCCACCCACATATAGGCCTTACTATGTAATACAATGTCTGACGAGTGTGTGTACAACATTTCATCACATTTTATCTCTCCAGTCTTGAGTTACATTCAGCTGCGTACATTGTGGAAGCGCGATAAAATTTTGTGTTGACTTCAAAAGTCTTTCGTTGAAACTTATTCTACAACACAGCAAGCATTCGATGATGAAGCTACATCTTGTACTACAACATACATGTGATGGAAGCAGTTTGAAGATTGTAAAGTCATTGGATAACGACAAACGAATCAGAAGGCCGTCTACAGCTGTTCATGACGAAAATGTTGATATTATAATTTCGTTTACCATCTTTGTTTAACACATTATTAGATTTTAATTTATGTATCACAAAATTCTCCCAAACTTTTCTATATACTCCGTCTATTTTACCAATGATCATTTCTCTTTCCACTTCTGAATACTTTTCTTTAATCCACCCTTCTTTTGTTAATTTGCACTTCCTGTTTATAGTATTTCTTAATGTTCATAGTTCCTTTTACCATCTTCATCATTAGCATTCTTATACTTTCTACTTTCATCCATCAGCACCAATATATCCTTTTATATCCAAGGTTTTCTACCAGTTCTCTTTGTTCCGCCTAAGTTTACTTCTACTGATTTAAGAATTTCCTATTTTACATTCTCCCACTCTTCTGTATTTTCTATCTTATCTTTTTTACTCAGACTTCTTGTAATGCCCTCCTAAAAAATCTTCTTTACCTTTTTTTCCTCAAGCTTCTCTAAATTCCACTGATTCACCTGACACCTTTTCTTCAGGTTTTTAAATCCCAATCTACATTTCACTATCACTAAATTATGGTCGCAATCAGTGTCTGCTCCAGGATAAGCTTACTAGTCGATGAGTTGATTTCTAAATCTCTGTTTAACCATGATATAATCTATCTGATACCTTGCACTATCACCTGGCTTTTTCCATGTGTATATTCTTCTATTATGATTTTTAAATTGGGTGTTGGCAATTACTAAATTATACTTCGTCCAAAACTCAATGAGTCAGTCCCCTCTTTCATTTCTTTTGTCCAGCCGTATTCACCCACAATATTTCCTTCCTTGCCTTTTCCAATGCTTACATTACAGTCTCCAACTATTATTAAATTTTCATCTCCTTTTTATGTGTTTAATTGCTTCATCAATTTCTTCGTTTACACTATCTCATCATCATGGGCATTTGAAGGCATGTAGACATTAACAATAGTTGTTGGCTTAGGTTTTGATTTTATCCTTATTATAATGATTCTATCGCTATGCACTTTGAAATACTCTACTCTCTTCCCTATCTTCTTGTTCATTACAAAACCTACTCCTGCCTGCCCTTTGTTTGAAGCTGAGTTAATTATTCTAAAATCACCTGACCAAAAGTGATTTTCTTCTTCCCACCGAACCTCACTAATTCCTTCAATATCTACAGTTAACCTATCCATTTCCATCTTTAAGTTTTCTAACTTACCAACCTTTTTTTAGATTTCTAACTTTCCACACTCTGACTCATAGAATGTTATTTTTTTATTTTCTAGTGATCCCTTAGTAGTCCCCACTCGGAGATCCAAATGGGGGACTAGTTTACCTCCGGAATATTTTACCAAGGAAGGCGCCTCCATCTTTGTTACATCAAATTGCAGAGAGCTACATTTTCTTGGAAAAAAAAAACAGCTGTAGTTTGCTTTCAGCTGTGCAGTAGTCACCATCGGCAAGGTCTCATGACTCATAGAGGGAGTACCATAACATAAGAACTAAATTTTTTAGTTTCTGCTTAGATATTATTCTCAATACATTTATAAAGTTGAAGTGAATTTCAAATGAATATCAATTATATCAGTTGATTATTATCAATTTCAAAATTTCTCACAGAATATAAATCTGCTTGCTGGGAAAATTGACTTGTGTAAATATATATATATATATAATCTTGCACACGCGCGCACACACACATACTCTGCATAAAAAAAAATCTCTCTCTCTCTCTCTCTCGCTGTGTGTGTGTGTGTGTGTGTGTACCAGACTAGATATATATCTAGACTTATATATATATATATATATATACACACACACACACACACAGTATGTCTGAAAATTTCTGTAATCGATACAAGTAGCACCATCTCTCAAGCAACTAAGGAACTATGTAATACAATGTCTGACGAGTGTGTGTACAACATTTCATCACATTTTATCTCTCCAGTCTTGAGTTACATTCAGCTGCGTACATTGTGGAAGCGCGATAAAATTTTGTGTTGACTTCAAAAGTCTTTCGTTGAAACTTATTCTACAACACAGCAAGCATTCGATGATGAAGCTACATCTTGTACTACAACATACATGTGATGGAAGCAGTTTGAAGATTGTAAAGTCATTGGATAACGACAAACGAATCAGAAGGCCGTCTACAGCTGTTCATGACGAAAATGTTGCAAAAGCACACGCACAATTAGGCAAAGTGTGAATTCTAAATTCTATTTGGAACTAATGAAACGCCTGATGCATCACATTCATCGAATCTGGCCTGAGTACCGGGATCCGGGCAACTGGACTCTCGCACAATATGCCATAGCACACATGGAAACAGTTGTAACACATTATAATTCCACAAACCAAATCATCGTCTTATCCCGTTCACCCAACTTGGTTCCCAACAGACTATCTTTTGTTACTGAAACTAAAGTTGAAGATGAATGGCTGCTTTTTCAACGACATTCTGGCCATCCAAAGGACTTGCACCAAACAGTTGAAGGTGATCCCACAAAGTGATTTCTCCAGAGCATTTGACAGCTTTTACGGGCACTGCAGCAAGTGTATAACTAGAGAAGGTTCTACGTAGAGGACTGATGTGAGTAAATTTGTTTAACTTTAAATCTGTATTTTTATTTGATTTAGTTAAGGATTTTTTTCAGACATATTGTGTATACATAATGTAAATCAACTCAATCCACCCAAGTACAGAATTAAGAAATATCTTACCTTATTTTGTTGTTTTTCTACAAGAGTACTTTCGCAGGATCCTGCATCATCAGTTATATGTAAAAAACGTTTTGTATAATTACATATTAAACACAAAAAAAATTAAAAAATTAAAGATTAAAATACAAATACATATGCAAAGTATATGGAGTCAGTTGGGTAACCCCAAAAACTTATTTTGTATGTATATTGTATGTAAAACGTGTTTTTACATACAACTGATGATGCAGGATTCCACAAAGTACTCTTGTAGAAAAACAACAAAATAAGGTAAGATATTTATTAATTCTGTACTTGGATGGATTGAGTTGATGTACATTATATATTTATTAGTACAGAGGTGATATGGTTCTTGAAAGGATTGATTAGAAAAATAAATTTATATATTCACAGTGAACTCTTGATTATCTACGGTAATAACTGGGAAGAAGAGCATGTGGGTAATCCAAAATTGCGGTTGATCCAAACATAATATCTGAGTAATATGTGTTATAATACCTAAAATTGTACTGCAGTTTAATGTATTTACATGTATTATTATATTAATATATAATTGGAATAATAAAATACAGTACACTATATTACAATGTTATATACCTGGTAAAAGTAATATCCAGAAGTTTATTCAAAATACGTATTAACATAACAAATTTTCATTATCAATAATGCTGTTCATAAATAGATTGTATGTTCAATAAAGTATATACTATGTAATACATTAACAAACATTTATTAAAACTACAGCAGTGAAAAAAAATACATAGACATTAAAAAAATAATAATAAATTGTATATTTTACGCTTTCGGATTTAAAAAAAAAATAATTCACAATTGATTGTTGTTTTAGTGACCAAAAACACTTTCTTTTAATTGAACTTCTAAGTTTGCATAGCATATTAATATCACACAATGAACTATCATCGTGTCATATCTACAATGAACTATAGTACAGCATTATCATATTCAAAACAAGCTCACATTTAAGTACCAAATGAATGGAGTAAAATCTATCGCAGAGCGATGAAAAAACCTTTAAATTTTAGCTTCTTTATAAGTTTTTAAAACTATTTTTTTTCAAGAAGCATTGCTGTTCATGGATAATCGGGAGTTGACTGTGTATATTCTTTTTTCAAATACTAGCGGTATACTTGAGTTACTTTATGTTGGAAGACAAATCAATTGATTATAAATTGGGAATGACTCGGCACAACTCCATTAAGTCTTATGATTGCTGTAATGATCCCTATATTTTACTAAACAATTAATTGATGGGCTATACAAAGAAAAAGATTTTATGTATGTATGACCTTGCATTAATATTATAAGTTTTAATAATATTAACCTTCCTTGACTCAAAATTCATTGCTCTCTGTTGCTATTGCAATCATTTCACTTTGTGGTCTTTAAGACTCCAATTAATATTTTTTTTTTTTTTTGACAGAAATGTAATTTTTTTATTTGGGAATTTAAACTTTTTTAATATCTAATTTATTATTTGCTTGACCTGCCTAGTGAAGCTTTTCAAATTTTTTAATTTTATCTTAACATTTTAATTGAGGATTTCTATTATTTTACAATGTTTATTTACATTTTACGCTACTATATAGTCAGAGCAATTATTTACTTCTGCATTACTAGAATAAGCAATATATTATTTTCTTAGGCATTGAGTTTTACTGATTTAATGTCACAAAAAGGGAAAGTGACAACCTTTACAAAAAACCTATGAAAGAAAATATCTCAAGATTTTGTTGTGGTTTTTATGTAGTTCAATTGATTTAGGATTGTATGTACAAGGATCAATCCACCAGAAATAAGGTTCCCAAAGAGCTCCAGCTGCACAGGAAGGTGGAAGGCAAAATTCGGCAACACTGTTGTGCGCGGCTGTTCCTCCACTCTCGATTCTCCCCGGCTGCACTTTGCTCCATCGCTCAGTCTTGGCTCAACAGCCGTCTGAGATGGAGGTTCAACTTGTTGATCCCACCAAGTGCGAGATTTGATCCTTAATTCGCTTTTTGCACATCAAAGGGACTCCACCCATGGATATTCATCGTTAGTTGACAGAGGTGTATGGCGACAAGTGTATGTCCGTTCAACACGTCCAAAAGTGGTGCAGAGAGTATAGTGCCGGTCGGAAGGACCTCCACGATGAAAAACACAGTGGAAGACCGTCAGTTTCTTAGGCGGTTATCAAGATGGTCCAATGCGAAGTGTTTCAAAACAGGAGGATCACCGTCCATGAACTTGTTGCGTAGATTTCTGGGAGTTCTTACGGTATAGTGGAAAGAGCTTTGACTAAAAAAATTGGGGTATCACAAGTGTTGTGCTCGACGGGTACCATGGCTATTGACATCAGAACACAAGGAGAAACGTCTTGACCGTGCTCGCCAGTTTCTTCAAAAGTGTCAAGAAGATAAGCAAGGATTGTTGGACTCCATTGTTACAGAAACGAAACACGGGCGTTTCATTTCACTCCCGAAATGAAACAAAAATCCAAATAGTGGTGTCAGTCAGGGTCACCAGTCGCAGTTTTTGGGATCGTAAGGGGATTTTTCTGATCGATTTCATGGAACCTGGGACAGTAGTCAATTCAGACAGTTATTGTGCAACACTAAGAAAACGCAGGCGAGCTATCCAGAACCGTTGGTGAGGATGACTGACAGCCGGTGTAATGCTGCTTCACGACAACTCCCGACCTCACATCTCCCGTCAAACCCAGGAACTTTTGACACACTTTAGGTGGACTGTCATGTCCCACCCACCTTACAGTCCCGACCTTGCGCCTAGTGACTATTACTTGTTCCCCAAGTTAAAGGAACACTTGAGTGGCCAACTTCCAGAGCGACGATGAAGTCAAAGAAGAGGTGAAACGCTTCCTCAGCGGGGTAGTGGCGGAGTTCTACAAAATTGGGATACAGAAGAGCACCGTCTATGAAAATGCGTAGAAAAAGATTTTGATAATGTAGAAAAATATAGCAAAGTTTCTTCTTTCCAACAATGTAAATTTCTATGAGAATAAACAATGTTTTCTATTTGTAAAATTGATGGAAACCTTATTTCTGGATCTACCCTCGTATTTTGAACTAAAAATGTACTTTGGTCATTTATTCGCTGGATCAGTCACATTTAGAGTTTTCAAATTATTAAATTTGGAAGAATAACACAAAAATTTGAAACAATCAGATATGAAATAGCTGTGAATATCTTTAAAAAACAGAAACAACTATTTGAATGCAATAATATTCTGATGTTGAAGGAATAATAATGATGATATTTTCACGCAGGATTAAGAAACAGATTTGAATGGAATTAATTATGCAAATATTAGCATTTCATTTGAAAGGTCTCAGGTTCAAATCCTTGTCAGGCATGGTATTTTTCATATGCTACAAAATGTCTATTTCAAATTCTCATGCACAGGGTTCAAACCCATATGCTGAGTTAAGCATAAAAAAATGGCTGAATATATTGGGGAGGTGTTAAGCTTTAAAATATAACTGACTATAAAAATATAACTGGTTTGCCTGGCTTTGAACTAAAATCTTTTCACAAGGTAAGGCAATTTTTAACTGTCTTCACTACAACACATATATGGAAAAAATGAGCGAGTTATAATATTTAATAACAGTACCATTATTTGTTTTGTAGTCCATAATTCTTGTGCTAGTTGAAAGAAAATTGGATCTAAAATTTGTTTAACTTTGAACTTTTAGTCACATGTTTAACTGAATAAATAAATATATTTAAATAGCAATATTCTATGGGATAAAGTAACAGACATCTTTTTCTTTACTTATTATTACATGTATAATGTTTATTTTTGTGGTGGCAAATATTTTGTACATTATCAGCAGCATATTCAGGGCTGCAGATGTGAAACTTTACGTAATTAAGCCAATTCTAAGAACTTTTAACTGTATCTTGTCATGTTCTTGGTAATCCAAGTTTCTAATATTCAACTTCAGAGTGGTCTAATAAAACAGTTAAATGTGTTCAACATTCCCCATAAGTGTAATCATATTATCTTGAACTTTCTCTGCTATTACAGCTATCATCAAATAACATAAAATTTCAGTATATAAACCCAAAGGAATAATCTTTCCCTATGTTTTCATTAGTATGATTTTTAATAGTTATTTATCTAAAACAATTATTAATTCGCATTACTGTTAAAAGGTAGGTTTAGAAATCTAATATTATTGTAGACATTCATATAATATGTTACAGTTTGGGTTTTTATTATTAATGTTATACGATTGTTTGTGAATATTTTATTTTTTATGAATATGGTTCTAAAATTATAACTTTTGTTCGATTTGTCTCTTTCATATGATGCTTTTTTATTTAAAAGTAAATGTACAATTTTGTCATGATTAGATACTTCTATCCATTTCTCTGCTTCCCTAACTGTCTCTTAGAGTGTAATTTTATTCAGTGATTAACATGAGAAAGTATGGTTAAACATTTTTAAAACAACCTTAAAAATTCAAAATTAATATACTTTCAGAAGATATTGTGAGTATCATATGTCATTGTCAGATAGTATTAGAGCAAAGCATGTAGTTAATATAAGTATCCGTCATTTTTGTCTGATGTAATGTATTTCTAAATTTCATAATTTTTAAGCATGAACAATTTGTGGATTTATGTGAAAATTGTATGTTATAATGAATATACTTGTATTTAAAGAGTATGCAATTTCTATGAGAAGATTTGCAAAGCACATTGTGCTTAAAAACTGAATACCATAAAGTTGAATGTGATTGTAGAATTATTATCTTGCTTCCAGCTATTCTATTTGATTTTTTTTTGGTTCTTTTATTTTACAGAAAACTTTAACCGTGGCCTTGAAATACCCAGAAAAACTTTTCTGGAGCAGCACCCTCACTAATTTTAGCGACGAGCCACCACTGGTGTATGCTTTCATTATATTTGTAGCTGGATGTGTGCTGGTCTACCCAGTGCTAGTATTTATTTTGGATGTTGCAGTTGAATTTATATTTTCCTGAATAGCTATTTATATCAGTGATATATATCTTTGATAATTTATTATTGGATTTTGTTTCTGATTTTATTAACAATTCGGAATAGCAACCTTCCTCCTTGAAAATATTGCCAATTTTTTATTAATGTAAGTTAGCATTATGTATAGTTCTCATCTAGTTGATTCTTGTATTTACAGCTAAATTTTGTGGTTATGTATTGTAGCTAGTCTGAATTGTAACCAAAGGAAAGCTATTATTGTGAAAATATTGTACCAGTAAAAAGGAATTTTTATGACTTTGAAGTGTACAAAATAAACATTTTCACAGGTAATAGTATTTTGCTGATTTTGGAAACCGTAACTGTAACATTTGCAGTCAACTTGAAATATGTTAAAAGTTTCACATATAACTTAGCCTTTTCTTAAGAAAAACAGCCATCTCATTCTGGACTTTAGAGAGAAAGGGAGAAAGAAGTGGTCTTCCATTGCCTTCCATTATTTACCCAAGAGTACTGTTGCAATCAGCATGCTGATCCAATAAAAATTCATTTGATATTTAGTTGTAACATTAAATTTCTATTTACAATTGGAGTTAGTGAGTTTCATATTTTCACAAGTAGAAAACTTTGGACCTCAGGGGATTTTGTTAGCATCACAGCAGTAAGAAAAAGTTGCAAGTTTGTTAATACATAAAATGTACTCGGTCAATTCAATAGGAGAAAGATAATACTTCATTATTTTATTTTTGTTCTCAATTCTCAGGTTGATCGTTTACGAGACTGTTAACAGCTAATTAGTGAAGAGATTCTTTGTCCTTAGTTTTCACTTTTAATATTAAAGGAAATTATATTTTTTTTTAATTTTGTACATATCTAGTGCTAATTGGAACAGATTGTCTCATCACAGGTTTTAGATGAACTGGGGTTGAATTGGTTTACAACTAAAGAAATTTCGTTTGAATGCATTTTTTGTTTATGGCCTAATGCCATAAACAACATGTGTGTCCTGTACTGCACAATATTGTTCTGATGGCTGTAGTATTTTTCTTTTGCCTCACTCAGATTGTCAGTTATTTATAGAAATAACAAATATATTGTTTATGTTACTAGCACACTTCATATTTATTTCATAACTTATACTCACAGTTTCATTTTTACAGTCTGGTAGATAAATTTGATATATATATATATATAAAATATAATTATTATTAATTATAATATTAACACTAAAGATAGAATAATACTGCATTATTTTCCTTATCTCATTTAATTAGTTGTATTAAATTTAAGTGAAGCTGCCTTCATTCTATTATTGTGGCTACATTATTAATAATTTAATTACAGACTGAAGTTTACCAATGTTGAAAAATCTTGTTTTCATACAAACACACTCACTCAGCTTTAAGGGCTAGGAACGGACGGGGTAGCATAGAGTGCCTTCCCCTAGGGGGTCAGGATGTACAGTAGTACATCCTGACCCCTGAGTACTAGTAAGTACTCATCTGTTTCCTGATGTTAATGGTTTGCGGGGTGCCTCTCGGGTATGACCAAACAAATGTGTGACGTGAATTTCTTTAAGGGCAGATTGGCTCAATTCGGCTTGGTTGATTCTGGGGTATGTCTGCAATGTGAGTGCTGGATGATGCCTTTCATGTCTCTACGAATGTGTTTGTGGTATTATTTGAAGCGTATGGAGGTGATTGGTTGGCTTAATATTATCGGGTAGACATTGGATATCTGTGAAAATTGGAATAGCCAGACTAAATGGACTATCATTGAAGAATATATAAGATTTCTTGTAAAAGAAAGGTTTGCTGAAGGTGTGTAGGGTAGGGTCCCACTTGGGTTTCCCATTTATTGTTTTATTATGGTATAAGTGTTTTTGTTGTTCTTTATTTATGTTTTGCTTTATTTTATTTTTGCTAGTGTTTGTTGAATTCAATCTTTCCCATTAGGGTGTAGTTTGTTTTATTATCAGCTCAATTAGTCCAGTCTTGTTTAAGACTTATTGATTGGTTTTTTTTGTTTGGATAACATCGAACGATTAATAGTACAATGATGTAAATGTTACATGTGGCATTTGTATTGGTGGCATCCTGATTGAGGCAAGAACAAGACTGAGAGAGGTCTTTTGCCTGAGGTTTTGAAAATGACCTCTGGTAAAGCCCATCATGGCTAGGTACAAAGAAGGCGGACCGGATTGTCATACGGCTGGTGTCTTCCCCTACAGGGTCTAGAGAGATGCATTATACAATCCACAGTTATTGCATAAACCTGAATAAAGTTATATCCTTTGTGATTGTCACTGATTAAAAAAAATTTTCGATTGAAGTGATCTTTATGGGAAATATAAGTTTTCTTTATGGGAAAAAATATTTTCCATAATTGAGAGATCCTTTAAATGTTTATCAAGATCTGAAAATTGCAGTATTTTTGAGATCCATTTGTACAAATATTATTGATACAACTTAGTCAGTGTAAATAGAGGTATTCATCTGCATAACGGTTCTTTTACTTTCTACTAAAATTAAATATAAGATCTTAGTTTTTCATTCATTAAAAATATGTACACCAGTTCCTAAATTGCTTATTCTGACAAATATATAACTATTACTAAATTACATGACATAACTCTGATGTGTATACCGATGCCGACTAACTGACGTATTTTATTATATAAGTATCTGCACGACCATAAAACGGGTTTCTTGCTTTATGCTGGTTGTGTTATACTTTTAATGTATAGATTATTTTTAAGTATTATATATATATATTTTTTTTTTTTAATACTTATTATGTCATACTACTGATAAATTTAAATTATCGTTAATAAAAATCGGAAGATAAGCTTTTATATCAAACTCATTTCTATTCGTGTGCTTTATTTCAAAAATAATAATTTCATAATTGAAATTTGTCTAAAAAATAGTGAAGGAAGTTAAGATAATTCAGTTTAATTTACTGATTCAGCTTCATGTCTGCTGCAACGTCAGTGTTGCTATATGCGATATCGGAGTAATTTGCTGTCGTGACAGAAAGAAAGACGTCAGATGTTTGACGTCGATATAACGAAGGGCCGCGCTAAAAATAACATGTGCGTACATAACGGTGTCTGCAGAGGCTGTGGTACTCGCTGGGGTCCCCCGATTCGTCTCAGAGCTTTGCAGAGAAAAAGACAATATGAGGGAATGACCAAAGAAGATGCGGCGACACTATTAACTCAAGAATGGCAGGAGGTATGGAACACGGCGAGGAATGGCGATTGGACGCGCACTCTCATACCCAGGTTGGAGTCGTGGCTGCGGAGGGGGCATGGAGAGGTTGGATATCATGTCACACTTCCTCTCCGGTCACGGCGAATTTGGGAAATATCTCTATCGGTTTGGTAGAAGGATGTTCCAGAATTGCATATATTGCGGGCTGCAGGACACCCCCTACCATACCTTCTTTCAATGTCGTCGGTGGGATGGGGCCAGGTTAAATTGTAATTCGGATGGATGACGCCTGAAACCGCTGTCCCATACATTTTAAAGGGTTTAAGGGAATGGCTAAACATAGGGAAGCTGATTACAGAGATCCTAAAGAAGAAAGAAAAGGATTACAGAGAATGGGGAGCAGACTAAAGCCCTGGTGGAAGACGTGGTAGGGGAGGGGAAGAACAGCCCTGTGCTGAGCTGCGTTCTTCCGTGCTTGCATGGGTGGGCGGCAGTGAGGAAACACGGGAACTCCTGACCCCCCCGGGCCAGAAGAAAAAACAGTCCGGCGGATGGGACTGGGAACAGCTAGCCGGGCCCGGTTACTCTCCCTCTGAAGTTAGAGGCAGGAAAATTAAAATCAGAAGATCCATAACCGCGGGCCGACCTGTCATGCCGGCAGGCGGGGAGGCCGTTAAAAGTCGCAAGGACACACCCCTGGACTGGGTCACGCTTGACTGCAGATCCGGTCCTGGAGTGTAGGGGGAAAAAGAAAGCTTGATTTACTAAACGTGCGCAAGACCGGCAAATTGATCTAAAAATTCATCCTCTTAAGTACCTAAGAAATAATTTGTTTTTCAGCTATTGTTTTGTGGAAACAGTTTTCTGGATATCGACCAGTTGTAAAGGTCAAGACATTAGAATATTTATTTTTCAAATTATTAGAAGCGGGGTGTTCAGTTTTAAAACAATCATTATTATGTTAATATGATTACCATAATAATAGTAATCATATTATCATTAATTGTATTGTTTCGTACAACAAACTAGCAAAATTTCCTTTTTTATTGAAAATAAAATGTATATTTCATAATATTCCCAAAAAATAATTTTCCATGTTCCTTGAACATTTAATTAAGTTTTTTCTTTTAACTTTTACTTAAATCAGTTACGGCGTTTAGTTTTTCTGTACAACGCTCAAACTGACAAATCCAGATAATCGACTAATATATAAATGTAATATAAAATACAACTTCAACCTGGTAATCATTTACAGATATAACATTATTTGTATAATAAAATACTTAGGTACCACTGAATTTGAAAAATTAGTTGCTCTCCTAACAAAAAAAATATCCAATCCCACACCACATTTATCTATTATTGACAAAGTGATAGACTGATCGATCGGAAACTATCATGTTTAGGCCAATGAAAACACTAAATATTTGTGACTGCATATATATAATTACAACCAAACATAGTTGTTAATATCTTAGTAATCATACTAATTAATGTATTGGGCCAATTGGAATATAAACTTATACTGGCCCAAAGTACGAGTAAAAGAGGTTTTCACAATGGTGTTATATCCCAACCAATCACGAAGCCACTTTTTTCGTCATAAAAAAGTATACGTATAACCTTTTAAGTAACAGCAAGTTTACCAACAATAATACGAAGTTATGTTTACTAAAATATATTATCGTTAAGGGTGAAACACTGTTCAAACTTTCACACGCTTGTAAATCGAAATTAGAAATCGGTTCAATTTCTGTACAGTCAGTTTGCTATTAATTTAAATCGAAATTTATTAATTAAATACGAAAATTACCCTACAAAAGTTTTCGTACTTGTTTTACTATTAAGAGAGGAGTATAGCTTGATGGAATGTGAAAAAACTTACGTTGGTTAAAAATCAATTAAAACTTGCAGAAATAATATAAATTTGGGTTTCTTGTAATGTAACCGAATAACGATGGATATATCACAATTTTTCTTAATTAGTTGATAGAGGCACACACATTCACTCACGCGCGAGCGTGCATGCAAAACCCACGGGCTCATACTACAAAGACATTATACAGAATGTATCATGAAGTTCTCCCGGTACTTTCGTAACCTATTCTATTTGTGAATATGATGGAAAAAGTTCATATAAACTTATGTCGTAAAATGCTTTTTGTTTGTTAGTTACGGCTAGTGAAAGATTTTTCTCGGATTTCAGCAATTCCGGAGAAATGAAGTCGTACTGACATTTTTAGGATGTTAATCAAGGAACAGAATTGTGATTTCTTATGGTTCTTGACCTGAAAATTCGAATAAAATAGGTCCTAGAATCGTGTCTGCAGTAGCTTTTAAAAAATCTGAGGTGAAATCAGTAAATTGGGGTTAAAAATCTTATTTTATATTTGACGTACAATACCTTTGTTGAATCAATAATAACACAAAAAAATTTTAAACAAAAGTTTAAAGAATTCAATTCTGATCAAATTGATGTAAGGTAGGTTGAATAAAACAAAGAAAAGTTAGAAAAGTACAAATTTGATTTAGAGAAAGTGGATTACTACATTCGAAGAAAAAGTATTTTATGTAAATAAAACCAAATTTTTTTTTGGTGATGTGGAAACCTTCTAAAAACACAAGTTACTGTTAAAAATAAAAAAAAAACAAAACAGAAAATTAGAAAACAATTATAAAGTAAAAATAAATAACAATTTATTAGATTATAATTTTTTTTGTTAATGACAGAAATACAATAAACTATTTGAAAAATTATTATTTCAAAGTTGGCAATAAAATAACGGTTGATTAAGAAGGCGCAATACTTTATTAGTGTTTAAATCATTTTGTAAGGTAGATTAAGTGTATCAGGCACTATGAACTGTGCTGTTGTCAGCGAAGGTGTACTATGAATTTTAGTTTGAATTGATCGGTATGCCATTGAAGTATTGCCGTTCCTATTTACAACAGAGGAATACGCTGATAGTACTCATTTTGGGTGTATCTAATAGTAATCCTACAGCTGCAGTGAATTATCCACTGCAGCAGCTGTAGCTGAATTTTCTGAATTACAGGATTCCAGTCCCAAAACAATTAGTGCGACTTTTCGCAATTTTCGGGTAACAGGTTCACAACCTAGTATTCGTACCAGCTACGACTGATCTGTCCAACACGACGCTGTTGATGAAATTATTATCGATGCGGTTCACCGCAGTCCAGGCGTCAGTACACGACGTTTGTCTGAGCGGCTTGGAGTTTCACATTCGATGGTTTGGAGAAAATTTAAACAAAACAAGTTTTGTCTTTATCATAAAACGCCAGTACAACATCTACGCCCAGGAGATGGTACACTTCTCAACTATATAAGCATGGACAACTATATAATTATGTCGTCAAAAACTTACTCAATCAGCATACATGGTCAGGAGTAAATATTCATGAAAGGGAGGAAGGCGATTTTCAACACCGATTTAGCGTCGATGTATGGTGCGGTCTTCCTCACAATCAGATGTTTGGACTGTTCATATTACCTGGCCGTTTAAATGCTAACTTTCTTCAAGAAGAAATGTCACAGATACTTAATGTTCCTCCAGCGCTGAGATGCAAAGTACAGCCAGCATGATGGTACACTACTCTTGTGCTGTTTCCATTCATTTATATCATTTACCTGAGAATTAGGTCGGTCGTGGAAATTCTCATTCCTGGCCACCAAGATCGTCCGATCTAACACCTTTAGATTTATGCGTCTGGGAATGAATGAAAAATATTGTATGCAAAACAAAAATACATTCTGATGAAGAATTAATTCTAGCTATTAAACGTGTGATTTGCAACGACGACGAGGAGTTCACCACTAGATCAACTCAATGAGCTAAGATGTATGATCATTAAAATAAAGGAGGAAAAAAATGTTAAATTATTGCTAGAAATTGAATTTGTGATTACACTGAACCTAGAAGAGCAATATAGTAACTCAATAAACTGACTTGCCAGACATCTAGAATTCATAGTTTTAAAAAAAAACAATCTGGGAAAATTGTAAATGTAATTTTCCATAGGTGGCCATTATTATCACACACAACTGGCCATGATTATCTGGCCGGTTGGCCAGATAATCATGGCCAGTTGTGAAAAATTAATAAACCAACGGGGGTTTTATTGATCTACATAAAGTTGCATGTACAGCTGAGAATTTTTCTTATTTTATATAGTAATCTTGATAAATCTTAATTGAATTACATCTTCAATTTACGTGACTGAGCAAGTCATTATATTTCTGAAAAGGATCTAAAATAAAATAATGCATCATAATCTTTTATTGTGTCTAAAAGAAAAACTAACAAAAAGCCTATTACTGTAAGAAAATAAAACCTGCATTGAGAAGTTAAATTACCAATTGTTTTTGCGAATGATTTACTTGGCAATATAAAGATCAAAATCTAATTTTTATATGTAGTATTCATCATATGCAAAATATTGCACTTCTTTACAACAGTGAATTTTTATTATTGAAAAAAAAAATGCATTTTTATACTGAAAAAAATTGTGTTGTTAGATTTTTCAGTTCTACAGAGTGATTCAAAGAAACGGGAAATTTTGAAAGTTGTGTTGAAAGCCGTGGGCGATTGGTACCACTTGATAAGTGTCGCCAGCCTCTCTAACCTAACCTGCCATTTAGTTGTCATGGCCCCGACGGGGAGTCTTATTCTTTAAGACTTTGGGGGTTGGCGTCCCCATGGGCCTAGCCTCCGCAGCTTTTCTTCCTACTATACAATGAGCTGCGGAACACTTTACATTTTACACATATACTACACCAAGAACACTACATAAATTACAACATACACAATTACACAACAACAACCTACACTGATATTTCTTACATTTACACTCGGTGGTGTTGCGACATCTTACGAAACGCAACCGTAACCCAAGGTGGGAACAAAACTTGCCGATGGGTGAATGGCTCTACGTAGTGAGTCTCGAACGATGTCCTCTGGGCACCAGGGCGAACCCAGTTGTATTTAGCTCTAGCTCCAGTACGCGTGCGCTCTGCTGGAGTGGTCCATTTTTCGCCGGTACTCGTGGGACCAAAATTTCAGTTCCAATAACAAACACAATGATGGTTGGTGGTCCATCTGAAAAAACCACCAATTTAAGTCTTGCGAAGAGACCTCGATCAGCTTCGTCTGACGAGGATAAAAGTCCTACTGAAGGGAATTTCTTAAAATCGAAATATAAAAATATGAGATTCATTGTTCTCAGAAATAGTCAGGAAGGTGGCTCCCTTCAAAAGGTTTCACCTTTCTTAATTAACAAAACCATAAGAGGTGCAAGTGGCTCCCCTAAGAATATCAGGAAATTACGTGACGGATCGATTCTGGTTGAAACATTCAACGATGAACAGAGTCGATCTATCTTACGTCTCCGTAATATGGGTGGCATAAATATAAGCGCAGAATGCCACAAAACGCTAAATACGAGCCGGGGTGTAATTTTTTGTAGAGACCTTCTAGATATAGATATCTCTGAAATAGTTGACGAGCTTTGCCACCAAGATGTTGTTGAAGTGAAACGTATAATGAAACGGCAGAACGGAACAGAAGAACCGACACCGTCTCTTATATTAACATTCAATCTCCCTGTTCCACCAGAAAAGATTAAAGTGGGTTACCTCTCGGTTCGGGTACGACCATTCATACCCAACCCACGGCGATGTTTCAGATGCCAAGGTTTTGGTCATACTACAACATCTTGCACGAAAACTGAGATCTGTGCTCGATGTGGTAAAGAAGGTCACAACGACACTAACTGCAAAGAAAGTGAAAAATGTGCAAACTGCAGTGGTCCACATACAGCCCGCTCCCGAGATTGCCCAACTTTTAAAGAAGAAAAGGCAATTCTCAAAATCTGTACGGAGCAAAAACTATATTTTCCGGCTGCACGTAGAGAATATAAAAAGATAAACAACTCACGGAACCTGGTTAAACCAGACGTATCTTTTGCCACCGCTACAACTAAACAAATTCCTACAAATGCTAATAATCAGCAGTGCGGATTCTGCAATGAGCTTAAAAAACTTGTTCAGATGCTATCTGATCAAGTAGCTTCACTTACAGCCACTATCTCAGAGCTGACAAAAATGAATAAAAAGTCCTCCGTCGCAGCTAGTGAATCAAACAGTATGATACATACGAAAGTTCCTATTCCCAAAGTCGTACCGCCACGAATAGCGACTATCACAGCTGGCAGTAAGCCACCTAATAAGCTCCCCATAAAGGGAACCCACATAACTATCTCTTCTGGGATGTCAACTGCAGCATCCCATTCAAATAAATCTCCTCCACCATCACCTCATATACTGGAGGATATGGTTGAAGAACCACCCGACCCTAGGGCATCGGAGTTCTTTAAAATAAAAAATACAAAAAAGAAAAACCGAATCACGTACAACTAATTTTTATATAGTTTCCGAAATTTATTTTTTTATTTGTTTTTTACACTTATGAACATTATTCAGTGGAATGTTAGAGGTATTCGGTCCCGCATTGAAGATATTAGAGTACTGGCGCACACACATGATCCACTAATCATGTGTTTCCAGGAAACTCACCTTCTACAACATGACCGAATTACACTTAGAGGATACTTCTGCGAGAGATACGACTGCCTAGTAGACAGTAGGGAGAGTGGTGGAGTAGCGATTTTCATGAAGAATGGGGTGTCAGCTACAAGAATTCAACTAACCACTGTCATTCCTGGTATTGCAGTAAAGGTCACTATTCCCTTCAAATTGCATATCTGCAATCTGTATCTCTCACCGATCACTGAGTTCAGTGCTTTAGATGTCTCAAATCTCCTTACACAAATACCATCTCCATCGTTAATAGTAGGAGACTTCAATGCCCATCATATTTCCTGGGGCTCAACCTTCTGCTCCACTCGAGGAAATATGATAAACAGATTGAGACAAGATTTTGACCTTTGCCTACTGAATAATGGATCACACACATTTATGTCCTTATCAACTGGTGCTGTATCTAACCTTGATCTTTCCATATGCTCACCGAATGTACTCCCTCATTTTAATTGGTCGATTTGTGATGACTTTCACGGCAGTGATCATAGACCAATTATTATTAGTTTCGGTGTAGACTGCGAGATTAAAAGAAGGCCACGGAGATGGATTGTTGAAAAGGCGGATTGGAACGGATACCGTAAAGCATTCCAATCTCAGTATGACGATGGAGCGAACATCCACGACCAATATTCTTCTTTTACATCCATGATACTTAAGAATGCCAACAGATATGTCCCACAAACATCGGGTAATCCTAGACGTCCTTTCGTTCCATGGTGGAACGATGAATGCAAAAATGCTATTAGGAATCGACGGCAGGCACTACGTAAATTTAATCGTAGGCCTACAACAGAACATCTAAATTTATACCGCAGGGCTAGAGCGGTGTGCCGTCGAGTATTCTTGGACGCTAAGAGGAATTCATGGACGAAATACGTGAGCACTATCTCACGCACTACTTCCACGTCTACTGTATGGAAGAAAATTCGTCCAATCTTCGGATCACCGAAACAATCTATTCTTGGTCTTATTGATGAAGGAGAACTCCTTTCATCATCCTCGGAAGTGGCAAATAGTCTAGCAAAATCTTTCCGCTCGGTGTCTCTCACCTCATCATATAATAACGATTTTCAACGGTACAAGATACAAATGGAGGTGTTGTCGTTAAACATTGGTGATTCGGTTGGTGAATTAAACACTCCATTCGTATTTAAAGAATTGTTACATGCACTTAAAAATTCACGGGACACTTCCCCTGGACCTGACAACATTCGCCTTTCCATGCTTTCACACCTTCCTAATTCGGCACTACAACAACTTTTGAATATTTTCAACGGTTTATTCTCCGAACAAGTCTTCCCACCCGGCTGGTCAGAAGCATTTATTATACCAGTACCAAAACCTGGTAAAGACCAGACGAACCCCTCAAGCTATCGCCCTATTTCATTAACAAGCGTTTTGTGTAAAATAATGGAGAGAATGGTAAACCGCAGACTTACATGGTACTTGGAGAAACATGGCTTTCTATCTCCAGAACAGTGTGGTTTTCGACAAGGACGATCTTCCATTGACCACTTAGTGTCACTAGAAACAGCCATACAAAACGCTTTCCTCAATCGGCAACACCTCGTCGCTATCTTCTTTGATATAAAAAAGGCGTATGACACAGCCTGGCGACGTGGTATTCTTAACACTCTCAAAAAATGGGGAATCAGGGGCAATATGCTTGCTTTTATCCGGGGATTCTTAAATCACCGAACGGCTCGTGTTCGTGTGGATGATTCGCTCTCAGATAGTGTCATCTTGGAGAATGGAGTGCCCCAAGGTAGTGTATTAAGTGCCACCTTATTTTCTGTAGCCATAAATGATATTACCAAATGTGTTCAGGCTCCTGTCTCATGCTCTCTATTTGCTGACGACTTTGCTATCTACATTGCAAGCCGTTCGGCACCTACAGCAGAGAGACTACTGCAGAACACTATATATCACCTTGAAGCTTGGTCCAGGATTACTGGTTTCACATTTTCATCCGAAAAAACAAAATGTGTAGTTTTTTCTCGGCTACGAAACCCTTCTATTCCGCAAATTTTTCTGAACGGTGAGACTATTACTATCTCTACTTACGTTAAGTTTTTAGGTTTAATTTTTGATAGCCGTCTTACTTGGGTCAAACATTTAAAAGAATTGAAAACAAAATGTTCCAAAATTCTAGATATGATGCGAGTCCTTACTAACACCAACTGGGGAGCCGATAGATCATGTATGATACGATTTTACTATTCCTTTGTTCGCTCCCGTTTAGATTACGGTTGTGTGGCCTACTCATCAGCTCGTCAAACCGTGCTTAAAATGCTGGATAGTGTACATCATGCTTTCCTTCGGCTTGCCACAGGCGCGTTTAGATCTAGTCCTGTCGCAAGCTTACTGGTAGACTGTGGTGAACCATCACTTTGGGATAGACGAGACCAGCTTTTATTATCGTATTTTGCTCGTCTCAGAGGACAACCAAATCACCCGGCTCTTGAGTCAGTCTTTAGAAATCCTAATCTAGGAAAGTATGAGGACCATCCACGTCGTACTGCACCGGTAGGTATCCGTACCTGGCGTCTGCTGCAGCATATAAATGTTGACAAACCGTTATTCTTTCCTATATATCCTTGCTCATATCCTCCGTGGAGAATAAACCTTATAAATTTTAATTTTGACCTGACCACATACAATAAACAATCAACACCATCTATTGTCTTTCAGCAAATGTTTCAGTGTGTTCTCTCCAAGATGAAACCAGACGCGGTTGTATACACTGATGGATCGAAACAAAATGATACAGTTGGGTGTGCATTTGTTGTTAATGAGAGAACTTATATGTTTGGTCTACCCGGTATTACGAGTGTGTTTACCGCTGAACTATACGCTATAAATAAGGCTCTAAACATCATTAACCCTAAATATAGAAAAATCTTTATTTGCAGTGACTCGTGTAGTGCTCTGCAAGCCTTAAAAAACTTTTATTCCAAACATCCTATCGTCATTGAAATTTACAACGCAATCGCTGAGTTGAATAATCGCAACACAGAATTAAGTTTTTGCTGGGTCCCTAGCCACGTAGGGATTCCAGGTAATGAACATGCAGATTCCGCTGCCAAAGAAGCATGTAACCAGCCTCCTTTCACCACCCGAGTTGCTACTTCTGATTTCATTAACTATGTAAAACAATTGGACAGCCACCGTTGATAATAAACTCCGTCAGATTAAAGATTCTGTGTTACCATGGAACTCCTCATACAGAAAACCCCGGCGTGAGGAAGTAGTTCTCTGTCGATTGCGGATAGGACACACGAGAGTCACACACGAGTACCTGTTTACAAGAGGACAACCACCTCTATGCGCAAGATGCAACTGCCGCGTGACTGTGCGCCACATACTCGTGGACTGCATATGTTATGCGGCATTGCGTCGTAAATTTAAAATTCCTAGTAACATCCGTGGTATCTTGCGTGACGATAAGGAGGTTTTAAACCGGATGTTTATATTTTTACGTAGTATAGGGTTAATGCAAAAAATTTAATAAGTATGTATTCTTTCGTAATTGCATGTATTGTCCTATGTATTGTTTTTGTTATCCGAGTAGGGAGCCTTTTACACTCCCTATCGGATTTTTTTTTTTTTTTCTATATATATATTCATATTTTTTTGTTGTTTTTTTTTTTAAATTCGTCTGTGATATTAGTTGTAAGATTTTTGTGATATTAGTTGTAAGATTGTAAACGTAATAGTTTTAAGTTTTATCTCCTTTTTTAGTTTTAAGTTTTATTTATTTTTAATGTGATAGTTTTTAACATAGTTTTAAGTTACATATTAGTGTTTTTGTTATCCGAGAATGGGCCTTTTACACCCATTCCGGATTTTTTTTCTGTGATAGTAGTTTTAAGTTTTAATTTTATCTAAAAATTATTTTTATTTATTTATCTATTTATTTATTTTCCGGGCGATGATAACGTTCAACCGTTTTTCGCCCTAAAAAAAAAAAAAAAAAAAAAAAGTTGTCATGGATCTTTGGAGTGGTGCGCAACGTGCATTTGCTATCAAAGCGTTTTACAAAAACAGTGACAGTGTGGAGGGAGAGCGTAGAGAATTTCGCCGTCATTTTAATTTTGGACGGCACGACCGTGTTCCATCAGCACATGCAATTAAAACATGGATATCTAATTTTGAGGAAACTGGTTCAGCAATGAAAAAGAAACCTCCAGGCCGTGAGCGAACCGTCCGTACACCACAGAATCTTCAAGCTTTACAAGATGCTGTCACACGCAGTCCACATCAGTCAATCCGTCGTCTCTCAGCATCTTTACAATTGCATAGTTCAAGTGTTAGAAGCATGTTAGTGAAGGACTTGCAATACCATCCGTACAAGTTGCAGATCGTCCAGGAACTGAAACCGAACGATGCAGTTGTGCGAGCACAATTCTGTAATGTAATGCTTCAGAAGATAAATGATAACGAAGAGTTTGTTCACGAACTGTGGATGTCAGACGAAGCGCATTTCCACCTCAGTGGATTTGTTAACAAGCAAAATTTCAGATACTGGGCACAAGAAAATCCTACGCAGCTACACCCGCGTCCGTTGCGCAGCCAGAAAGTGACCGTGTGGTGTTCTATGTCTTTTTACGGTGTTATAGGCCCTTATTTTTTTGAGGATGACAGCGGTCTTGCGATTACAGTGACGTCGGCTCGTTACGTAGCCATGCTTGAAACCTTTGTTGAGTAACAACAAAAGAGATTTCCACCAATTCTTAACACAGCCTGGTTTCAACAAGACTGAGCAACGTCACATATTGCACGAATATCGATGGCAGCTGTATGCCGATTGTTTGGACAACGTGTCATTTCACGAAATAGTGACATTAATGGCCTCCCAGATCGCCTGATCTCTCAGCTTCCTATTACTTTTTGTGGGGTCACCTTAAAAGCAAAGTGTTCCACAGTAGACCTGCTACAACGGAAGAACTGAAGGCAAAGATTCGAGAAGCAATTGCGGAAATTCCAGTTGAGATGTTACGTCAAACCATGAACAATTTAACGAAGAGACTTCGTGAGTTTTTACGTAGAAGAGGAGGTCACCTGGAAGATGTCATCTTTAAAAAACAAACTAAAATGTATGTATCCTAAAATGGCAACATTTGTACAATTACATGAAATAAAATTCATTTTCTAAAAAAAATTTTTCATAATGTTATTAATTTTTAAAATTTCCCGTTTCTTTGAATCTCTCTGTATTTTGTTCATACCTAAAAATTGCAAAGTTGGGAATTTCAACGTGTAAAAATTGGATTCTTGCGGAAAGCCTGGTTGAATCATCACTTGCCTCATTCTGCTTACTGAAAGGATTAAGATATAAATTGTTCATAGGGGGTTGTCTGTCACCACTTCATATATAATAAACTACTTAATTTTTCTATTACAACATTTTTTTATATTGCTGTATCAACGGCAGTTCTGCTGTTTTGCTAAGAATTTTAGAGTGTGTTGGTTGATTAATGTGCATTGAAATTTGTTAAATGTCAAAATATCCACTTGAAAAATGTTTTTCACTTTAAAAAAGGTTTTTTATGGAAATCTTAAAAAGAAAAAGAATTGTGGAATATTTGAGTAAATTATTTTTTACATATGATATATTAAAAAGAGTTCCAAATTTTACCTGATAATATTTTTATATCTTATTTATAATCGTGTTGAATGATGTTTTTCAAGTTTTAAATCAAGTGAGAGTACGACATAATTTATTAGCCACTGGTGTAATTTTTTTTTGTAAATCCACGGTAACTGAGGCTAGTTGACTGAAATAAACTTTAATCAAGAGAGACCACTGTACTCGCAAACATATCAAATGAGACATAGGAGTTATAGTCCTGAATACAATCGTGTAAACTGTAAACCAATGGTTTCCAAACTTTTTAGATTCTCGGCATTCTTGCAAAATCCAGATTTTCCAAAAATGCCCTACGTCAAATTCTATTTATATTTTGCAAATCATACTCGATGATTTGCAAAATACCCCGTAACGTTTTTTTTTAAGGGTTAGGTAAAAATAAATAAAAGACATGTTATATCACAAATGAATTAATTCAACTAAATATAATAATTAATGGCATGGACAAGTCTACTGATTGCCACACATTTTCTCAAATTGTGGGATTTTGCGCAATACTTAGATTTTGTCACACCAACTGCTGAAAACCTAGCTTTGCTCAAATAAAAAGTAGCAAATGGGATTAAAATTCTCTGAGCTTTACTATGAGAGAATATACATCTTTAATTGACATCCAATACTCAGTTAATTCCATACTGCCAAATCTTGTTTTCAAGGTATTGTCACAAGACAACTCAATTAGATTCTCTTCTTCTATAACTGTAAATTCAGA
The DNA here is from genome assembly GCF_047948215.1 of Lycorma delicatula. Classification (NCBI taxonomy): domain Eukaryota; kingdom Metazoa; phylum Arthropoda; class Insecta; order Hemiptera; family Fulgoridae; genus Lycorma; species Lycorma delicatula. Next base: position 28,146,177 of record NC_134456.1, read on the forward strand.
TGGAGCAGTGACATTAAATAGATCTTGAATCCAAGCAAATTGGTCAATATTACAATTTTGAAAATATTTCTGAAATCAAGCGACAAAATGTGATAAGTGTTCATCAAAAATGGATTTCATACCTTGAGAGAAATTACCTTCATTGGAGGTAAAAACTGTTGCAACATGGGGAAATTTTACTGCCTTCGTTTTCATTTATTTTTCTTTTCTGTAACCTTAGTTTTTTATAAAAGTTAAAATTTTTCAACTTTAAAAGATGCCTATTGCTTCCCTGCACGGAAAGCTTCAGAGTATTCAGTATTTCAAAGATGTCCCATAAATATGCTAGTTTTACTAAAAATAATTTCATAAACAAAATTTTCAGTATACTTGTGTTTCTCCTCTTTAAAAAATGTATAAATCTCTTGTCATAATTCAAGCATATGAGACAACATATTACCACAAGAAAGACGTTGTGAAGTGCTTTAGTACAACAAAGACATACATTCAGATCCCATATGCTCATATATTTATTTGAAAAATCTTGACTCAATGGCCAAGTTTTTATAAAGTTTATTTCATTCACTACATATTCTAAGACCTGGTTAAATCTGGGACTCAGATATTTTGACGTGAGTGCTTTCTCTGACTAATGCAGTGGTTCCCAGGCTTCAGAGGCTTTGCTCTGAATAAACCCTGCAATCCTGTGTAATAACCAGACATAAAACAAGCATCAACAAAGTCACGAAACTGTTTCAGTAAACATTCAGTTCACTCGTCCACTCCAAACTGTTTTTGGATATACATGTATCATGGATCTTGAACAAGTCTTGAATCTTTCAATTAGTAGTAATACTTTCACAGAAGAGAAAATCTTGCACATGGTTTATAAAAAATAGTTAATGTATACAGTTAATTAAAGTCTTTGTATGTTATATTGCCATTTATAAACTGTACATAACAAATCAAGTGAGCATCATTATTACACTATGTTTGGCCTCATCCAGCTGCAAGCTAAATTCCTTCTCTTTTCATTTTTTAATAATTTATAAAAGTTTGAATTTGAAAATTTCTTGCATTTTGCTCTGAGTATTCCAAGTTGCAGTAGCTGGACTGGATGTCCAGCTATCATGTGTGTCACATTATCACACATATCGTATGTATGTACATACAGTGTGATAAAGAACACCAAAGAATAGATATTGGACTATTTTAAAGTAGCTGATACAGGTCACAGGGATTTTTATTTGTTAAATAGCAAAAGTTAACCAAACATCTTTAAGATGTAAATGTTGCTTAATGTTGTGGCAAATTTCAATCTCATTTTAAAACATAATTTGTACAGATGTACAACTCACAATTCTTGCTTATTAAAATCTTTTTCAACTACAGTACTAAGAGATTTCTGTAGATAGGAAATATACTTCTCCAAATCTGTACCCAAAATAGGTTGTCTTCACAGGTCATTGTCATGTACAAAGATTTTTTTTAATAAATCTTATTTGACTCTGGATATCTGCTTTTAACAATTAAGTAATTTTTTTTCTGTGTAAACAGATAGATATCCCCACCAGTTTCTGTCATCACAAAATTTTCAGACTTTGATATCCAACTATTGTGTGATTATGTACATCACTAACTGAACCACCAAAAAAATTCTAATCAAATAATTATCACTAGTCAAAAAAAAAAAAAAAAAAAAAAATAGTTTTTGTGTATCCGGAATCGTACATGGTGATTTTAACTAATTTTGGGGTGCTGAATTCAAAACTGTATTAACTCAGTAACTGAGAATTTTTGTAATACGTCACATTTTTTAGATACATATGAATTATTTACCAATAAATGCATAATCACCATGAAATCAATACTTAAAAAAACTTATTATTTATGGGTATTCATTTAAAAATTGTTAAATCAAGTAAACATTTATTTATTCAAACACAGATAAATTGAAATACATTAATATAATTTTAAAATAACAGTTTCTATAATTCTAAACCACTGGTAATGTCTTTAAAATAACAGTTTTTAAAAGTTTAAATCATTGAAATTGTCTTACATTTAATTTTTAAAATATGTTGACAAACGTTTTTGTTTGTACGATGTTTGACCAGTTTCTCAACCAACAATAGTAACCCATCATTCCAGGATCCCATCTTCCTTGGTACTGATGCTCCATAGTCAGAATATCCTGGTGGAAATGCTCTCCTTGCTCATCCCTTATAGAGACAAACTTTTCAGGGAAAAAGTCTAGGTGGGGGAAATGTAGAAAACGAATTTTTATGACATGCTTTATCCTAAATGTTTGTAGTTTTCTAACATCTTATTAACCAAAAAAACATAGTTTTCATCTTTTCTGTTGCTTAAATAACCACCAACAACATCTTTGAAGGACTTCCATGGAGCTGGTTAACATTCCCTAAGTTTATTGTCAAAAGTTGAGTTCTTAAACAGTTTCTTGATTTGCAAACCTCATTGTAGTAACTTTTGTTTTCTCTGCTATAAGATTTCACCATTGCAGTCTAGGTTCAGCTTTTGCTTTGATAATTTTAAATCATTAAGTTCACATTGTTGAATTAAATGAGGAGATTTCTCATCGGATACAGGAAGAAATTCTTCAACGTACTCTACATCATCTGCTTCATTTTCAGATTGTTCTAACAATGTCGGATTAGATGGTGGTACAAGTACAGGAGAAAACTCCTCTCCATGTGATACCAGCTTTAGAGCTGAGGATACATCAGTGCTCAAATTTTATCTTAATTCCAGAGTGCATAATCAAAATAAAATTTGTGAGCTGCTTTTATCAATTCAGAAATAGTCTTTCTTTGAGACTTAGGTGTAAATTTACCAGAGACAACAAAAATTGTCCGGATGATTTGAACATTCACGAACTTTGCAGAAGCCATGTTGTAGCAATTAAAAGTGAAAAAATCACTTTTATATTATAAAGGATTGATGAAACTGTTATGTAGCAAGACACTAATAACTCTGTGAAACACAACACACAGTAAAAACAAGTGAAGCTAGACTGAATAAGATTTTAACTCTGTAGTAGGCAACAACAGATGTCTATATGATGTCATCATACAGACATATTTGTATATGTCTTGCAGTGTATATATTTATTAATTTTTTCTTTATTAAGCATATATGTAAATTTTTTAAAAGTAAAAATACAGAAACTATTCTTAATTGTAACCAACAGTTGATCAATATGAATTTATTATAATAAATTTACAATTTACCTAAAACGTTTATGTGGTAACAATTTCAATAGCATATTTGAAATCAGCACCCAGATTACAGTGAGAAAAGTTGTGTAATATATTAAATACAAATTTTTTAACTTGAGTTATCAGAGATTTTGTGTAATAAAATCTCTGATAAAAGATATCTCTGATAAAAAGTTTAATGAAGCAATATGTTCCATAAAGTACAATTGTATCTAACTTTTTTCCTATTAAGCTAACTGTAATTACCTTTCAGATAATACTTCAGAGGATGAATGTGGGTGATATGTATGACTGTAAATGAAGTGTAGTCTTGTACAGTCTCAGTTCAACCCATTCCTGAAGTGTGTAGTTAATTGAAACCCAACCACCAAAGAACAACGGCATCCACGATCTAGTATTCAAATCCGTGTAAAAATAACTGACTTTACTAGGACTTGAATGCTGGAACTCTCGACTTCCAAATCAACTGATTTGGAAAGACGTGTTCACCACTAGACCAACTTGGTGGGTTATAATTGTATCTAACTAACTAAACACTATATTACTCTTAATCTGTCCAATTTAGTTTTACCTTTTCATGAGAAGGTTTTTTACCTTTGTTCTTCTATCTAGCTTTAGTTTCATACTTACTAACTGAGCAGACAATAGAAATTTCATTTTTTTATTAAAACAGCAATAAAAATATAAGTCTGCATTTCAAGATGCAGAACACAAATATGTATCCTTTGTCATTATTCCTCAAAATCTCAAACCTTTCATTGCTTACTCTCTTTGTAGATGAATGAGACCCCTGTAGATCCAAGAATAATTATTTGCCAAGTTCAAAAAAATTCTTTGTAAGCCATTCAAAAAATAATTCACTGGACAGCTTAAAATTATGTATCTTTAAGTCTGGATAAAATTGTTCCATTGTGCATTTTATTATTATTATTATTGGGAACATCATTGTGCAAATTATTATGATTGTGCATATTATATTGTTGTTATTAAGTTAAAATATTACTTACTAGGGGGTAATATCTCTATAATGTTATTAGTAGTTATATTTTTGTTGCCTGTAGTGTGAAATTTCTGGACATCTTGTTAATTATAAATTCTTGCAGATGTTCTAATATATTTCATACAAGATCTGATGTTTGTAAATTCAAACCCTAAGTTTCATTTTGAGATATATTAATAAAGAGAAAGCTTATCATTAATTTTTTATTATGCTTAAGTATATTTCTATCTAATAAGATTAATACGTGTTGGGAGCGCTTAAATGCTGAATGAGTTTTTAAGACAGATAAATGTGACCTATTATTTTACACAATAGACTAAATTTATATGAATCATATAGACCGATATTTTAGCAAATGAAAACTTTTAATTTAAATGAAAGGTCTGAAATTATTATTTCTACAACAATTCTTTGATGTACACTTCCATTGCTATTTTTAATTAAATACCAAGCATTTAAAAAAATCTTTTCCCACATTTATTTAAAATAAAGTTAAAAAAAATTCTTTTATAAAACCATAATACAAAAAAGATACCTCTGATTCTTCATTTAACCTGTACAAAAAAACATACTTGTATGCAACACTTATTGAACTGTTTATATATATATATATATATATATATATAATTAATTTTGCTGTTTTTGATGGTTTGCTGACATGATTTTCCCATGATCCATCCAGTCAAGTGTTAGGAAAGTTCCTTTTTTTATTCATGGACTAGTCTACTTACTTATTCCTGAAATGATCTGTATAGTGTATAATTATCTACCAGTATAAATAAAATATTTATTTACTACATCAATAATTCCAGTTTTAAAATAGTAAAACTTTTCTGCTCAACCTATATTAAATAAAATATTCTATATACCCATTAAAGTGAAATCTACTTACTACAGTAGTATTATCCATTGACATATTATATCTATGACATGCTATTGCGCTTATTTTTAAACGAAAAATCAGACTATGAAATCTGTTATTAATATAAAAATAGCAGCTGACATTTGGACAGTCATAACATATATTGGCATTTAAAGAAATAAATATTTGTAAAAGTTTTCTTGTGCAACTACAATTATTATGCATTCTAACATTTGAATTATAAAACATTTCTGCAAACACTTTATTTTTACTTCCTTTTACAAAGTAAATGAAATATTGTGATCGTGAAAAAAATTTGGTTTTCAGATTTCAATGGAAATAACCATTTTGACCATCCCTGAATCCATTTTAACTAGTTTCGGCATGACATCTGTACTTATGTATGTGCATATTTATCTCGCATAACTAAAAAAGATTAGCTGCAGGATGTTGAAATTATGAATTTAGGACTGTTGTAACAACTAGTTCCCTTCCCTTTTGATTGCAATCAACTGGGCCAAAAGTGTCCAAAATTAAAAAAAAATCTGGATGTTTTACTTTTTCTTAACTGTAGTAACAAGCCCTCATTGAGAGCTTTTCAACGATTTATCATAATTGGTTCCAGAGTTATAGACAAACAAAATTTTAATTAATGAAATATTTGGTTCTTACAAGAGGAATGCACATCGGTTCAGATCCAACTTTATCTCCTTTTTGTTTTTAATTTCTGATTTTTTTTAATTTAAATATATTGATTTATTAATAATTATTAACCTCTTGATTGTAAAAAAAGTTTTACAGTAAATAATAATTCAGTAATAACAATAAATAAAAAATAATATGAAAAAATATCAGAAGTTATTATTGAAATAAAATCTTAAGTACTTTTCAGTTTAAAAAAATGTGTATATGTAATTTAAGAGGCGTACAAGGAAGTCATGTGGAGTCCACATCAGATCTTTTCTAGTAGTAGCTACATATGTACTTTTGTTTTGTATAAGCTTTCTTTATTTTTATAAAATCTTTCTAGTATATAATTTTACTCTGTCAAAACAATATTTTATAATACAACACTTTATTATTGTTTCTTTTAGCAACACAGTATTTTGGAGGTGAGTTTTTGGGGAAAAAATCATAAAAGCAGTATTAGCAGTAAGTTTGATCTTAGAAGAATTAATTTTTAAATTCCTCTCCAGATAGGTGCTGTGAGAAGCTCATATGAAACATTTCTTCCATATGAATTTAATCAAATATTATTTATCTTCATTTAGTACTGACAGTTTCCTGTAATAGTGGAAAAAACAAATCATATTTTTTTCTTTTATATTTCAAAACTTATTATTGAAATTCACTAACAACTTTTCTGAAAGTAAAGAAATTAGAGAGAAATGAGAGTGAGTTTGTGTTTGTAATGAAAGAAAAAAAATAGTTTTTTCGATCCATGGTTGATTTGTCTAATTATGTAAAAATATAGAATTATAATAAGGGCTTGCCAAACACCTCTTAAAAAAATCAACGTTAAAATAATTGCTTCATTTAATACATTTACACATGTAATAGAATTGCATTCTTAGTTTTAAACAAATATAAATATTAATTAGCCAGATTTTAAATACAAAGTAAAACAGAGGTTGTGCTTATGAGTTGAAGAATGTATTTAACATGACGTTATAAAAGCAGTCTGTTTTGTTGTAACAAGTAAACAAATATTTACTTATTCGTTTATGCTTTCAAGTGAATTTCTGTGTACTTTATGTTACTCATGTTATAAAGATCATTAAAAGGTTGTGAATTTTGTCCTAGAAAAGAAAAAAGGAAATTTTGTAGCCCTCTCTGTATCTAATGAAACTGTATTAAAATTTTTTTTTATATTGCGTTTAACATTTAAACAGTAAAAAAGAGACTTGTTTAGGTAAGAGTATAACATTTTATATAAATAAATAAACTTATATATATATATATATATATAAGATATATATATTTATATATATTATATATATATATATATATATATATATATATATATATATATATATATATAAGATATATATATATATATATATATATATATATATTATATATATCTTATATAAATATAAGATAAAAATAAGAGTTTACATATATATATATAACAGTTTACAATTGGTAATATTTTTCATAAAATAAAAAGTTTATTTTATCATAAAAAAAATAATGATAAAATAAAAGAAGCATACGTGTTTTATAGTTTTATCAAAACTATATAAACTGTTCTTAAGAAATAAAATAAGATATTAATACAGTATTAAAATAAATTTAAAAGAAGTTTGTTTCAAAAATCTTTTTTAACATTTTTATATACCGAGATCATTTTATCGTGCACATCATGATACTATACACTGTATTTTCATTGTGACTATGATACAGAGATACATTTGATTTTATTCATGGAATTTAGTTACGCACAAATGGTAATTTCTTTTAGTAAATTTGTAAATGTCCACCATTTTTCTGAAGGCAGATCTGAAATGTTTGTACCATAATTTTTGACACCTTCATAGGATAAAAAAATTTGGCTAGTGGAATTCATGTCAAAAAAATATGGGGTGAAGAGTTTGGACCTACCTTCAGGAAAATGGTGGACATTTACAACACTTGTTATAAGACATAACATGGGACATTGATGCCATTAAATTTTCAAAATAAAAAGGTCAAGGGGGTGAGGCTGTACAGCAATGTCACCCTCAGTATCTCGAGATTTTGCTTAATTAAGGTCATTTCTTAAGCACATTTGTTAACAATTAAAAAATAATAATAATATTTACAAAAAAAAAAAATTGCCAATTCGCAACCCCACCCCAAAAAATGCAGTTATAGTCAGTCATCTGCTATGTTGTGACGTCACAGGTGAGCGGCATAATTAAATACATGGATAATATTTAAAGTGTACCAAAGTAACTCGGTCTGGCTGGGTCTCGAATTCGATCATCCGGTTGACTTTGTACCTGGTGAGTTAAAATCACGACTACAACACTCTGCTAACCTTACAAGCGAAATTTGTTCCATGTCAGTTGTGAAATTACGTTGGTCGACCGTCGTTGCTATTACCTCCATACCCACGCGAATTAAATACGGTATACGCGCGCGCTTTAGTTAGAATCATTAAATTAATTAAACGAAAAAAATATTATATAAAATAATAAATATTTTAAATTAAGTTGTGTGTGTAAAGCCGTACATCAGAAACAACCCACAGTTGTAGGACTTTACCGGAACGCGGCTTTAGCCGCGTGACGGGATCCTACAACGCTGTTGTCAGCTATTTTTTTTTAAATTCCAGTGCTCAACAACATTTTTTTTTGGAGAAGAATTGGTTTTAAAGTTTGGCTACTTTTATGTAGATTCTAGTATAGCCTGACAAAAATTCATAACTTTAATGATTACTTCTAATATTCCTATTTCGACTGCATAAACGTTTTGTTGCTTTAATGTATAATAATAATTTAATTGACTTTCTCGAGATTACGTATTAATTTAAAATTATTTGTTTGATTTTATTTTAACGTATCAATATTTTGTCAATCATATTATTACTCTACAGTAAATTATTGTAAGATCTCAACCAACAGTCAAAAGAAAAGTAAAATTAATAATAATTTTTTTATGAATGGAGCGGTCATCAACAGCTATGATCATTAGCCAATAGAATTAGTATTTTAAATCAAAATCTAGCCGGTTCGTAGCTGAATAGGATGTTTACATATACTTCAGAACAAGCTGATTTTAACCATCTTCATGGTAAACAAAAATGCAGTAGTAAACAAAAATAATTTTTTTTTATTATTTTTATTCAGATTGCATGTTTTATGCTTAATAAATTTGATCGTTTATATAATTTTATATGTAACATTATCATATTCTCTGTAAACTGTAAGTAGAAATGTTGCTACTGCTCCAGAATTTCATAATGCAAATCCTACTGTACTTGCAACAGAAAAATTAAGTGTTATTACGTAATTTTTTATTCTTTCGTTTTTTCATCTACTTTAATTTAATTGTAGTGAAAAAATGTGAAAGAACGCTTTTTTGATACATTCTGCCTGAAAAATCCCCGAGGTATGTAAGCTTTATATTAAGTTACTTTTTTAAATCCCTTTTTTCCGTCTTTACAGTGATTTTAACTTGAATAAAGTCCTAAATACAAGTTTCACTTTTATTTATTATTTCTGATATCAAAAGTTACAGTATATTTTATTAATTTTATCGTTTTTTGAATTTTTTACTTTTTATACGTTTCGTGATTTTCCTAAAGAAAAACTTTATTTCCTTAGGCAACTTCCTATAGGCTTATTCACGTTTCCTGTACGGGATAGCGGCGCCGTCCTGATTATCTGTTTAACATGAATACAAAGATAACCGTAAAATATTTCAATGACAGTAGTAACTTTAGGTAAAAGTAGAAATTTCTGTAGATTAAATTTTTATTTTCATGAATATATCTTTGTTGAATAGTATCATTAATTAAACATAGAGAAATAAATTCCTGAATATTTTTTTATATCTTTAAGTATTACATACATTTTATTATATATCTAATGAAGTTGAAAACTACGTTACCAACCCATAACAATTTTTACGTTGAGACCGATCAAAGTACGGATTTTATTACTTGGTAATAAAATAAAGGAAAGAGTTCAATAAGATATTTTAAAAACCGTTACCGATTAGCAGAATAATTGTAAACGTCAAGAATATAATTATTAACAATTAAGAAAAAATTAATAAGATATTAAATAATGTTAGTAGCGCTATATAAAATACCGACAAATACCGTAAAAGAAATATATTCTTCAACATATATCTAAACAAAAAGGAAAAATCCGTAAATATTAGCCTACAAGTAAAAAATCTTAAAGATACAGAAATTAAATAATACTCTAGTGATACGTGTAATAGTTTCTCACCCAAGTAATAACATTGTCATAATGGATAACTTTATAAAAATGTACGTTTTACTGAATGATAAAATCATATTTAAACCAATATTTTACTTATAAATTGTAAGTAACAAAGACTAAATTTATTTAAAACTGATCAAACTAAGTTAGGATTAGAAAACAGATGAAAGGATTTCTTGTCTCAATAATCCCAAGCCACCAAGGATTTGCGGACTAATTAAATCGCACAAAAATTTTCCGAAGAGATAAATAATGATAAGCTTTATAGAAGGAGCAACGTACATTACACTGGTCAACATGATTTTTGTCTCACGAATACCAACAGCTGTACTAAATGCAGTTTTTTTATCCGGTTTTCAATTATGTATTCGGAATTTCTCTATCACCCACAGTTTTTTTGTTATTTTAATTTTTTTAAATATTTTAAAACGTTTTCTCGTCCATTTGTCCACTGTCAAGTCAAAGCTCCTAGTGCTTAAATATGAAGGAACCAAATGAGGTAATTCAGGTTGTGCAGGTTCAGACGTGTATAGACATGCACAAACGTGATCTAGTGTAGCCTATGCCAGTTGTGAGATAGTAGTGAATCAGTAAGCACGTCATTGTGAGTGCTTTGTGTGTCTGAATTATTCTGTATTACATACGTATTTACAGCTTTATTTCTTTTAATTAGTCGTTAGTTACAAAATGCCTAGTGTTTGTTTAAATCATCCTAACAATTTTTATTATGTATTTGGTGAAGTGACGCTAATGTCCCAAAGACGAAACTTTACTCCAATAGTAAAAAGGTGTTATGAACTTTATTTGGGGTGTAAAGTCGGAGACTAAACAAGGGCCTGGCCCCCACATATCTGTTGTTTATCGTGTTCTAACTGCATGGAAAAATGCCATTTGCTATCCCTATGATTTGGAGGGAACCCAAATATCACTCTTCTGACTGTTATTTCTGCTTCACAAACATTAAAGGGACTACGTCAAAGTCAAAACATACAGTGATGTACCTTAACTTGCAATCTGCAATGAGACCAGTTCCACACTGCGAAGAATCGTACACACCAAAGCCTTCAGAACATGTTACATTAGATAAAGAGAGCTCAGAGTCTGATGGAAGTAAGGAAGAAAAAGAAACAGATTCCGACGATACAACTTTTGAACAAAGCGGTTCATCTGAGCCTCATTTTATTGACTCAAGAAAATCTTAACGATCTCATACGAGATTTAAAGTTATCCAAAAGACAGTCTGAAATGCTTGCTCCCCGGCTAAAAGGATGGAATCTTCTGCAAATGAATACAAAGACATGTACTTATCGTAATCGTCAATCTGAATTTAAAGACTATTTTTCTGAATAAAATGGTTAGTGTTTTGTAATGACATTTCTTTTCTTACTGAGACACTTTGTAATGAATATAACCCAATAGAATAACGCTTGTTTATTGATTCCTATAAAGTTAGTTTAAAAGCTGTGATTCTACATAATACTCCCATAAGTACCATAAACGATAAACTCCCATCAGTACCTGTGACCCACTCTGCTAGTATGAAAGAAACATATGAAATCTTTAAATTTATGTTGGGAAAGCTTCAATATGCAATATATGGATAGAATATTTATGTTGATTTGAAGGTAATTGCACTTATTCTTAGTTTGCAGCTTGGTTACACAAAGTACTGTTGTTTTTTGGGTGAATAGTAGGGACAGAAAAAACCATTTCATTAGAGAAGAATGGCATAAACGCGAATCACACATTCCTGAACAGAAAAATGTGAAACATGACCCATTGTGTAATTACAAAAAATGCGCATCTAACTCCGTTACATATCAAACTAGGATTAATGAAGAATTTCGTCAAGTCCATGGACAATACTCCTGGTTTCATGTAGTTAAAACAAAAGTTTCCTATAATTAGTTATGTAAAAATTAAAGAAGGAATATTTTTGGGTACACAAATACGATCACTAATGATGATGAACGGTTTGAGGCACTATTGAATCCATGAAGAAAGCAACTTGACAAGCATTTAAAGAGTTTTTTGGAAAATCGAAAGGCGAAAAATTATCGTGATATTGTCAACGATCTTATAAAGGTTTGGGTTGTAATATGTTCTTAAAAGTACACTTCCTGCACTCGCACCTAGATTTCTTCTCGGAAAATCTTTGACGCAGTGAGCGATAAGCTCGGGGAATACTTTCATCAGGAGATTTCAGGTAAGGAAAAGAGGTATAAAAACAAATGGAATCCTAATATGCTGGCCGATTATTGTTGGACCATCAAGAGGGATGCTCCACAGGCGAAATATAGCAGAAAATCGCCGTTTCTTAGTTTCTAGGTGACTTAAATATTTGAATATTGTGTAGTTAAGAATGCAGAAAGTATTAAAATGTTTGAAGTTATAAATGCCTGTCTCTCGGAAATCTTACATGATGGGGGGAAACCGATATCATATTTGAATTCAGGAGAAAAAAATACTATCAGAATCATATATATATTTTTCTTACTGAGACAAAAAAAATTGTTGTTAAATATTTTGTTAGAATAGTACAAAACAATCGTTTATAAGGGTTTATGTAATGTAAAAAATGTATGAAGTTTTCAAAAATTTATAATTAAATAAAATAAAGAGAAAATTGCAGAATATTATAATTTGACACAGTAGCTTTATAAACAAGAATTTCCATTAATATATTTATATAGGTGTAATGTTAATACATCTAAACATTTTAAGAACACTAGGAATTGGCTATTAGTACTCAAGTTCCACAGGTTTAACAAATCTAACAATGAAATTCTTGGAGAAAAGTGTATTATATATGTCCAAATTATTATTTATAAGCAATATTTTGGTGACTTTTTTGTGCTTACCTGAAGATAAAATAGATTGCTTATTAAATCAATTTAATAAACACGATAAAATAAAAGTCAAAAGATAAATTTAAAAACCAAACAACATTTTCATAGATTTAACAAAACTGGAGGATTTATATAATGGTACACTCAAAACCTATGCCTGGAAAATAAATAAAATTTTTTCAGCACAATTCATCTGCTGCTGAAAAATAAAACATACAGATTTTGTAATTAGTAGATTGGCTAACTGAACCTTCAATAAATTATCCAAAGAAAATTATTGGCTGTATTTTTACTTCCTTGTTCGAAGCAAAGGAAGTATTGTGATCGCGAAAAATCTCGGTTTTCAAATTTCAACGGAAATATCCATTTTGATCATCCCTGAATCCATTTTGATTAGTCCAAAAAATTTGGATTTTGAACTTTTTAACTGCAGTAAAAAGCTTTCATTGAGAGCTTTTCAACGATATATGTGGTACTTATTTCATTGGCTCCAGAGATATAGCCAAATAAAATTTTAATTAATGAAATATTTGGATCTTTCAAGGGTAAGGCACGTCGGTTCAAATCCGACTTCATCTCCTTTTTTTTAAACTTTTTTTTAACTTAAATATATTTATTTATTAATAATTATTAACCTCTGATTGTAAAAGTAGTTTTCCAATAAATTTCTTATTCAGTATTAACAATAAATAAATATTCTTATTCAATAATAACAATAAAAAATAATATATGAAAAAATATCAGAGATTACTCATATTAATGAAATAAAATGTTATGTACTTTTCATTGTAAAAAAATCTGTATATGTAATTTAACATGCGTACAAGGAAGTCATGTGATGTTCACATCAGATTTTTAGTAAGAAAATACGTAAACTATTTAATTAAAAAAAAGTGTGATAAAAATGCGTTCAGGAAAAATTATTTAACATTTTCATATTTTCTGGATTATCTGTAAACTTTGAAGTAGATATACTCGTAAATGGATTATTGGATATGAAAAATATTAGTCAAATACATCTGTTTTCAAAATTAAAAGCACCAATAGAAAAACTAAAAAGTCAAATTGTTTACAGTGTACTCTTTGACAATTGTATCGGTAAATGTATTGGATAAACGTTTCAGTGTTAAAAAAAATTAGAAGTTCACAAATATAGAAAAAAGAGATTACGGTACTAGAAAAATATACAAAATTAACACAATGTAGAATCGGTTATAGCAATGTGACAGTTTTTGTTATGTAACAAAAAATAATAAATGAACATTGTTGGAAATGAAAAACAAAAAAAATTGTTATGAATTTATGAACAATAGAAGTGGTTTAAAAAATATAAACTCAGCAATTTCGAATTTTGAAAAATACACCAGTAATTTTATTTGTATTTTTATTGTTATTCTCTAAACTATTCACGAAAGTTTTTTTTTCATGTCAATAAAAATACATTCTCTTTTTTGTTCAAATAGATCGAAGTAGATAGATAAGTCCATTGTTTATTAGTGTATTTAAATTATCTATACCTACAAGCAAAGATATCCTAATTGTCTGATTTATTCACTTATCAGCTATTAAAGTTAGAGACATGAAATTTTGTGGGTATTCGTTTTACACAGTGGAGGTCAGTTAAGAAAGGATTTTGCAAAATTCGATTTCTAAGGAGGTGAAATGATATTTTGCGCTTTTTCTCTCGATTTTCTAAGCTTCTAATAGAGATATCGACTTGATTTTTGTTTTAAAATATTTCTTATATAAATATATACAAATAGATTTCTGCGTATTTCGATATTTTGGGTCTGAAGGGGTGAAAGAGGATGAAATATGATCTACATGAATTTAAAAAATCATCGATATGTTCTAAATTAATGATTTATTCAGTCGGTTTTATATCATAGATATTTGTGAGATGAATATTCTAAAAACAGTTACTGGGTTTTGCGAAATTTGACTTCTAAGGGAGTGAAATAGGGTAAAGATGAATATCATTGAAAGTTGAAGGGTAAATACTTCCACTGAAAGTTGCAGGAATCGATGTAAGAGAAGAGTAATTTTGCTCACGGCCAATTCTATATGCCTGCCCGCAGTAAGTTCTCAATCAAGTTTGGTGAATGTAGCACCGAATGGAAGAACTACTAAAGTGGTATACAAAGAGGTTCTGACATAATTTTTCACCACTGTTCAGAAAGGACTGTAAGCACTTTATTTAGGGTGTATGTAGGTATGTATGTATATTTATTCCATCGTAGCAGCTGAACGACTGAACTGATTTTTGTGACCCCGCGTTGGAATCCTAAACGTTACCGGGAGTGTCATAAATTTTATATATATATATATGTTTAAATAAATTTGAAAAATTTATCAGATGAATGAGTCTTTTTTGAATAACTCGCATCTCAACGCATCATTCTGAACGATTAGGAAAACTCATATCTCATACGTGTGAAATTATTGTCTTACTAGTCTTTTTACACAATTGCCCAAAAAGGAGTGTAATGTATCACGGAGTTCGTTAGAACTTTGTCATTAAGAGGCGACGAAGTCAACGAACTACGTTTACAGTTCTAAACATAACCTAACCTAACAGTGAAATAAAATTAGGGGAAAAAATAAAATAAGCGTGAAAACATTATATTTCCTTTCAATTGGATTTATAGTAAAGAATACGTTCAAAAAAATACCTCAAATTTTGTTAGGCAACGTTTTTTTCCATTTGATGAACCGCAGGACTAGAATTTGTAATTTTATTCATTTTTTTAATCTACCTTTACGAATCGCGCCGCTAGATAGCAGTACGTGATAGTAGTAGGTAGCGTACAAAAACCCGACAATGTACTTGAATTAATAAAATTTAAAAGAAAGTATACTACAGCTTGTTTTAACAGTAAATGAAAGTACTGAAAGTGAAACAATTTTTTAAATTCCCATCACTTCTTTAAAAAAAAAATAAAAGTATTAGTTTACAAGAGATTATACTAGTTTTATTAAAATAGGAATAAATAAAACAGAAATAAATTCAATTGGTAAAATCGAATTTAACGATAAAAATTGAGGGTTGCACTTACAAAGTAATAAGTGCAGTATTACATCACGGATTTCGTTTCGTAAAGGTCATTATATTAGTTTTATAAAAATAAGGAAAAATATGGTATGAAGTGAATGATATGACTATCAACAAAAAAATTGGCCGTGAAATTCAATTTGTTTTAGAAAGACAATAAATTTTAACAATAAATTCATAAGATAACAATCAGTAATTCATAAAAAAATAAAAGATTAATCTAAAAAACCTATTGATATCCAAAAAAAGTTACAATGAAATTGTAAACCGTACAGTAAGAGTCTCGCAGATATCAATCATTTCTTCCGCTCAAAAAACAAAAATTTCTGTAATATAAATAAAACTGTTTTATCAAAACGATTCTGATATCAAAAAAACTAAGACACTACATTTCTATTATCAAAATCTGTTCTTAATTTAGAATTTTCTTTAAAAAAATTCATCTTAAATATAAGTAATAGATATACAATAATACATAATAAACAACATGTTTAAGCATTCCGTATAATAAGAAAAAAAAGAAAATTTGTTACAAAAATCTCACTGGCCCGATTTCATTTATTAAACAACGAATAATCATAAGGATTATATTATTTCTGTAAATGTGATATGTATTATTCTTTGTTTAATAAAGGTAATCGGGCCAGTGTGAGTTTTGTAACAAATTTTTCTTACTTTTTTCTTATAAATATAATAATAATATTAGAATAATACATATCACATTTACAGAAATAATATAATCCTTATGATTATTCGTTGTTCAATAAATTAAATCGGGCCAGTGAGATTTTTGTAACAAATTTTCTTTTTTTTCTTATTGTACGGAATGCTTAAACATTGTTTATTGTCTATTATTGTATATCTATTACGTATTACTTATATTTCAGATGAAATTTAAAAAAAAAAATTCTAAATTAAGAACAGATTTTGATAATAGAAATGTAGTGTCTTAGTTTTTTTGATATCAGTATCGTTTTGATACAACAGTTTTATTTATATTACAGAAATTTTTGTTTTTTGAGTGGAAGAAATGATATATCTGTGAGACTCTTACCGTACGGTTTACAATTTCATTGTAATTTTTTTGGATTTTATTTAGGGTGTGTGTTTGTTCCACCGTAGCAGCTCAATGGCTGAATCAATAAGATGTATGACCCTGAGTTGGAATCCTTGAGTTAACAGAAGTGTCACAGGCTATATATATGTTTAAATAAATTGAAAAATTTGAAAAAAAAGTTATACTATATAAAAAAATGTCACCCGCACGCTCGTCAATTGTTCTATATTAGTAATTATCCTATATTAAAGATCAATATTTGTCAGCAGTGTTTTGTTTTGTCAAACGTGTTTTTTAATTTTTAATATTTATCTCTTTTTGTGACATGATTATACTAATTTGTAATCGTATTTTTTAAAAATATTTCTTCATTATGTAAATGTATTTATAATATGAAATACGATATGTGAATACCAAATTACAGTTTGTTTTAAACAAACCCGAAAAATAAAACTTAGTCTTGATGAGTCAATTGTGTTGTTCAGTTTAATCAATCTATGAAATTTCTCATTTAAATTTTCGTGCGCAAAGCCGTGACTGGTAAATATTAGTCAAATTATATATCATAATAATTTTATTTTGATATAATACTATAGAATATTATGTGATGTATACACCCTCACAATAAAATAATAAATTAATTAAAATAGAGGAACAAAGAATATAGAGTGGATAAAACAAACAAGATTTGAAGAGGGGAGTTGGCATCACTTTGAGTTGAGGGTCATATGAGTTGTCGGGAGTACAAAGCTTAAATTATCATGAGTTGATTATTTAATCTTTCGTTTCACTGGATGGCTAATTAAATGGAATATTTTTCTGTACGTTGGAACTTGAAAAAGTTTATAATTACAAGAGAAACGTTTTACAAATTATTTATTTATTAAGGCGTTTAATAAAACGCTTTGATTCATTATTATACATTTTGTTTACATAAATTACTTCTGAAGTATATCATCTCTTGGAGATCTCTTAACATGCAGGGCAGGTTTTCAAGATACAGAAATGGGTTGACTGGAACACATAAGTTTGGTCATGTAAACCGACATTTAGAAAATTAAAAATGTTAATTTATCCTTATATTATATTTATGAATGTATAATCTTTGATAAAATGGATAGTTACTTATTCTTAAAAAAAATAATATCAATATCCATCTGGCAAATCAGATTGCAGAAATATTTTCATGTAATTCATGCAATACTTGGTTTAGGAGAAAGGCTCTTATTATGATCCTATTGCTATTTTCAGTAATTTACCGAATCTTCCTAACAATTTATTTAAAATTCAGTTAAAAAATTTTCTTTTACAGAACCAATACTTTTCTATGGATAAATATTGTTTTTTTAAAGGTTAATTAAAAATCTTTCCTGAAATTTCTGCATAAATTCAGCGATCTATGTTAATTAACATGAACTTCTTCTGAATTATGATTTATTTTGTATTTAATATCTTCACGTATCTATCTTATTATTATTTCATTTGTTTATATTTTATATAATTGGTATGGTCTTTAATCACACGTGATTTTATTTAACAATTAATTGTACATTTTGTAAAGCTGATCTGATTAAGGGTTTACCACGGTTTTCCTTGATCCATTCAAGAAAATTTTGTGGAAATTCAATTTTATATCTATGGCACAGCATATCTGTTCCCCGACGGGGAGTCTTACTCTTTAGGACTTTGGGGATTGGCGTTCCCACGGCCCTAGTCTCTGCAGCTTTTCTTTTTACTACACTATGAGCCACTGGACTTTTAACACAATACAAATACGCTACACCACAAACTCTACAGAAGTAACACCATATACGCTTACACGGCGACACAAAATCTTACACTGTTTCTCCTTCCATTTACACTCGATGGTGTGGCGACACTGTACGAAACGCAACCGTAATCCAAGGTGAAAACTGTCGTGCCGATGAGTAGATGTCTCTTCGTACTGAATTTCAAATGATATCCTCTGGGCACCAGGGTGAACCCAGTTGTACAAAGCTTTAGCTTCAGTACGCTCGCACTCAGCTGGAGTAGTCCGTTAAAACGCTGGAACTCGTGGGTACCGTAAGGCAGTCCCAGTTAAAACTTTTTCGATGGTTGTCGGTCTACTTGAGAAACCAATAAACTGGGGAGTTTGAAGAGACACTGACCGACTCTTCTGCCGAAGATGTGTCCTACGAAATGAATACAAGAGATATACCAGAGAGTGGTAAAGTAACAAATGCATGGTTTGTTGTAGTTAAATACAACGAGGAAAGTAAATCATCATGTAAATCATTTGCAAAGGTTTTCTAATAAATAAGTACATGATAACAGGCTGTGGGTCTCCGAAGTCTGTTAAAAAGCATAGGAGTGTCGCACTACTGATTGAAATATGTAGTGAAGACCAATGCCGAAAATTCGCAACCCATAAGAATGTAGAGAAAGATGCAGTAATAGTAGAGCCCCAAAATACGCTCTTTAGTTCTTTACGCTCTCTAAGTTCAGCAAGTGCACTCCCTTGAATTAGGGAAAATATCAGAAGAGCTAGTGTAGCTCTTCTAGTGTAGCCTGCAGTGTGCAGGCTATCACTTCTGTTCGTTTGCGACCGATATATCAAACCCAAGAAGGTGGTTTCAGTGCCAGGGTTTTGTCACTCCAAAATTGGATGCCAAAAGGAACAGATTTGTGCACGTTGCATCTGTACGGGACATAAAGATAGCAGATGGAGGATTTCATCATCTTCATCAGGTACAGCTTCGTGCATCGCTCTGTCCTTATATTCAGCAACCCTATTCTCACGTCTCACCTAGCGTTTCTGCAAAAGTTTCTTTAGAAGCGTTCATAGACCGATTATTATCTCAGTCAGTAGTAGTGATTTATCTCAGAGTCAGCCATGCAGGTGGGTAAAAGTGGCTCAGAAAGTGGACTGGATCGGATACAAGGATTCCTTTGGCAAGTGTAACAAGAACGGTAACGCGATCCACCAACTGATCAAGTTCACACACCAAATTCTCGATAGCGTGAATGAATTTATCTCTTTAACATCTGAAAAGCCAAGGTTCCTTCGTGGGATGAAGACTGCAGGCGTGTATTAATAGATTGGCGCAGGGCTTTACGTAATTTCAATCGAAGACCTACGACTGAATTGCTCTGCAACCTTCCGCAACATAAGGGCTGTTTGGTGTCGAGTGTTTCGGTGTGAAACCTACGGAATTAGAGGAAGGAGCGGGATCACGCTTTTGCGAACCGGTTTATTTGATAGTTGAGGGTTGTAAGTTGTGATACGTGGTCGTGGTTGGAAAAGGCCATACGTCATGGAAGTGTCTGCCGAGGCATTTGTATCACCGACATCCTGACAGAGACAAATCTGATGACTGTGTTATGTTATCAAGTTTAGAAAGTCTAAAAGACGACCTCCGGTAAAGGCCATCAGGGCTATGAAAGGAGGGGGTGGTATGGTGACCGGGATCATTACAAGGCGGGTGTCTTCCACAACGGTGGGAGGGGGGGGGGTCAGGATGTGCTAAATGGAAATCATGGAAGAATTACGTCGATACCTATTTTTTTCGATAACTCCCATCATCGGTTGTTTGGAGAAAGGTTCATACGATGGGTGTATCGGTACAGTCACCGCAGCCGATTGGACTGGAAAACTGCGGAGTCCTCTTTACCGCGCCAATTGATGTGGCGAACACATTTTGAAGGTTGAATACTGCCATAAATAATAAATTTTGTCTAGTTAAGGACAGGATGTCACCCTGGAGCTCTTCATACATAGGAATAACTGTTGTGAGGAGGTTGTTATTTGCAGTTTGCAAATAGGGCACACCAGGCTTACTCATGGATATCTGATGATTCGGACTCATCCACCCGTTTGTGTTCGTTGCGACTGCCAACTGATGGTACACCACAAACTGGTGGACTGTGTCTGTTATGCGACACTGGGTAGGAAACTTAAATTTGAGTCTAACATCAGAAAGATCTTAGGTAACAATATGACTCCGTTATCGAATGTGATACGATTTCTTAAGGCGTACATCTATATCCAAAAATTTAATTATTCATGCAACCGTTTTCGTTTATTTATGTTATTTGACGTATGTCGGATGTGTTTATTTATTACTTTAGTATAATTTTTAGGTTAATTTTTTAAAATTATTTTCTTATCATATAAATATCGATTTCGGGCGCTAATGATGACATTTCCTTTTGTACCCAGTAAAAAAAGAGATATATTTATTTATGTTTAATTACATGGTTAGTAAACTTAGTGAAAGATGATTGATAATAATAATAATAACATTATCGTTATTTATATATTAGTATATAGTTTGTGTTTAAATATACATAAATTATGTATAATATAATTATGAATTCAGCCAAGAAAAAATACATATACGAGTATTTTTCTTTTTCTTTTTTCAATCAATTCTGTAAGTGTTACTGATTCGTTCTTAAATTTTACATTCCTTTTCTTTACTAGTGTCTTTTTTATTTATTTCGCTTTAGGCAAGTGTGTTCAGTTACAGGCTGAATATAAAAAAGTGGAGTTTTTTTTAGATGAATTGAATTTCAGTTTTGAAATTTATTATATAGATCCCACGTTTTAAGAAAGTAAAGGGATGTCATTCTGCATGATATTTATTTACTATTCCATTAAAATTTCCTATTGAAAAGAGAGTAACCTGTCTTCAATTCTTGGCATTAAAGATCACACAGAATCGTAAAGGAATTGCACTTTGTTTGTATTATTTGAAATGCTCTTCTCAAATCATTGAAATATGTTCCAGTAAATGGGACGGCTTCATGTTATACACAAGTCATTTTGAAGGTTTCGCATGAACGGGTATAAAACGTTTTATCAAACATATTCTGCTTTTTCTTACACCTCAGTTGAAGAGAAAAAGGAGTGCATTATATAAATGGTATCCATTTTCCGCTCCTTCGTTTCTGCTCTTTCTATATTGTGTATTATTTATAGTGTATGTATTTGTTATAGTAAAATATTTTTAAATGAAGTAGCCAATTGTTCTTTCTTTGCTTACTTCCTTTTAAACTTCAGGTTGAAATATTAGTTCTTGTAAGTGGTATCTTACAAATTATTTATTTATTGTAATCAATATTCATTCTGTGGCCAAAAAACGTTCATTCGTATAAATTAATTTTTATTTCATTTTTTAAAGCATTTAATCTTTGGAAAATGTTATAGAAAACAGAAGATTTTTCAGGGATTAGTTTTTTATTTTTCAGCAGGTCGATGCAATTCGATACATTTATACAAACGATTTTTCAACTTTTTTATGCAGTTAGTATAGAACTTTTTTTTAACTCTATAAAGTAGGTTATTGTCTCAAATTTGAAATCATAATTTGAATCTTCATTCAGCGAAACATTTTTTAGGTTTGGGAAGTGGAAGTAGTGGCTAGGAACCAAATACGGCGCATGTGGAAACACTTCGAAGCATAAGTCGTGGAGTTTTCAGCAACTCGAGACGAGTGTAGAGGCGCGTTATAGAGGTAAAACAGCGCTTTATTTTTGTCCAAATGACAATATTTAGCCTGAATAGTACCATTCAATCTATCCAGAAGTGAAGTGATCGTCCCGGTGATCGTACAGACCATTTACAGATAGTCTATTAGTGCTACACCACAAGAATCCTGAAAAACTTTTCCTGACTTTTCCTGCAGATGAAACCGGTTTTGATTTTTTTTGGCACACTTTTACTTATTCCTATCTATTATTTGGTCTTTGTCGTGTAATGGTCAATAATTTTTTCATTTACTATTATAAAACATTGAATAAACTCAGCAGAAACATTCTTGGGAACAGTTCAGTCGAATATGTTTATTTTTGGTTGATTATTAATACAAGGGGCACCTATTCTCAAAATACCGCGTAAAATTTAGTGGAAACGGTATCGAGATGTTTTCAATGTCAACAAGCTAGGGCACTTTGTCGCGATTTCGTTTGTTGTTAAATTTTTGGACGTCCCGTGCGGTCATCCCCTTCAAAAGTACCACCACAACCCATAGGGTTGGTCTAGTGGTGAATGCGTCTTCCCAAATCAGCTGATTTGGAAGTTGAGAGAGTTTCAGCGTTGAAGTCCTAGTAAAGTCAGTTATTTTCACACGGATTTGAATACTAAATCGTGGATACCGGTGTTTTTTGGTGGTTGGGTTTCAATTAACCACCATCTCAGGAATGGTAGAACTGAGACTCTACAAGACTACACTTCATTTGTACTCATACATATCATCCTCATTCATCCTCTGAAGTATCTCTTTTTTTTCCTGTTTAGCCTCCGGTAATTACCTTTCAGATAATACTTCAGAGGATGAATGAGGATGGTATGAGTGTAAATGAAGTGTAGTCTTGTACAGTCTCAGTTCGAGCATTCCTGAGCTGTGTGGTTAATTGAAACCCAACCACCAAAGAATACCGGCATCCACGATCTAGTATTCAAATCCATGTAAAAATAACTGACTTTACTAGGACTTGAACGGTGGAACTCTCTCGACTTCCAAATCAGCTGATTTGGGAAGACGCGTTCACCGCTAGACCAACCCGGTGGGTTAATCCTCTGAATTATTATCTGAACGGTACTTACCGGAGGCTAAAACAGGAAAAAGCAGAATGTACCATCACGTATAAATTCAGTAACCCACTTTTTTTACCGTCATAAACGAAGGGGATACTCTTTTTGAAACTCCGTTGAGGTTAAACTCTTTTAAAACAAAGTACTTTTTAACACCTGGAACGTCTGTTTTATCCATTTTTCACAAACAAAGCTTGCTTGATTTTCTCGATCGCCATAAATAAGCAGCTAATCGCACACATCTGAGACTTCGTACCACGTCATTTAAAGTACACATTTGATAAATATCATAGTCATTTATTCATACATTCACCATTTATTCATCATTGTCAGGCCGAGAACTTTCCAAACCGCCTAGAATCATCACTGATTTTACCAGTGTTGCTTTAAGGATTTTTGTGTCTTCGTTTTAAAGGTATTTGGTACTGGAACAATAAATTTTTCTCCGAAAAGTTCAAAAACTTTCAATTATAAATTATCGTTTAAAACTGCTATTTAGCATATATTTTGTTAAATTTATTGTTTGAGTATATTTCTGTATTTGTCTTACTTTTGAAATTTTAACAAATGAAGAAATGTTGGACCGAAGGAAATTGCTCTAAAAAAGGGAACCACTAGCGGATATTCAATTTATAGATATGAATGAATATTAATGAAATAAATTACTCGTATTATTCTGAATAACATTTGACACTAAACATAAGACGTTTAAAAAAATTATTTTTTCAAATCGTTGTCGTATAGTTTATTATTTCTAACAAAACTAGGCTTTTAAAGTTATATTTATACTATGAAAGTGGTAAATTCTAGTTCTGAGTTTGGTAGTTTTATTGATTAGTTGATCCATTTTTAAGAGAGAATATTTAAAAAAAACACAATTAAATTTTTTTTGTTTTCTATCGTTTTAACCGTTTTTAAGAAATAGAAGTTTATTTTTAGATAATTTTATTTTATTAAGTTGATTTCAATTTAATTTTCATATCTTTTATTTATTCTTTTATTAACTTATTTTTAAAAATAAGTTAAAGATCAAAGATGAAAACTTTAAAACGTTTTCATCTTTAGTTTCGTTCTTAGGTTATTATGGTACCGTTGGATGCGCTTTTGTTGTAAATGACAGAACTTATATATTCGGTCTACCTGGTATTAGAAGTGTCTGCAAAGCTGAACTGTATGCCATCAATATGGTTTTGAATATCATTAACCCAAAATACCGTCAAATCCTTATTTTTAACGATTCGTGTTATGTACTCCGAGCTTTAGAAGATCCTATAATCACCGAAATTATAATTCAACCGCTGAGTTGAACCGTCGCAACACACAAGAAAGTTTCTGCTGGATTCTTAGCCGTATGGAATCCCGGATAATTAACGTTAGGATTCTGCTGCTAAAGACGCATGTAGCCAACCGTCTTTCATCACTCGTGTTACTACTATTTTATTAATTCTGTGTTGTTAAGTGAATCGATTTATTCTAACATTGTTTATTAAAACAACCTGTTTAAAAATTTTACTTTTTCATAATAGCTATATTATTTAGATTCATAAAAAATGTGTTCTGTGAATTTAATATATATATATATATATATATATTTTGTATGATATAATTTTTTTCAAATTTTCAATTTTAACAGAACATTTTGACAAATGATACTCTAGCCCAGAATGCAATCAAATAATAAGATGTAAAAAATATAAATTAAGATACGTCCTTACATTTTGTAAGCACATCACTGGAAGGTAATACTGGGAGGTTGTCGTGGGAGGGAGAGAAATAAAACAAGAGAACTAAGGATCAATGTTCACTCGGCATGTTGAAAATGTTACTCCGTTATGAAATATACGAATAATTATAAATGTAATGAAAGAAGCGATATAAAAGTGGTTAAAATGAAATTCACAACTATATTAATGAATAAAATTTTGAAAAACTCTTACAATTCAAAGCAAGTTCACTGTACAACTTATTCGTTACAGTAGTCTAAAGCACACAAAGATACTTTTACTTGTAAAATTTTAAATAAAATTTTAGCTGAAAAAAGTATATCTTTATAGATATATTAATTAGATTTATTAATATATAATATTAATTAGATATATTAATTTATTTGTTAGTATTTATCCAAGGACATTCCTATTATTATCAGAAAAAATAAAATATATTTTTAATTTTATCTGTTGTGTTTAAGTATTTTTTAAAGAATTATTTTTTATCGCCTCTTCAAAAGGAAGTGATATTTATTTTGTTAGAGAATTACGTATTGTACAAAATGTTCGATACCTATTTTTCTCTTTTGGTCCTAGTTATAGATTTGAAAAAAAAATGTATATAATGGTAGGTCTGTATTTACCGGCCTGTTATATTTAGGCTATCTGTATGTCTGAATATTATTTTACACAACATTTTTAAATTTAAATAATACCTATCGGGGTGCCATTATGGGCCCCCCTGACTTGGCGTCTAGGTCAGATTGACCCGCTTGATCCCCTCTGATGGTATCTAATGTAAAACAGAATAATTCAATGACGATAAACACGGTTTATTAAATTTACAATAAATTTATTAAAGTACAATAAATTTGTTTAATTATTCGTAAATGCGTAAATTTTATAAACAAAATTTGTAGAGAATTTAATTCTGAGAAAACTTTTAAAATGTGCATGACAAAATAAAATAAAAATAATTTTTTATTATTTAAAACAAGACAGAACAAAACTTAACCAAAAAATGTTATTAATTTGTGAAAATTAAAAACAGCTGTTAGGCGATTTTGGACATATGTTTTTATGACCCTTTTTCCATACTTAAAGCTCTAGAATAAGTTTCCAAATTATCTCCCTTTCCTCCTGAATCACTCTGTATTGAAGTTAAAAAGAGAAATTATATAAACACACACACTATTATATATATATATATATATATATATATATATATATATATATTTATATATATATATATATACTTATATTATATATTTATATATTTGTGGGTGTGCGCACGCGCGCGTTTGAATATTTATATCATACAAGTTGATTAGTGATTCCTTTTTTTGTTCAAAGCCTACAAATAAATATTTGAGAAAAAATGTATGCTTTAACAACTCAGTTAAAGGTACTTACAAAAAAAGTAAAATATGTAAATTCGTTTAAAGAAATTTCTAGCCAAACAAAAAAATTTGAAGATTTTCTCGAATGAAAATGAAAAAAAGGAATTCAAAATCAAATTTCAGCTACATCTTATTTCGGTTGTCATTTTTATGAAACATCGTTGATGTGTAAAATATATTGAATGTTAAGTTAGATCTATAGTCATTGTGCTTCCGTAGAGTTGAGTGCATAGCTTCCAAATTCGTAAATGCGTGAAGTGAAATCCGTGAGATGACAAATTTTTCCTTCCCTCCTGCTTTGAATAATAGATTTTATTGGTTTGACAAGATGTCACTACAAAAAAAAAAAATGATTAAAAAATCATTTTACATGATGAAATTTTAACCCGTTCTATTGCTTAATTTTTATTTATTTTATAAGTTAATGATGCATTATTTATCAATGCAGTTGCCCTAGGGTATATGTTAAGCTTGAATAAAGTAAAACATTTATTTAATTTAACATTTATTCGGTTGTTTTTCTAGTTGTTAGATTAGGTGATGTTTAACCTTAATTTGTTGTTTTAAAAACTCAGATTAATGAAATTTAATTTGAGAAATATTTTGAAAATCGCTTTGAAACCATTTTCATTGAAATAAAAATATATTTGGATAATTTTATAATTTACTGTTTCATATTTTTTAAATGAAATACAATTTTTTTTATGGAATTTTGACGAAAAATGCTTGTATTTATGAAAATAAAACCGCTTAGTGCCTTTCTGACACTATATTAGACAAGGACAACCTTTAAAAACGCTTGGTTAAAACTGAAAAAAACATACATATATTTTTAAACTTCATTTTTCTTTGTTGAGTAAATTTCTCCCACTAGAACTGTCAATATTCAAATTACATTCTGGCGGGCGATGTTCAGTATAACTGCTATTTTCAGTGGTTGAGGATCCAGGTTAAATAAAATCCTGAAGGAACCCTTGTTGTTGTGAATTCTCAGTAAATTCATGAGAAGATTGTACTCTAATGAAATCTATAGATAAACTATAGGTTTTGAAATACTGAATATATTTTACTGAGTGGGATAGCAACTAAGGAGCCCCAAACATTACACTCCGCTCGGGACACTGCGTTCCCGAACGAAGTGTATCTAATTATTTTATATAAGTTTAATTATAACAAGCGTTTCTGAAACTTGAACTGGTAGTATGTCTTTAATTTGTCTACTTATGCGCTACTTACGCAGTATTCTTACAATAAAAGTCATGATTCGGAGCGGCTGGATATCTAAGATATAGCTCAGAGTTTTACTAAATCTTTACTCACATCCTTTGTAGGTTAGTAAATCACCAGATTTGTGATACGTGTATGGTAGTCTTTACCCCATTTTCTTTCATTATAAATTAAAATAATTAATTTTATTTGAATCATCCGTTTACATGTTTTAAAAAAATAATTATTTTTATAGCTAATGTTTTAAATATATTTTGAAATTTTTAACAGGAGTTTTTCCCAATCTTAATTATAAAATTTTCTTTGAAATTTCACTTACCATTTTTTCCCTTACCACATCCTTTTATCCTTTTAATTTCAAAAGGATTGTCATTGTTGTTAATGTCACCAAAAATTATATTGAGAATCAAAATTTTCTTACCCAGTCTTTTCAAAATATAATATTTTGGGATCCTATAGGAGGTGTTAGTGCCATAAAAAGAATAAATAACTTGGAACAGGGTGGAATACCGCTGCACAACTAAAAAATTAATATTAAACTGTTTGCTCTGTATATACTTGCGCGCGCGTGTGTATATTATATAGAGGTGATTCGCGTAGAATGTAACTAACCTCCTGAATATATTTTACTGGTTAAAATAGAGAAGAAATTTCATATAAACATATATTTGGAAACGCTTCGTTAGCAAGTGTCGGTTGGTGAAAAGATTCGTCCTAATTTTTGCACTTTCGTTAAAAGTAAGTCAGACTGTAATTCTAGGGATCCAAATTAAGGTAAATTTAATGTTTTTATACGAAATCTGGCATGAAAGATTGAAAAAATAGATTCCAAAACTGTAGTTTTAGTTGTAAGTGGTACTTATTTTCATTGGTTCCAGAGTTGTAGCCAAATAACATTTTAATTAATGAAAAATTTGGATCTTACAAGGGGAAGGCACATCGGTTCGAATCCGTTATCATATACATATATATTTTTTTAACTTTCTTTTTAATTTAAATATATTGATTTACTAATAATTATTAACTTCTGACTATAAAAAAATTGCAATAAATAATAATACAGTAACAAAAAAATATGAAAAAAAAATTGTAATAAAAAATATATGTAATTTAATAGGCGTATAAGGAAGTCAAGTGACGCCAACATCAGATTTTTTAATCTGTTGTTCAGATTTTTTCCAGTTTTTAGTTAATAATACCATATCATCAACGAAGGCTATACAGTTAATCTTTATTTCTTTGGTTCCCAGTCTTATTTCACTATTTTTGTTAAATTTTTGTTTCCTTCTTTAACTACCTTTTTAAGAGCACAGTTAAAAAACAGTGCAGAAAGTCTATCTTATTGTCTTACGCCGGTTTCGATGAGAAAAGAATCTGCCAGAAATTTTATTTTAGAGTAAGCGTTAGTAAACGTTGTTTTGGTTTATGGTTTTATCTAAACAATCTAAATTAAGTTTAGAATAGGAAAATTTTGACCAAGAATTCTTTTGCATTTATGTTGGCCTTCTTCCACATTTATATTATAATTGAACTTTCCCCAGAAGCTTTATTATTCTTAAGTCTTTTAATACATATTTTTAAGTACGCCGTTTTATATATTAATAAAACCGATTTATACTTCTAAATTACTACGCTTAACTTG
Organism: Lycorma delicatula; assembly: GCF_047948215.1. Taxonomy (NCBI): domain Eukaryota; kingdom Metazoa; phylum Arthropoda; class Insecta; order Hemiptera; family Fulgoridae; genus Lycorma; species Lycorma delicatula. The sequence goes on from NC_134456.1 coordinate 28,175,704, forward strand.
TAACGAAATATTAATTAATCAATAAAATTATTTTGAAAAAAGGTTTTAACTGCAATTTCTAATTAAAAATTAAATAAAACTTATTTAAATTAGTCCCAATCTGCTCAACGTAATAGTTATGCTACTGAACAGAGTATAATTATTTCATAAAAATTTACTGTAGTGCGACGGAAGTCCACCGCTCCTCTTTGACGTGACTTTGTATTCAGTTGTATAAAATATAAAACTATATCTCTTTCTTATTACTTTTAATCCGACAAGAAAGTTTATTATAACTTATTTATTTTTTTGTATTACTTGACTCGTAGACTAAGGAATAAATGTACACCAGCACGTAATCTTTAAAACCATAATAATTAGTAAGCAATTAACATTTATATAACGTATTACCTTACTAGTAACACTTACAATAAATTGAATAAAATGTCTGTGTTTATACAAAAACTTATTAGCAGAGTATTTTACATTAAGTTATTAGATTTATGTTAAATAGTGTTTTAAAAATACGATATTAAAATTACACTATCAACTAACCTATACTTTAATTTATGTATTACATTATTAAGATTTATGAGGTTAGTAGCTGCAAGTATTAATACTTTGAGTATAAAACGTATTTTATAATATATATCCATATTACCAGTGATTTATGGATTACTTTTAATGCATGATAACTTTTTTTTTATCCTCGACAGTTCACCGTAACGGATATTAGCAATTCATTATATTTGTTTTGTCGATGTTCCTCTTTAACTCTTTAACCAATGAATCAATTTGAATTGCGGTTTTTATTAAATTACTTATGCCTTCTAAAAAAAAAAAAGTTTTTAAATTTACTATTTTGTAATTAATATTAAAAGGTAGTTTCATTTTTTACGTATATAACCATTTCCGATGTACAAAATAATGCCATCAGGAATCATGATCAGTTGTTCTTCCTCTTCTTTACCAAAATTATTTTATCTATCATTCTTGGGGTGACAAATTTCCCCCAATCTTCTTAATAAATTGTATTACAAAATTTTTCAAGAAATGTTTTAATAAATCCAGTAGTTTGATTTTTTCGGCAGTTATATTCCTATATAAAATGTCACGAAATAGAAGGAGGTAAATTCTGTTAGTTTATACTGTTTGAGTATATTTGTGTATGTGTGACACATTTAATCAAAACTAGTCGTCTTTTACTTAAGCCAAAACAATAAAATTTATATTAAGTTATATTTACGTAATGTTATATTTAAGCAGCTATCTGATTACATTCTGACAATTGGCTCCAATAATTATACGATCATAAATACGCAACCCAACCTGCGAATGAAATTTGGAAGAGACAAATTTTTATATTTTTAACCTCCTGTAGTGGTAATTGACACCAATAATTTGGGTAATTGACATAAATTGTTTTTCTAGAATGCTGATAGATTTTAATTTTAATGAGACGAAAAAATGGCTATTTTCGTTATCAACGGTTTACTATCTTATGACTGATAACTACAAAACTGATGGTTTTGTAGTTAGTTGGGTGGGATATGGTATTAACAGCGTTACTAGCTCTATTGATCAAAAGAGTTACGCATTGTAATGAATCAGATTTGTGCGCATTGCACAGTTGATCGGATGTTGTCAGTCTTATGAATGATTAAATATATTTCAAGATAAATAATTGGACTTATAAATTTCAGTATGCATGGTTCGTTTGTTTATATTTTAAAGATGATCGCTTAAAATTCAACATCATTGGAGCTATTTGAATAACTTTTTTATCAAAATTTTTAATAAAATTTTCAGAACGTTTGTAGCTGTAAATTTATCGAAATTTCTGCATTCATTACTGAGCATTGAAATTTAAATAGCGAGTGAATCCATTTCACAAAGTCATATTACGTGAAGTAATTTTATGAGAAAGCTAAATAAATTCTGTCGGGGATAATTGTACTTCTCTCTACTGAGTTGTTAGCACAAAGGCTGAATTTAATTTCGTATTTAATGTATTTAAATCGGTTCACTTTACTTCATATATTAGATTGATAGTTTTATTGGATCCTTATTCTCATAATTGAGCAAGAATGGATGTTTATCAGAGAGCGCGATATATTCTGTAGATATTATTAACGGTAGTGTTGTGAAGAAATTTATAAGTTGGTTTTATTTGCATGTTATCGGTTGGTTCCAGAAAAATCTAATGCAAATTGCTTTTTGGTTCAAAGGTAATTTTTTATTTCAGTTTTTGCCCATCACCTCGAGTTGGGCGGGAAATTGGAAGAAAAGAATAAGTACGAGAAAGAATATCGAGTGGATGTTCTTCTTGAACAAACCGATGACGAAGAAACATGCAAAGGATCATGACGAGAGACGAAACTGGGTTTACCTCTACGACATAGAGACGAAAGTTCAATCACTAAAAAACCGTACATTACAAAAATCGCTACTAACACTTAAACACGTTGCACTCAAATAACAATAACACAAAAACAAAACGAGATATCAACAATCCAAAAACATGTGGTTAGAGACGAGGTTATGCGAAACACAATGCTGCCAGCCAGACGTCACTTAATATCTCCGTTAGTGCGTAATTAAAGAAGTTCGGTTATTTTCTGAACAGACCTCGTATTTCTACAAATTAATCTTAATCAGAGTGGATTTAAAAAATAAACTACAATACATTCGTAGTCTAAAGTTTAACCATTTCACTTGTAGTAAAACTTTTTTGTATATAAACAAGAAATAAAAATAAACTCGACTAAAATTTGGATTTTTTTCAAGCTACAGCACAGTATGTATAACATACTTTGAGCAATCTTTAATGTTTCTCTTTAAGGTTTTCGGATTTTATATTCCACGAAGTGAAAATTTTCTTTATAAAGGAATTTTGATACTGATACTTTTCATTATATGTTAATCATTCGACTTACTCTGTAAAAAAGCTGATAACAAAGTTATAATACTTTCCTTACATTGGTTATTTATTCTTATATAGTGGAAAACAATAATAATTGAAAAAAATAACTAAGATTTATTTTTTGGGGTGAAGGTAATTTACGAGTTTTATTGTAAAATTAAAGTTTAAATATACAAAAAACAAATTTTAAATATTCAAAAAATCGATATTTTTTTTACTTCCCACCTCCAAAATCACCTTCTAAACACCTAATCACCTTCTACAATGTTAAATGGAAGAAACTAAAATATTCACCGAAAAATGTACAATAAATAAAAAGTTACTTATTTGTTTATTTGGGCTAGGTTGATGAAATTTTATTGTAATATTATTATTAAAAGTTTAAACAGTAAACTTTTAATAATATTAATATGAAACAAATAAAAAGGTAATTTTTTCGATTTTTGTGGAAGGGGGAATTTTGAAGAAAAATTTTGTTAAAAATGGTAAGATAAACATGCGCGCATGTTTTGAACTTATTATAAAGTGGGGTTATGTTTGCAAAATTTTGAGAAAACTGATCCCAAAAACATTCGTACGTACGAACATTACCTCCCCCGTACTTTTTTTTTTGGTGTCCTTGAGTTATGAAATGTCGAGAAATGTTGTCGAACAAATGAATGCTTAGAAAAAATCCACATCCTACTTTTTGACCGATTATCATACTTCCTTCCTTTTTTCAGCATATCTTTTTTTTCAGCTATGATGCCAGGAAAATAAAAATAGTTGCACTAAATTTTGAATTCAATTAAAATAGCTTCTTTTTTCCTTCCCTTCCTAAATGCTTATTAAAAGACATCTCTATAGATGATAAGAGAAACGCTAATAACAATTATTATTATTATTATTATTATTAAAATAATGCAAATGCATCTGTAATAAAAATATTTTCGAAAAATTATAATCAATAAATATAAAGTTTTAATTTATTTTTTCAAATATTTTTCTTGAAATCAACGATACACAAACATATTTACTCCTAAAACGTAATCTTCTACACTCATACAGTTTGACCTGTAGAAAAGTCAAGTTCAAATAAGTTAAATTAAATAAATGAAAATTCTTACATCTTATCGCCCTATTGGATGAATAAAAATTAATACACGTTTCAAAATACTGCAACTTTGGTGAATAACAAAAGCAATTAGAATGTTTTTTTGTTGTGTGTGTGTGCGCGCGCGCGCGCCTGTGAACATGAATTGATAGATCAGAAGTAATATAGATTCATGGTTTTTTGGTTTCATTAAAAATGGTAGCAATTTTATATTTTTTTTCGCAAAAATGATTCCATATTCCAGGAAGAAACGGATTTACTTAATTATAAAAATGTAAATACCAGTATATTTCGGTAAAAATATTCAGCAAATGACAATATAATTTATCATTGACTTAGTAAAGTGATGACATTTTGTTAAATTAAAAGATAGACTGAGAAATCCTTATTGACAATTCATTTGAGGAAAATGTCATGAAAAATTAATTATTGTTGTTAACGATATTCATATAAAATCTAACTTTACCTAAACTATTTACGTACCAATTTAATGATGTTCCCGTAGCTTAGAAACAGAAAATAGAAATGGCAAAACTCCTTTTACATGTTTTTTTTTTTTGTCTTCAGTCATTTGACTGGTTTGATGCAGCTCTCCAAGATTCCCTATCTAGTGCTAGTCGTTTCATTTCAGTATACCCCTACATCCTACATCCCTAACAATTTGTTTTACATATTCCAAACGTGGCCTGCCTACACAATTTTTTCCTTCTGCCTGTCCTTCCAATATTAAAGCGACTATTCCAGGATGCCTTAGTATGTGGTCTGTAAGTCTGTCTCTTCTTTTAACTATATTTTTCCAAATGCTTCTTTCTTCATCTATTTGCCGCAATAACTCTTCATTTTTCACTTTATCCACCCATCTGATTTTTAACATTCTCCTATAGCACCACATTTCAAAAGCTTCTAATCTTTTCTTCTCAGATACTCCGATTGTCCAAGTTTCACTTCCATATAAAGTGACACTCCAAACATATACTTTCAAAAATCTTTTCCTGACATTTAAATTAATTTTTGATGAAAACAAATTATATTTCTGACTGAAGGCTCGTTTCGCTTGTGCTATTCGGCATTTTATATCGCTCCTGCTTCGTCCATCTTTAGTAATTCTACATCCCAAATAAAAAAATTCTTCTACCTCCACAATCTTTTCTCCTCCTATTTTCACATTCAGTGGTCCATCTTTGTTATTTTTAATACATTTCATTACTTTAGTTTTGTTCTTGTTTATTTTCATGCGGTAGTTCTTACGTAGGACTTATTCTATGCCGTTCATTGTTTCTTCTAAATCCTTTTTACTCTCGGCTAGAATTACTATATCATCAGCAAATCGTAGGATCTTTAACTTTTCACCTTGTACTGTTACTCCGAATCTAAATTGTTCTTTAACATCATTAACTGCTAGTTCCATGTAAAGATTAAAAGGTAATGGGGATAGGGAACATCCTTGTCGGACTCCCTTTCTTATTACGGCTTTTTTCTTATGTTCTTCAATTATTACTGTTGCTGTTTGGTTCCTGTAAATGTTAGCAATTGTTCTTCTATCTCTGTATTTGAACCCTAATTTTTTTAAAATGCTGAACATTTTATTCCAGTCTACATATTATCGAATGCCTTTTCTAGGTCTATAAATGCCCAGTATGTTGGTTTGTTTTTCTTTAATCTTCCTTCCACTATTAATATGAGGCCTAAAATTGCTTCCCTTGTTCCTATACTTTTCCTGAAACCAAATTGGTCTTCTCCTACCACTTCTTCCACTCTCCTCTCAATTCTTCTGTATAGAATTCTTGTTAAGATTTTTGATGCATGACTAGTTAAACTAATTGTTCTGTATTCTTCACATTTATCTGCCCCTGCTTTCTTTGGTATCATGACTATAACACTTTTTTTAAGTCTGACGGAACTTTCCCTTTTTCATAAATATTACACACCAGTTTGTATAATCTATCAATCGCTTCCTCACCTGCACTGCCCAGTAATTCTACAGGTATTCCGTCTATTCCAGGAGTCTTTCTGCCATTTAAATCTTTTAATGCTCTCTTAAATTCAGATCTCAGTATTGTTTCTCCCATTTCATCCTGCTCAACTTCCTCTTCTTCCTCTATAACACCATTTCCTAATTTATTTCCTCCGTATAACTCTTCAATATATTCCACCCATCTATCGACTTTACCTTTCGTATTATATATTGGTGTACCATCTTTGTTTAACACATTATTAGATTTTTGTTTATGTAACCCAAAATTTTCCTTGACTTTCCAGTATGCTCCGTTTATTTTGCCAATGTTCATTTCTCTTTCCACTTCTGAACACTTTTCTTTAATCCACTCTTCTTTCGCTAGTTTGCACTTCCTGTTTATAGCATTTCTTAATTCTCGATATTCGTTCCTTTTACTTTCTTCATCACTAGCATTCTTATATTTTCTACGTTCATCCATCAGCTGCAATATATCGTCTGAAACCCAAGGTTTTCTACCAGTTCTCTTTATTCCGCCTAAGTTCGCTTCTGCTGATTTAAGAATTTCCTTTTTAACATTTTCCCATTCTTCTTCTACATTTTCTACCTTATCGTTTTTACTCAGACCTCTTGCGATGTCCTCCTCAAAAATCTTCTTTACCTCCTCTTCCTCAAGCTTCTCTAAATTCCACCGATTCATCTGACACCTTTTCTTCAGGTTTTTAAATCCCAATCTACATTTCATTATCACCATATTATGGTCGCTATCAATGTCTGCTCCAGGGTAAGATTTGCAGTTAACTATTTGATTTCTACATTTTTGCTTAACTATGATATAATCTATCTGATACCTTGCAGTATCGCCTGGCTTTTTCCAAGTGTATGTTCTTCTATAATGATTTTTAAATTGGGTGTTGGCAATTACTAAATTATACTTCGTGCAAAACTCTATAAGTCGGTCCCCTCTTTCATTCCTTTTGCCCAGCCCGTATTCACCCACTATATTTCCTTCCTTGCCTTCTCCAATGCTTGCATTCCAATCTCCAACTATTATTAAATTTTCATCTCCTTTTACGTGTTTAATTGCTTCATCAATCTCTTCGTATACACACTCTACCTCATCATCATCATGGGCGCTTGTAGGCATATAGACGTTAACAATCGTTGTCGGTTTAGGTTTTGATTTTATCCTTATTACAATGATTCTATCTTTATGCGTTTTGAAATACTCTACTCTCTTCCCTATCTTCTTGTTCATTATGAAACCTATTCCTGCCTGCCCATTATTTGAAGCTGAGTTAATTATTCTAAAATCACCTGACCAAAAGTCGCCTTCCTCTTCCCACCGAACCTCACTAATTCCTACTACATCCACATTTATCCTATCCATTTCCTTTTTTAAATTTTCTAGCCTACCAACTTTTTTTAAACTTCTAACATTCCACGCTCCGACTCGTAGAATGTTATTTTTTAATTTTCTGGTGACCCCTTCCCTAGTAGTCCCCACCCGGAGATCCGAGCAGGAAACTAGTTTACCTCCGGAATATTTTACCAAGGAAGGCGCCTCCATCATTGCTATATGAAAATGCAGAGAGCCACATTTTCTTGGAAAAATGCAGCTGTGGTTTTTCGTTGCTTTCAGCTGCGCAGTACCCAGAGGACTGAGTGATGTTGATATGGCCGTTTAAGTCGTCCTGACTCACGCCCCTAAAAATTGCTGAAAGAGCTGCTGCCCTCTTTCAGGAATCATTCCTTAGTCTGGCTCTCAACAGATACCTCTCCAATATGGTTGCACCTTCGGTCCAGCTACTCTGTATCACTGAGCACTCAAGCCTCCTCACCAACGGCAAGGTCTCGTGATTCAAAGAGGAGGTTTTACCTGTATATTTGGTATATCATAAACAAATATGGTGTCAACTTCACATTTGTTGCAATGAAGCACTTTAAGATTTGCATCTAACAAAAATATAAATCCACACATTTACTTTTTTTTTACATGAAATAAATGAATGCCATACTAGTTAAACAAGAAGGTTTTGTATTTTAGGTAGATTTCATAAGACTACCTATTATAATGAATACCATGATTCGACTTCCGAAAAATTTCAACATATCTTTGCGTTTCACATCCCTCACTGATGGTTTGGTTTCCCTCACCACAGTGGTTTTGGTCATCCCAAAACCATGTCAATTCAAAAGTTTATATATACATTTATATATATTTCACTTTCTTGTGGACACGATAACTGCCGTAATTTTGCGCCAATCACTTTCAAATTGATACATAAAATATAACGACCCAAAATCTCGATCGACTTCGTTAGTGGGCAAAATCGGACCATGGGAGTGAAAGTGGGAGGGCTTTTCCGAAAAAAACATAACATCCGCTATAACCTTTTTATAAGTAAAATATCGAACTCGTTTAAAGTTCTATTATTCTTTAAATAAGGGCCTAAAACGTATCTAGGTAAAGTTTTTTGATATCACCAACCATTGGCCCAGGGTATAAAAACTGGAGTATCGTAGACAAAAATATCATACCCCCTTTAATAGTCACAGCATCGAATTTTTTGTTAGTCCTCTAAACATTACCTTAAGACTTTTGTCTGAAACAATTTTTGATATGACAAACCGGCAAGGGATGAATAAAATGTTGCTAGAATTATAAGATACAAACCCCATCTTATATTATTTTTTTATACAATTTTTTATATTACGGCAAGGGATGACCAAAAATATTGCTGGAATTGCAAGAAGATGAGGCTTGTCGTATGCTGAACATGTGAAACCTTATTTTACATGCAACCATTGCAGTACTGAGTAAACTTGAAATTTTTCTTAACTTTATGTTGGAAATCTTTTTTATTCCCAACTTAGCACCGGTGAAATCTACCAACGCCTTCCAACATGCCGAAGGGGTTTCTTTTATTTAAAAGCGTAATAAAATTTTGAAAATTACATTCAATATTTTTGATAAAAGTAGTCACAATATTCCATATTATTGTTGGCTAAAACTTGCTGTTTTCTTTGAACTTTCTTGTTAGTGATAAGAAAACACACTATATATATAAATGTGCATACATACATTACGCCATACTTATTTGTTGGACTTGCGACTGGTTGGAATATGGTGTAAAGCCGTTGCGCACTGCGGTCTAGTGATTGGATGGGAACACCGTTCAGTATTACAATCTGTCACGTCTTATAAGTGTTGCTATTGGTAAAATTTTGTATTGACGTATTCCGATTGGTCATGTATATTCATTATTTTTATTGGCTAAAATTTTTGTTTGGCTGTTGTTTTTATTGCAAAACAAGTAATTCTTTTTTCTATTAATGTAATGTGTTTATAAGTAATGGTTAGCTTAAATAAATACTAATTATTATTATTTTTTAGTTCTATACCGTAATACTGCAATAACTGTTTTTTCAACAATGGATTATTTTATTTGAATATTGACTGATTAACAGTGTCTGCTCTATTCATAATTCGTAAGAGATGCTTTGAATACCATAACTCGTTTTATGAAAGCGTTACGAATAAATTTACTTTAACTTACAGAATTTAAATCATAGAAAAACCTTCTTTTTTTTATTTGAAATTATTACTAGTCAGCCGTACTTGTAGAAGAAAAATAGTTTTTTTTATAGTTATTTTCACTTTAAAAGTAATACAATTTTATTAATACAAGAAATGAATATTAAAAGTTAAAATACACGACTGCCAAAAAAAAAAAAAAAACATTGCTCTTTAATACAAGATAACTACTACTATAGGATAATAAAAAACATTCGGGTGACAATTTAGTATATAGTATAATTTTTTACATTTATTTAATTAAAATGAAAGAATCATGAATAATTTTCAAAGGAATCGAAGATAGATCTAAATTTTGATAGCTATGGATCTCAAGTAATAAGCGAAAGTAAAATATGAAGAACTTTTCTACAAAAAATACACGCAATTTTCATTAATTTTCTAAAGGGAATTAAAATCATATAAACGTAACAGATTTAAATATAAGAATGCTGTTGGAAGTTTTGCTTTTTTTAAGAAAATAAATGTAAAAAAAAATGGAAAAGATTTTAGTTTCAGGGTGGTAATAACGATGTAAAAGGTAAAGTATTCTTTACAAAAAAAAACCGTTTTTCCTATTCTAATTTAGAATAGGAAAAACGGTTTTTTTTACAAGGTCTTTTTTACAAGGTCTTTTTACAAGGTTTTTTTTAAAAGGTCGTTAAACAATTCCAAAATTGTTTTACGACTTAACTCAAAATCTAACGATCGGTATATTTCTTCTGTTGTAACAAATAAAATGTCATAAGTTATATGTTTTGAATTCGTCATGCATTTAACTTTGTACAAGTATTTTTTTTTTCTATTTATTTTAACTTAATATCTTTTTACAATACGCCAGTATGTTCTGAAAACTAATTAGTTTTGATAGTCTTTTTCATAGGGCAGCAAGCTAAAATTTATAAAGCGTTTTCCGAATGTTGGATTGTTATGTAGAAATTATATTTTTGGCTCTGTGTGTGTGTGTGTTTGTGTGTCTGTGTGTGTTTATTTTGATTAATAACAACTGATTTCTAAGTCGAGAATTCTAAGGTTCAAATCCTAGTAAAGGATTTTGACCCATTCATACATATTATCCTCATTCATCCTGTAATAAATAATACTTTACGGTGGATCTGGAAGCAAAACAGAAAAAGTGAGGGCTAGATTAGAGAAAAAATCTTCAAATTTGTCCATTGTTGCTGTTCAATTTTGGAATCGTAATCTGTAAAAGTGACAGAATATAGACGGGATCAGTGGTTATATCTCAACTGGGGTTGAACCAATGTAAATTTTACTCGTAGAAATTTTTATTCCTTTTAAAAGGTTGAAGGTTTGGACTTTTACAATTTTTCCCAAACTTCAAAATAAACGTTTTAATTTAAATATTCACTTTCTTTATCTATTGTTTTATATCTAAAACCAGTATTTTTATATTTTCCGGAAGGTTTAGCGACGCCACTGACACTTTATTATTATTATTATTACAATAAATACCGCCTATGATTTTTTTTATATATTTAACTTTTTTTTTATATTTACATGCAATAAGTTTTTGTTGTTTTAATTTGAAATTTATACTGCGTAATATGTAAATTAATAAATATCGTTAAATATAGGTTTCATTTGGTTTTCTATGTTTTTAATCTCTCTTAGTAAAATATTGTTACCTATTAAGTAGGTTTATTTAAGTGATTTATAAGCTGATAGAATTATATTAATTAATTCCACTACCATTTTGATGTGTTTCCAATGACTGAATAATTGTAGTCTGAACTAATTAATTAATTTACTGATGGGGTTTCTATTGGGTCAGCAATGTAGTAAACATTTCAGAATAAATTAGTTTAAAACTACTTTTCCAATAACAAATTAAATTAAATTTACGAAATATCAGTAATAATTCAGATCAAACCTTTCAACTGATACAAAAAGAAGTTGAGAAACTCTGAAGACCGTGAAGAGGTAATAGAAAATTAAAGATAATTATAAAAAATTAAGAAAAGCGAAAATCGTTCCACGAGTATGTTTATTACTGGAATGAGATGTGGTTTATTAAATTATTTATTCAGTCATGCTTGAATTAGACTGTTTTTAAACAGTCGATTATCCGAAAACTATGATTTGACTAAAAATTGTGAGAATGCTCTCATGCTACTTGAATATTACAGTTCCACGTAGATTTATACGAAAACTTTATTCTCTCTTGACTTAATTTAGTCAAATCATAGTTCTCGGATAATCGTGTTATTGATTTAATTTTGTAATTGACTAACAGGTTTCATTGCTAAAAATAATCATACTATATTGGCAGTATCTTTAGAATTATTTCCAGGACTTTCCATTTACTGTACTTTTAAAATGTTCAGTTTTTACAATTACATTAAATACAATAAATGTAAGCATATTCCAGACCATACCTCGGTAAGTGAGGGAAAAATATCGAAGTGAAAAACCTTTTCTGTAAAACAAAAATGAAAAAAAAAATTCGGCCATGATTGTATAAATTTCTTGGCTACACCGGACTTGATGCATAACATGGTTCTTTAATAATTAAAATATTAAAATTCATCTTAAATAAATTAAAATCGAAATTAAAATCTTTAATTTGGGAGATCTTTTATTAGGGGAAAGGTATTAAGTTACATTAATGTCTTTATTCTTTAACAAAATACGTTTTGAACGTTAAAAATTTGAAATTTCTTATTTACATTAGGGAGCTTTTATACTCAAGAGTAAAAAGCTAATTCGTAAAATTAATTCTTATGAAAATAATTTCTAAGTGGGGATAATAAACTTAAAAAATACTTTTTAAAATTGTTTAATAAACAAAGTTGTAATTTTCTAGGAAGGAATTTGAAAATTTTTTTCCAAGAAATACTAAAGAGTAAGGGCTGTCAAAAATTAAGATTTTTACATTTTAAGTGCAATAATAACATGCGAGATGGATTTAAATTTTTTTAAATTAAAAATTGTTTTTCAAAAATGAAAAAAAGTTTTTTGTTACCACAGACCATTGGAGTGGGATGGGCAAAAAAAATATGTTATAGTAGTTTGAAGGCCTAAGGATATAAAAAATATATACGCAAAAAACTCTCATTAATCTCTTTTTCTGAAGCAAGGTATAGCTAAAATCGAAAAAAATAGTCATTTTTGTTTTTTTGTAGTGTGAATATTAAATAAACATTTTTGGTAATTTGTGTTCTTGATAAAAAAAAACTTCAACTTTGTAAGAAACGTTTTTGCTTAAGTACCCGGATAAAGTTTTGAAAATCTATTTCGGCTAAAACACCCTCACCACCACCCCTTTTTCCAATTTTTTTCAAATATGTTATATACATTCTTTCCTCATGAAGGTACCTGTGCAGGTCTATGAAGTTTGATGAATACGGTCAACGGGGTCCAGAGTTTTAAGACCAAAGCAGTCCAAACATGCATTCGTATATACATACGCACAAACGTCCGTCTAACAACAATAGATTTTTTGGACTAAGGAGCATAGTCTTTTTTTTTTCACAAATTATATACAAAATTATACAAATTATATACAAAATATAATTTATTATTTTGTTAAAAATGTAAAAATAATGTTTCATAAAATATCAAATAACGCCGTAATTGTGTCATGACCACACAAATAAAAAAGGAAATGTCAGAAGGTCAAATTAACTGGAACACGTTTTTCTTGATCGATAATTTTAACAGATTTATAATAATAATGAAACTGCACCTGTATCCAAAAAAATATAAAAATAAATTTATTAACTCTTTCTTGTAGTCTAAGACGTATGTTTTTAGTTTTATTTTTATTTTTTTTTTGTAATAAGTATTGAATTATTATACAGCGTACATTTTTAAACTTTATATAAAAAGTTTTAAACGATTAAAATATATTAATAAATTCTTTCTTTTTGGTTAAGTTAAAGTATTGAGAAGGATCAGTTATTGAAACTGTAGTTACTCCCAATAGATCTGATTAACGACTCTGAATAGTAAATTTTAGTTATTGCTTACTTAGAATGAGTGTTTTAAGTAACCGTTATTTTTATTGCTACTTAAATATTTTGTTACATTCTAACACATAATAATATTTCAACTTTAAGATATCTAAAAAAAAAAAAAAGGACTGTCAACTATTGAGAACAAAGTTGTAACAGCATCATTTCTCATTGTTTCGTATATCCGTAAGTGTGTGTGAGTTAGAAAACATGGCTTTTCCATTTCTTTTCACTATTTTTCAATACTGCTATGTAGTGTCGGATGTTCTATCTTTATGTGTTTCCTACATCTTTCAAGAGTACTTTTGTTTTATTCACTTATTTAATGATACTTTATATACTTGCTAAATCTGAACTAGTTTAAAAGATTTAATAATAAATTTTGTGCTTGTTCATTAGTTATTTTTTTCTTTATTTTATTTAACAGGTATTTTTCTAGATCAAACATTTCTAGATCGGTGATATACAGTATATAGGTCTAATATAATGATTATTTTTAATTTCATTTTTATTCGTTTATTCGTAATTAATTTTATTTTATTAAGGAATTTTAAAATTCATGGTAGAGCTCAAAATTTATTTATACAATAATACATATATTATTGAACAATTAAAAAATAACAAAAAGATTAAATTATTGTGATTTATCTATATCACAAACTGGATCACAAAAATGAGCTAATATTTTAACATAGTTTTATAGTTTTTACTTTCCCGTCTAGATAGCGCTATAGCAGAGAAGGGAAAGTATTGTTGTCGGTCCAATTTGGATATATGCGGTTTTCACCTGATCTTGACGTTTTGACATTTAAGGAACCCAAAAAACCGGATCGAAATTTTCCAGATGTTAATGTTCGTATGTACGCGCGCGCGCACACATAAGTGTGTGTGTATGTTAAGAGTTTGCCTCTAAATCACCTTGCATCTCCAGAACTGCTGAACCGATTTTGACCAAACTTGGTCAGATTACTTCTATAAATGGGGCATTAATACCATTAAATTTTCAACTAAAAGGTCTATGGAGTGAGTCTGTAGAGCAAGGCCCCCCTCAGTATCTCGAGATTTCACTAATTAAGGTCATGTTTCTCACATTTATTAACTATTAAAAAAAAACAATATTTGCAAAAAAATGCTATTGTAGTCGTCTACTATGTTGTGACATCACAGGTGAGCGGTAGAATTAAATAGATGAATAATATTTATGGAAATAATATTAAATATGAAATAATGAAAATAATATTTAATAGAGTAATAATATTTGAAGTAACTCGGTCTGGCTGCGTCTCGAATTCGATCGCTCGGTTGACTTGGTACCTGGTACGTTAAGCCTCGCGACTACACCAGTCTGCCGACCGTACAAGGGAAATTTGTTCTAAATAAATTGTGAAATTTCATTAGTTAGTGCCGATCGTCGCCGCTAGTACCACCACACCCGCGCGAATTAAATACGGTATGCGCGCGTGATTTAGTTGGTATCAGTAAATTAAATAACCCTGAAAAAAATTATATTTAAATAAAAAGATAAATATTTTAAATTAAGTTGTTTTAAGACATGCATCAGAAACAACCCATAGTTGTAGGACTTTCCTGGAACACGGCTTTAGCTGCGTGATGGGAACAACTATGTTGTCAACTTTTTTTAATATTTAGTGTGCTGGGATTTACGGTTTGTTTACTTAGAGAAACAAAAGTTGTTCAGAAAGAAATTTCTTTTTATATCAGGCAAATATACCATGAATAAAAATCAAATGCTTTACGTGTCGGATAATAAAAATGTCGGATTAAGCATCAAAATTCATAATAAAAATTTTCCTTTCTTTTATCAGTTATGTTGAATTTATAAACTATAAGTTTTAAAGTTGATTTAACGCATTCTCCCTCACTTAGCAACATACTTACCCCATTTTAAGCCGATAATTCATGAGACATTGCCGTTAATTTAATTCCGACAAGTAGTGTTTCACGGGAATTGAATTCAAATCTACTTCAACTAATTATAGTAACTAGATTTATACTTGGATTTGAACCGAAGCATCGCAATACATATTAAATAATAGGTGATCACTGACAATTTTTATCATCTATTCAACCAACTACTTTTTTAACAACTTGACCTCAGGCTGGACGCCTTAAAATACTTCAGAACTCAACTGGAAGACAACAACCTGGCTGACGGTGGTCTCCTGCTCGTCGAGGGAACTCGTGGTTGGAGGTTGAAATCCAAGCCATTCAAACATGCAGGACACTAGAGCTAAACGGTCATGCAACGAGTTGGCGTATCGATGTCTCGAACACGAAAAATATTCTGTCGTCACATAGATGATTATAAGAGGATCAGTTTTTCTAATTTTTTTGACTTCCTGTTCGTCCAAGACCAAAATCTTCCCGGATTTCCAACGATCAGGGAGCCCGCTATCTCCTGACTCAAAATCCAAAACAACCCAAAAATTACACCCCCCCAAAAAAAAAATTTCGCCAGGCCAAATCTTTCCGTTTCTAGGAGTTTCACTTTCTTGGTGGCGTATTTTGTGGCAGTGGTCGGATAAGTGAGAAATGGCTCGAAAAGCCTAGCAACAGAAGGATTTTACATGGCGTCGTTTTTTTGGGGAGGGGGTAATTTTTTGGGTTTTTTGAATTTAAGGTCAGGAGATAGCAAAGGCCCCGATCGGTGGAGATCCGGGATGGTTTTGGTCTGGGACGAACATGAGGTGCGAAACATTAGAAAATACCGTCATTAGAAATCCCGCTTATAATTGTCTCTGTGAGGACTTAGAATATGTTTGGTGTTCGAGACAACGATACGCCGACTAGCCGCCTCACAGCCAAACGGTCTTTGTCGAGCATCGTCGTGCTCTTCTCCGAGGTAAACGAAGTCTTATGTTGATGACCCTTTAGCTCGAGTATCCTGCATGCTCTAGTGTTTTGGAATTCAACCTCCGTCCACGTGACTCCCTCGAATAGCAGGAGACCATCGTTAGCATAAGCCACGGCGCGACACGCTTTGAGCAACCTCAGCGGCAGAAGTGAATCAAACTCCACCACTCACAATAACTGACCAACACACTGCCCTGTACTGCATCATTCCCAATTCATGGCTGCCCAGAACAAAAACCGACGCCCGTCGTCCTACCTGTTTAGGTGGGCAACTCACCAGGTACATTACATATCTACAATTTATGTTTTGTTAAAAAGCCCTCAATTAATTAACCGCCATCATCGGTGAAGCCGCTATGCCACGAAAGTTACTTAGCGTTCACATCCGTACAAACAGGGAACCGACTGGCACCTGACAATCGTAGGATTTTATACCAGACCTCAAGATGACGATCAGCAGGATATCTATATTGGAAAAATGAACATGCAAGAAACAGATAGACGCAAGTTCTATTCAGCCACACGGGCAAAAACTAAATGATCTTTTGCGAACTGTTTTATGAAGTTCGTTTCTGCGCAGTGCTGCGGACATGCTATCAGAACCAGAATCAAATGTTTTCCAACGAGAACAATTTGGCAGTTCAGCGGATACAACATAGGATGCTGCAACAGTACAACATCAAACCCCCTAAGCAATGCGGTCTCTCAAACTTAAATCTGTAAATCTCCTGCGCATTTAATTGCCAAATTTTAACCATCTAAGGATATTAAATTGTAATACATTATGACAGCCCACTTGTACCTCGCAATATACAGTATGTATTCGAGTACCCCTCGCCCCCGAATAAGCCCCGCACCATGATTTTCAGGACCGAAAATATAAAAAATAAAATAAAAATAGAGTGTATACCGGTATTTTAATGTGCAACAGATATTATAAAAAAATATGTAAATACGAAAATATTCAGAAAGTAAAGCATTTATTTCGTTCATTAAAATTACAATATTAATATTACATTAATAATTAATTACCGTAAGTACTAGTTTAATTCAAAATCAGTAGGCCAGTAAAACGAGAAGAAAGTATGTTGAAAAGGATCATTTCAATAGACTTTTTAATATGGGATTTTATTTTTAATTAATCACTGTCACTGTCGAATGTCTGCAGAAGACTTACCGGTAGTCTCCATGTCGCTCTGCCAAAGGTGATCGTCTACACTACAATCAAGTTCATTAGATATTCCGCATTTTTAAAACTTTTCCTTACTAATTCCGTGGAATTTGTATACGTTCCCAAGCATCTTTTATCCAAACACAAATCTGGTTAAAATCTGGGCGTTTGATTCTTCTTGTAGGCGTGAGAAAGAAATTTTCATGAACCATCCATTTACTGTTCAGTTTTTTTAATGCAGATTTGAACGGTTTATTAATGCAGACATCTAGTGGTTGCAATAGAGATGTCAATCGGCCTGGAATTATTACTTGGTCTGTCATACCCTTTTTTAAAATCTCTTTCACTTTATCAGTCGTATGCTCCCGATAACTATCCATTACTAGCATACCGGTATTTTTTATTTTATTAAGTAAATCTCCTGATCGCTTTTACCATATACACCTGATCCGATCTAAAATTAAGGTTTCGTCCATCCAGCCTGATTCCTGTTCTCTGATAATAACTCCATTTACCTGTAGGGTAGGAAGAGTTTTTATTTTAAAAACAATGTACGAAGGTAATTTTGATCCATTCGAAGTAATGCAAAGCATAACACTACACCTTTGTTTTTCATTACCACCAGTGCGAATCGTAACACTTTTTTCAACTTTTTTGTTTACGGTTTTATCAAATGGCATTTCAAAATATAGGAGGTTTGATCAGCGTTTCCTATTTGAGAAGGCAAATAGCCTTTATCTTTTCTAAGATTTATTATGTATATGTGAAAATGTAATATTTTTTGTTTATAAGCGTGTGGATGTCGTTGAGAAATGGTCGCCTTTCGTCTTATTGACAAATAATTTCGTGCAAAAAATCGTGTTATCCATCCACGGCTTGCTTTATAATCATCTTTATTCAATGATTTAACGATTTCACGAGCATATGATTAACACATTTCTGTCGTGACAGCATAACCGCATTTCCTTTTTTCCACAACAAAGTCATACAATTTTTTTTTCTACGTCTGTGTATTTTGGTTTTAAACCACGAAAAGCCCTTTTACTACCAGTGCCTTTCACCAGAAGTTGTTTCTTCTTACGCAGTTTTCATCTATGTCAAATTTTCTTCCTGCCGCCCGATTTCCAATTTTTTCAGCCTCTTCTATAACGCGCAGTTTTTCATTTACTGAAAAAGATCGTAGACGCTATCCTTTTGTACTCATTTTAATGCCGTTATTAAAATAAATCACCGTGTTAAACTTTACAAGATAATCTAAAACAGTATTTTATCCAGAATGTTGCTTCTAAAATCATTATATGTGAAGAGGAACGAGGTGAATAAAATAGTAGTATTTAAACATTTTAATTTATTGCAATGCTGCATTACTGCAATACTGAACTTAACTTAAAGTTTCCAATACTTCCGGGCGTATCAACTAACGAACTCAACAACTACCGTGATATTCAACGGAATATCACGCATAATTAGGCAGGAGAACGCTCCTGCCTAAGGAATTATTCATTCCTATTACGGTCTTTTCAACAAATATCAAAGCCCAGTTTAGCACCAACTATTCTGTAACACTGATTTACTTTACAATAATTGTACTAACTCTTATTGTCACGCAACCTCCCTAAAAAAAAAAAAAAAAAAAAATATGTTATGACTAGAGGAAGTCTCAAGTGTAACATGTCTATTTAATGATCAATATTTTAGGTTTTCGTTTCTCTTGCGGCAGTTAAATTCAGATTTGTGTAGACTGGTGTGGTTGGGAGGGATAATTATGTTATGGATTTATAGTAACCGGTGAAGCATTAGTTGTGACAGATTTTATCGGTAAATATAAATGAGAATACATGTTTGTTTTAGGACTGCTTTCCGGGTTTTAGGGATTTCTTATACTCAAATACTTTATTTACTTAGAGATTGCAGACAATATCTTGGATAAAAAAAAAAATCTATCTCTTTTAAATAAAGGAAACAGGATTATCAGTTCAATAACAGTTTTAATAGTTCGACTAGGAGCAGATCTATGTCAAGTTTTTGAATTTCCGATGACTATTTGAAAAAAATCGAAAGAATTATTATTATTTTTTTTATAAGATTGATTTTATAGATTTTGTATGAAACATAAGACGCCAGTTTTCTCTTGTCAAGGAAATGACATTCACTATATCGCCAGCCCTTTTGCTGAAATTTACCGATGAATGTTGGTGAACTTCTAGTAATGATGAATAATGCCTATATTCGGGTCGGTTTAGAAAACAATAGGAAGCCACGTCACTTTTAACTTCTTGTAATATGCCTGACAAGGGAAATTTGTTAATTGTGGACTTACCTATGATATTTTCAGCAATAACCTGTGTTCTTGAAAGGTTGTATCAAATTGTATACAACCATATCAGTTATGGTAAGTTTCAGGTGATTTATTATCTACATAAGCAATAAGTTGAAATATCAATTCACTATCTGTTTTTAAGATATACTCGTGCAATTTCGAGAAAACATTCTCTTTCATTTTATTAAATTTTTAATTCATCGTTTAGTCGAAAAGTAATTTTCGACTAAATCCGGCAAAAATTACTGTTCCTTTCTGAATGATTGCTATAAAATCCTTAAAATTTATGATCGAAAGTACGCATTGCAAATATCTCCACGTAAGTATAAATTAATTATCCCGTATAACAATCAGTTCAGAAGCTCTTACATAATTCTATTAATAATAAGTAACGGTAAAAAAAAAAATGTATTATAAATTATATAATTAATGGGAATTTTTATTTTATGAAGTATTTTAGTGCGATTATTTCGATAATACTTTAGTATTGTACATGTTTTTTGTCTTTTTAATTTAAATATTTTTTTCCATGTACACCAACACAAAGGATTAAATAAAAAAATGCGTAAACTCGATTTTCTTTCAGTATTGTTCTAATATAAAAAATTCAACGTTATGCGTTTTATTATAAAAAGCAAGTAAATGAAAATTCATTGTTAAGCAATGTTTCTATTGTCGGGATACATTTCTGCTATTTTGAATGGTAGAAGCTTATTACATTCTTGGGGCTTACAAGGATATGTATACATACATAAAACTGTTAATTAAATGAAACGGTTGAAATGGTTAAAAGCGAGCACGGAGGGGCGTATTCCGATGCGAAAGGGAATCTGGAAGAACGGAAAGTTTGCATATAAAGCACTGTAATCGGTCGCGATTAGACCGACTGAGATTGGCTTCAACACACAATGGCCGGCGAGATAAATTAATTCACCCTTACAGGGGACTGTTTCATGCTGAAACAACCATCCATTGTCTACCTCCTAAAAATGCAAATTAATACTGTCCTTTAAATAGCCGGATTTTCTGCAACGAAATGCGGTTCTTCCACCGCATTGTACCTTGTAAAACTTCTACTCGAATAACATTCATTGTATTTTATGTTAATTTATTTCATGTGTTCAAATAATAAGACTATTTCTTCGGTGAGTATTATTTAATGCAACTGGGTTAATGTTTATATAAAACTTTATACATTTGCTGCTGTTAATCGATTAAACTTCAATAGATTATGTATCTGAATTCATAATCTTCATTTTTTATACAAATACTAAATACATTCGTATTTACTATATCTGTCAGTATGAGAATAAATTAATTCTTTTTCAGTAGCTTCAAACATAGTTACTCGAGTTCTATTAAAATTTTACGAGTGTTTAAATAATAATAAAATTTTATTATCTTGAAACTGTAAAATTGTAGCTACGTAAAATTTTAATGACTTATCAGATTGCATATATATATATATTTCTTTTTTACAGAACTGCTATATATATAACAATAACAATGAATGTTTACTTTCTTTTGTAAAAGCACAATAAAATACTAAATTTGTTTTAACCTCTTATCTAAATTTAATTTTCCTAACTATTCTAATTTAACTTCTTATCTGATCTAACATTTCAATATATCTTTAATACGACTGGCCTGCTAGCAGTGGTCAGCTCAGCATACTAACTTCTCATTCAAATTATGCTGGTTTCGATTCCTTGCAAGGATCTAACGTTTCCTCATGTCAGTCTTACAATAAAGAAAATAATAAAAAGTAATATATATGTATAATTTTAGATACATCTGCAAAAAGAATAAATAAATTAAAATTTATTAAAAATATTTTAGTTTTGCATATTTCTTAAAAATATTTAACCCGTATATTTATTGACGTTTAAAGTAGAAAGATTTATTAAAGTTCTTTTTTTGAGAAATATCTAGCGTATGGACAATATTTCTAGTTCCATTATGGTTAAAACGTAAATATTTTATAATTATTGTTATTTATCTGGAATAAATAATATTGCATGCGAAGTATAAGTGATTTCAATGTTTAAAATTTATGAGTTTATTTTTAGGTTTTATTATTTTTTTGTTTAATATTTACGCCGTTTAACTAAAAATATTTAATTCGACACTTAAAAGTACAATGAACTGAAATGACCTCTGAATTATAATTCCTACAAAAAAAAATTTCATTTCCGATAAGTGAAACTAATAAAGTATTAAATTACCATAAAAAAACTTATTAAATTCAATGTGTAATCTTTTTCAGAAAACATGATTTTATTTTATCAATGTAAAAGTAATAATTTATTTTAAATTAAAATAAATTCAGTTAGTAATATTACTTGCGATTATTGGATTATTTGCCATTCAAGTTTTAACTTTTATAATATTGCTTATACTAGAGCAGTTTAAAACCGAATCACTACAGATTAAACACAGTTACTGCATGTTACATTTTCTGAATGGAATGAAAAACAAAAACGTAAATACTGTATTTATATGAGAAAAAAGTTTACATATTTACCATAATTTTTTAAAAGTTGTTCTAAGTAAGCTCCCTGCTCATCGATGCATTTTCATACTCCAGTAATTCTATTAAGAGACACCTGTTGTAAAACATTGTTCTCAATAACATTGATTCTTGTTGAATGTTCGCTTTCAGTTCATCAATAGTACAAGGATTTGATTTATAAACTTTATCCTTCAAATAGTTCCAAAGGAAAAAATCGCAACTAGACAAATCTGGGGGAAGAGGAGGCTACCACCCTTTGCTGACTCATCATTCTTTTTTTGAAGCCGCATTCTTTTTAGTGAATCTTTTGATGTGAGACTCGTTTCTCCATATTTTCTTTCACGATCTGTTAACCGAGCACAGAGTTCTTTGAAAACTGTACGGTACATTTCGTATTGAACATCCGGTCAAAAAATATTGGACCACTTAATCGATGACCATAAACAGCACACCATACCCCGATTTTATTATCGTAAAGTGGACGCATAAATATCTGGTGAGGTTTTTAAATCATTCGGTACCTGGTATTGCGCAAATTAACATGCCCAGATAAATTAAACCATGCCTTGTTTAACATTAAATACAGCGTCGTGTCTATGAGTCCATCGACAATGTTTTTGAGAAGCTAGTAGCAATATTTAAGACATTTCGGTTTGTTTGTTTCATTAAGTTGTTTTCATATTTCAATTATTATTTCAATTAAATGAGTTTTAAATTTAAATCATGAAGAATTTTACTGCAAGTTGTGTATTTTATATTACTTTGTTGTGACATTTTACATAGATTTTATGGGACTAGTAGAAATTATTTTTTGAATACCGATTATGACCTCGAAGTCGTAACGGAAGATTGCCTATTTTTTTTTTTGCGTTTGAATTCGGCTTCGTTGTACACAATTTTTTAAGCAAATATGCTGTTTTTTTGCTGGATATTTGGAAAATTTTCCGTGAATATTTATGTATCTATTGAAAGGATCCAGAAAGTTGATAATCCACTATAACAACTCTTTCCTCGAACGAATAAGACATTTTACAAAAACACAATTACAAAGAATGAAAGTACACGGTGCTGAAGCTTAAACAGTTTACAACTAACAACAATAGACGAAAGTAATAATATTACCCAACCAATAGTGGCAGCGTTAAAGATGACACTCAAATAACTGCAATTCATTGCCGACTCGATTCGATTTTAAGTTGATCACTCTGTAAAATCAATGTCTATTTATTTGATCAAAAAGAGAATTTTTGAAGAAATTCAAACTATATTATACTGTTTACTGTTTAATTCCCTGAATAATATTCTAACATAAAATCTTTTACAATCTATTTTTATGAGAAAGCCGAAAGAAACACATTTTTACTTGGGTTTCTTTAACTTACAATGGTTTTTTTCATGTTTGACCTCAAATCATGCATCCTTAATTTAACATACTTCCTGACATTGTCTATTGATGAAATTTTGTACAGTTACTAAGGTCGGGTGACAATACAATATTCTACCATTACTTTGGCGAACATGCCCCGGAAGGAGGTAAATTAAGTGTAGAAATTAAAGGTGCGTGTGTAAAAAATTTCAAAATCTGCAAAACGGCTATGCGGGGTTTTTGAGGTCGCAGATGACAAATCCGATAGCCGTTTGACAAAAAAAATTACAAAAACTTGGTACGAAAGTTTTTGTGCTTTCGATTTTGACATTTCGTCATAACTCATGTATATATATATATATATATATATATACAGATGATTTTTGGCTGGCAGTATCTTGAGACACAGATCCTAACGAATCACTCGGCTCCAAATTAACAGGCAAAACCCTTGCAATAATGATACATTACCAGAGATGGATTGAAAGAGAAATCTTTTATAAGAAAATTGTAATAGTTAATTAAGTAAATGAAATAAAAACTTCACTATTTCGTATTTTGTATAATAAATGTTTGATTAAAAATTTATTTGATAATTTATAAATATATTAGAAATTTCAGTACATGATGTTATCTTTTGAAATCCAAATTAACGTACTAATTAAACTCGTGCAATGTATGATAATAATTTGATTATTAGTATGATTAAAAAGGATAGAGAAAGAATTTCTTTTTTAAATTTATGAAATTTTTGTAATGTTATGTAATATAATTCTAATAACCTAAAAATGCTCATTTTATTAAAAATATTTTACATTTATATTATACAGAATAAGCTTTAGAATTTCATAATTCATTTATTATTATTAGAATGTAATGAAAATTAATACTTTCTTTTTTTATATTTTTAGAAAATCGATTGATATATCAAAGGTTCCAGATCTGAATTCCGGCTTTAAATTAATTACATTCTTATTTCCTTAATATACAGAATAACACATATATGGATTGCACATTACTATTGTTTCTTTTAATACTAAAATTTATTTAAATTTTTAAACATGAAAATGTGGTATTAGGGCAATGTTTTTGATGCCAACGAAGTGTTTATACTACCAGATTATATCGGTTTAGTTTTTTCCAATTTCCGTGGAGCAGACAGCGCAACTGCGATTGTTTCCTCAAGTTAAACTGCTAACACAATTTTAAAGAATGAAAAACATAAAAAATCTCTATAAAATAGAGAAAAAATCAATAACTATAAGGTGAGCTATTTCGAGATAAAATAGAAATTGGATAAATGAATATTTTAGGTTGAAAGTCTTATAATTAAATGCTAACTTATATTTCTTATTGAATTACACTGATAGAAAAAAAAACAAATTTTTTAATGTTTCTCTAAGTGTCATACCATTTCATGAATTACTTATTGGCGTACATTACAGATCGTTAAATACAATTTTTCTAACACCCTTAGTTTTAAACAGATTACGCTTCAAAAAAAATTAAGGGAAAATACAGTTAAAATCTGTAAAATTTATAATTTTGAATGGCTACACTTGTTAGAATGATTTCGCTGATGCTTTTCTTTTATAAATATCGTCAGGCACATCCCGAATTAATGTTCAACGGTAATCGGCTAGCATGTTAGTATTCTATTTCCCTTTTTAGCGGCTTTCTATCACCGAAATATCTTGGTGGAAACGTTCACCGTGTTCGTCACTTACGTTTCCGAGATTGTCCGGGAAAAAAATCAAATTCGTAATATCTGAAATAAAAACGCAAAAAAAATTAATGCAGTGTGCTATTGATATTTTGTAAATTTTTTATTTTTATCTTTTTGCCATATTCTTTTGCCAGTTCATAGACTTATCTCTTAATTCTCAGGAATCTTCTCTAATTTGCCTTCTCAGTAAATTTGTGTGCGCGTGTGTGTGTGTATTGTGGGTGAATATATACGCTCTTGTTCAAATAATGCAATCAGTATGATTATTAATGTAATCATTCAAATGTAGAGTTATTAGAAAAGAAGGAACTAAGGAAGCATTTCGACATACGGTACCCATTAGCACTGTCAATGGTTTTCACAAACATTAATATTAACTTTGATGAAATCGAAACTAATCTTCTGATAATCGATGTAAAATTTACAAAAAAAATATTCTATATGAACCAGAAATTGAATATAAAAATATATATGTAAATCATCGTGGCGTCCTTTCATAAAACAGATTTATAATCTAAGGAAGTTACTTTCAAGTTCAGTTTCACTTTGTCCGCAACCTGTAACCTTTACGGTCTCTTTCTTTATTGCATTAAAAGCGTTCATCAACAAGAAACATATTTTAATCGTTTTCAATTAACGTGAAAATTAAGTGAAAATTTTTAATTTTAACTCAGTTTCTTTTCATATAATCTTTATAAGTGGAAAAAAATGCTATTTAATGGAAAAAAAAATTTATTTAAAAGTTATTTAATGGGAAACTTTTGAGAGCTATTGTTGAAAGACTAGGTGACAATAAAAAGCCAGCCTGCGTGGCGCGAGTGGTAGCGTTTCAGCCTTTTACCCGGAGGTCCTGGGTTCGATCCCGGTCAGGCATGACATTTCTTACACACGCTATAAAACACTCATCTCATCCTCTCCGGAAAGAATTGCTAACAACAATTATTTTTTTTTAATTATTAAAGTTGCATTATTGGAATATGAAATGGTTGATTGCAGGGTTTGATTGAATAACGTAAAAAAAAGTCCATGTTTTTCTTTAAATTTTAGCGATAACTAAGTTTCATTTTGCCGGTTAGGACGAATTATTTCATTCATACAAAATATATTTGTAGATTTATATTCCATATGAATGATTTGATCCTCACCAATACAACCGTTAATAAAGCCTATACATACTGTTATAATACTAACTTTACGAGATAATGATTTGTTCCTTTCTTGCTAAGAAGAATATATATAACTTTAATAACGGTTAAAGTATTTATTAATGAAGAGGAAATCATTATCATTATTGGTGTTCTACCTGGCGGCAAGTCCCTGCTTTCTCGCCATCCATTCTTATTCCAAGCCTTCGTCTTCGTCCCCTCGAGAAGTATATAGTAAAAAAAGTAATATAAAAACCTTTTATGTTGTTAGGGTTCAGTTAACATTACGGTTAGGAGAAATATTTTGAAAATTATGGATAACATTTTTAACGCCTAGTAAAATAACTTAATCACGCAATTTAATTGGTTCACAACATCAATTTGTATGTAATACATTTAATCTCTACAGAAGAAATAATACTTAGAAAACGAAATTATGATTAGCATTTTATTATACACGTTGAAGTCAAGGAAATATTTATGTTATCAAATCTTTTAGTTTAACCTATTGTAAACAAGACAGATCAAACAGTGAAGTTTTCAAGTGAAGTGTTATTGTGCAACGTCACTGTTTAAAGTTGAAGCATTGCGGTATAATATTTATCTTACTGTGTTCCGTGTACTCGCTGCGTTTAATATCATTACACATGTTTACATTATTTCGTTATAGTTTCTACTTTAATTAGTTCTAAATCAAATATTCTAAAGTAGGTAATTTATTTTATTAAATTAGCCACTGTTAAAATATTTATCTTTGTAAGATTGTTAAACGGTGATTAATTTAAAATTAAAATTACACAATTTTAATTCTGGATAAGTTAAAACCCAATTACATCTAAATAAACATATTACTAACTGCGTACATAATTTATTAAATCTGAAATAAATGCGTATCATACGCCAAAAAAAAAAAAAAATTACTATTGAACGCTATTTAGCAACAAACTAACGGACAATTTTTTCTTTTTATTACTGACCTCAGAGCATGTTATCTACGATGAACAGACGTTTCGATACATCTGATATTAATGTTTTTTAAAATGTTAATTATATTAAAAAATAAATGCATCTCAGATGAGATAAAATACTAAAACTGTATAATTAATTGGAAATATAAATATAAATTAAATCTTAGATACTTCAATATATTTAATATATATTAAAAAATATATAAAATTAATTGAAGCCGATCAGCCGTCGTAGCAGCAGCTGAAAAGCTAGAAGAAATATTGATCAAAAAAGTTGACTTCCATCTGTGATGAAAGAGGCAAACTGATGATGTCAGAGAAAATGTGAAATTTATTCACATTTCAAACTCTGAATAAATAGATATCATTGAATTTTTTATTAAATGTGTTAAAAGAATTGTAATAATCGAATGAAAATGAAATCATTATTTTTTTTTAAATTCAATAATCAATAAATCATTTTTCCTTTTTTGTAAAATAATAATAATTTTTGTAAATTACAAAAGGTTTATCCTAATTTCAGCTTCTTGGTAGAAGTTTTATTGTAATTAATCAATGAAAACTGTAATGTGACATAGATATCTTAAAGTATTTTATGAAAAGTAATTTTTAATTAAATTTGTTTATAGCAATGCAAAAGAAGTAAGGAAATATTAAAAAAAAATTGGCAGCTGAGTTGTAGTACTTTCCTGGCAATGGTTATCTATTTTTAAATACAAAAAATAATTATACATGAAAAAGTTACCTAATTTTTTTGGGGGTTTGTTAAACGACCCGCCGCGAAAATGTTACACGGTTTATGTTCCATTACACATTATTTTGTTAAATGTAATGTATTTATAAATATAATTTAATGCGCTTTTTCCAGTTGCAACTAAATAATGTTTGTGAATGCTAACAACAAAAAATTTACAACGAAAAGTTTAAAAAACCTGAGTATTTTAGTTCTTTCCTGCGTTGTGATTTTTTAATACAGCTCTAACCCCAATTTTTTCCTTTTTACTTCCTTCTGCGAAGCAAAGGAAATATTTTGATGGCAAAAAATGTTGTTTTCAGATTTCAACGGAAGTATCCATTTTTATCATCCCTGAATTCATTTTGACTAGTTTCGGCGTGACATAGTGTGTATGTATAAATGTATGTACGTATCTCGCATAACTAAAAAACGGTTAGCCGTAGTGTGTTGAAATTTTGTATTTAGGACTGTTGTAAAATCTAGTTGTGCACCTCCCCTTTTGATTGCAATAGACTGAACCAAAAATGTCCAAAAAAGCTCATCTTAAAAAAAAATTTGGAAATTTTACTTTTTCTTAACTGCAGTAATAAAGCCTCATTTAGAACTTTTCAGCAATATATCGTAAGTGGTACTTATTTTCATTGGTCTCAGAGTTATAAACAAATGAAGTTTTAATTAATGAAATATTTAGATCTTCCAAGGGGAAGGTATATCGGTTCGAATCAGACTTAATTTCCTTTTAGCTACATTTCATAAGAAAGCAACTTATTTAAATGGTACCATGATTCGACGTCCGGAAAATTTCGATATATCTTCGCATTTCACATCCCTCAGACCCCAAAACCACCGTTAGCTCAAAATTTTATGTACATATGTATATACATATATAGTATATATTTCACTTTCTTGTGGACATGATAACTGCCATAATTTTGCGCTAATCACTTTGAAATTGATACATAAAATACGACCCAAAATTTCGGTTGAGTTTGCTAATGGGCAAAATCGGACCGTGGGAATGGAAATAGGAGGACTTTTTCGAAAAAAAACAACAAAATATCGCTATAACTTTCTTATTAAGTAAAATACCAAATTCGTTTAACATTCCTATTACTTTTTGTATAACGGCCTAAAACTTATGGAAGTAATTTTTTTGATATCACCAACTATTGGCACAGGGGGTGAAAAAAATGGGGTTTTGAAGAGAAAAAAAATCATACCTCCCTTAATAGGCGCAGGATCGAATCGATTTAAAGTGGTGGTTAGTCCTCTAAACATTACCTAAAACTTTTGTCTGAAACAATTTTTGATATGACCAACCCTTATGGCAAAAGATGACTAAAATTTTGCTGGAATTGGTAAATGATGGGGCTTGTTGTATGCTAACATTTGAAAGATTTTCACATGCAATCTTTGTGGTATTGAGTAAATTTGTAATTTTTCTTAACTTTAAGGTAGAAATCTTTATTATCCCCTTCTTAGCACCGGTGAAATCTACTACTGCCTTCCGGAAGGGATTTTGTTATTTTTTAAAATTTTTTTAACGTTTTTCAAATTTTTTTTTTAAAGTAAATATATTGATTAATTAATAATTAATTATTAACCCATAATTGAAAAAAAATTACAATAAATAATTATAAAAAAAAATAAAAAATAAAAAGAATTGGAAGTTATTAGTGAAATAAAATTTTATTTATGTTTAAAAATGTGTTATGTAATTTAATAGGCATTATTACATATGTGTATACGTAATAGATTTGGTGAAACATCTGATTATTTAATATTAATAAAAAATTATAATTTAGAATAGTATTATTTTTAGATTTTCTAGTTTAATTTCTTTTTAATTTTGCTTAATTATTCTGTAATTTCTATTTAATTTTATCTACATTAAAGTTATCTACAGAGTAACTGAAAAATAGACTCTCACAAGAACAACATATACACTGAGGCAAACATGCCGATCTTTAGTAAATTTCAAAAAATTCTTATCTTTTAGTTCATTACTCCTCTGATATTGTCGCGGTATTCTCCCTAAGTCGGAGTTGATCATCATTTCGTTTATTTGTTTTTTGTTGCCAATCATTTAAACGCTCTTTGACTTGATATAATTCTTCTGATCTTAATTTGTGTACACGTTCTCAAGTTTTCAAATTTTCTCTCTCTTTATATCTAGTAACCTCTCTTAATCTTTTTATTCTTTCTTTGGTTTTAACACTTTCTTCCTCTTTACTTTTGTCATCGTCTCTTAATCTTTTTATTCTTTCTTTGTTTGCAGCATTTTTGTCCTGTTTGTTTTTTTTTTGGTTTGCAACACTTTCTTCCGTTTTATTCTTCTTTGATTTTAACATTTTCTTCCTCTTTGTATTTATCATCTTCTCTTAATCTCTTTATTATTTCTTTGGTTTTAACAAATTGCAATAATGTTAATAGTATAAATAAAATTCATGTTTCATTTATTAATAATTATTAACCTCTGATCGTAAAAAAGTTTTACGGTAAATTAGAATTCAATAATAATTTTAAAAAAATATATGAGAACTTAATGAAATAAAATTTTATGTACTTTTCATTTTTTTTAAATGTGTATATGTAATTTAATAGTCGTACAAGGAAGTCATGTGGTGTTCACATCAGATTTTTTTAAAATGAAAAGTACATATAATTCTATTTCATTAATAACTTCTCGTATTTTTTAAAATTTTTATTATTACTATTGAATAATTATTTATCGTAATAGTATTTTACGATAAAAAAAATTATGAACAATTACAGGTTTATTACTAAATAATAAATCAATAAATAAATAATAATAAATCATTATATTTAATAAAAAAAAGTTAAAAAGAAAGGAGATGAAATCTGATTCGAACCGATATTATTCCTTCCCCATGTAAGATCCAAACATTTCATTAATTAAAATTTTATTCGGCTATAACTCTAGAACCAATGAACATAAATATCACTTATGGTATATTGTTGAAAAACTCTCAATGAGGGCTTATTAGTGAAGTTAAGAAAAAGTCCAAAATCCAATTTTGTTTGGATTTTGAACATTTTTAGGTACTTTTGGTTCAGTAGATTGCAATTAAAAGGGAGGTGCACAACTATATGTTACGAAAGTCTTAAATCCAAAATTTCAACATCCTACGGCTAGTCGTTTTTGAGTTACGCGAGATACATACGTACGTACAGACGTCACGCCAAAACTAGTCAAAATGGATTCAGGGATGGTCAAAATGGATATTTCCGTTGAAATCTGGAAACCGAGATTTTTCGCGATCACAATACTTTCTTTACTTCGTACAAGGAAGTAACAAATTACTTATTTTGTCAATACAATTGATTAGTAAATTAATAAAATAACATTGAATGTTTGCTTGAATGAAAATATTTGATATATTTGACCCAGTTTTACAATTATTTTTAATCCTTAAACAATCAATAACTTATGAAGAGTTAAAATCTGCCAAGACAATCTGGTTAAAGAGTAGAAAAAAAAAGTTGTTTCAAAAAGTTCTTTATGATATAATTATTTCTCAGTAATAATTATGAGTATATTGTTTTAAAATCCCATTCATCACGTACTGCAGGGTAAATTAAACTATCCTTTAACTACTGGAACGACAAGTGAAAAATTATGCAATATTTGCATCGTTTTTAATTTCGGTATTTGAGTGTGCCCTTTTACAAAAACTTTTATACATTTGTATGAACTGTATTAGCTCTATCTAAATAACATTGTTCCTGATTTTTCTTTGTTATATTTCAATCATTTGATACGCAATGTTCTCTCCAAATTCATCCTTTAAGAAGTTCTTTATAATGTTCTTTGAAAGATCTTTTAAATCTATGTATAATATCAATAGATGTTGACTCCTAGACTTTATAAGGATTGGTAGTCTTTCTCTTCTTATTAGTTCTTGCCGAAACATAAAAATTAACCCTTACATGTAGAATAAATTTCAGCAAAACGGTTTCTGTTTTTCAATAGTGCTATTCATACTGTCAGTCTTAATGTGGCTGTGTTTGTTCTATTGCATACAAATGGGTAAAGTATTTTGGATAAGGATAATAAAGACGATTGCAACCGGTTTGTTATGATTTTTTCCAACACGTTATCAGAAAAAAGTGTTTTTTTTTTTTGTTATATCTGCAAATTATTCAATTCAAATCTTTCTTAATCTTGTTCCTATTTCATCACTTCTTTTTTCATCATTCTTCCATGTGTTTCTGTACACATTATGCATTGAGTTTATGTTGAATTTTTTCCTGAGGAATTGTGTTTGCATAGTTTTTCTGTGTAACACATGACTCTTCAGTTGAAAAAATGGACATCAAACTTTGTAAATCAAATCTGACTGATAAAATGCAGATTCATCATTAGATGTAATTTTATTCAATTATTACAAGCTTTCGCTCCATTCTTTCTGTAATAGTTGCTGATATACTGTTTTTCTAAAGCTTCTGACATCTAATTTCTTTTCTTCCTTGCATTGCATTTTATCAACAGAGAGCATTAATTCTTTATGGAGTGAAAAATAACAAAATATTTTGCGATACTTCTGATGAAGCATTTCTACCATGTTCCTGACATTGTTTTAAAAAGATCATCTTTATGATTCCGAAATCTTTCAGATAGACAAATTTGTACCATAGTAAAGTTTTTGAGTGTTAGATCTACAATAGTGGATACCGGTGTTCTTTAGTGGTAGGGTTTCAATTAACCACACGTGTCACGAGTAGTCGACCTGAGTTTGTTCAAGACTACAAATTTACCGGTACAGTTACATAACACAGATAAGTCGCTAATGACTTTATTTGTTGATGCGAATATAAATAAAAGTATTAAAAAAAAAGATTTACAAAAGTGTGACTACAGATAGAAATCTTTATAATGTAGATATAATTTATTTATTTCAAAGCAGAAATAGGTTTATGCCCAGTTACAGTTATTTTATAATAAATGAATTTTTTGTGTATGAAAAAGGCCAAGCCTGACCTTACAGTAAAAATTTACTGTAAGAAATAATTTAAATTAAATCACTGAAAACAATTGAAAATTGACTCTGAAGAAAAAAAAAATACTAAGTGTGATTAGAAATGAAATAAATATATAAATATGACTTGAGTGCTTACTGACTTCAAGAAACGTATAAAAAAATGTATACCTTGAACGTATCAAACTCTCGTCTCAATCCAATGGTTACACTCTGTATATATTGATTTGAAAGTAATTAAAAGGTTGAGATCTCGTGATGGAGTGGGAGAGTTTCAGCCTTTCATTCGGGGATGAAGGGTTCGAATCCTGTCAGGCATGGCATTTTTTATACCCTATAAAATTCATTCCATACTCCAATGTACAAGTTTCAAAAGTTTCTGTGGTGACTAATAATTTAAGCAAAAAAAAAATAGTTTTACAGTATGCTATAATAATTTTTTATTCATATATATATTCAGGGTGTCCCATATAAAACTCAAACCCATCAATCACTCATCCATGAAATTTCAAAAGTCAAGCTTACTCCCCTACTCGTTACAGAAATGGACTCGTCCAACATCTGAACATCGCGGCGACGCAGTAGAACACTACCGATAGTAACAACAATGCAATCATAACGTTCAGTGTATTGCTAGAGACAAGATGGTGTTTTCGCTAGATGAACGTGTTTTCACTGTTGAGTCGTACCTCAGTACGAAATCAGTGGTTGCAGTGCAAGATTTGTTTCGCCATATGTACCCAGACAAACCAGCTCCTAACAAAACATCAGTATTAAGGTTAGTTGCAAAATTTATAGAGACTGGTTCTGTTAATAACAAGGAACACAAAAGATCTGCGTCAGTGTTGAATACAGATAGTCACTGAAAGACCGATTATTCGCCTCGCCAAATAAATCGATCAGACGTTTGTCTGCTGTAATTAATTTGTCTAAATCAACTGTTCATCGGGCGACTAAACAATTACAATTACGACCTTATCGCATTCAAACGGTTCATCAACTTCTTGAGCCCGACAAAGAAAAACGGCTACAATATTGTCAATGGTTCCGTCGATTTCTGTGTGAGGGAATTAATGTTATGGATTCGCATATATAAGCATATATGCGAAAATATTACTCCAGAAAAAATTTCATCTCTATGTTCAAGTACTCTAAATGTACGTAAAAACAGATCAAACAGCAATAATTTTTTTTACTTACACAAAAATTAGTTTAAAAATAATAATTTATTTAAAAATACTTATCACAAAAGGGTTAAAAACTGTTACTGAATAGAAAACAGCATATAATGTGTTTTTTCAAGTTAATTTACGCCACAGAACAATCAGATATATGAATATAAACACACTAGCCCCCTATTCACTGAACACAATGTCAATGGGACAATGAGAATTCCCAAATACATAAAGAATACTGATCTCTTGCATATTGAGATATCACTCAAAATATACCTTAAAAGTGTCCTTTCAGCTACATTTATACGTTTAATCCGATGCTTTCACTACCGATTTTCTTATATATATATGTAAATATAGTAATATGTGTTAATAGTTTTATTTTATTTTATTTATTATATTTATGTTTTATGCTCATGTATTTTTCCGATTGGATTTTTGGAAAATATAACGTGTACTACGTGCACGAAATTCACAAAACAGATGGGATCAGACATCCAGTGGAGCAAGAATTATTATTTATGATAACTGTAATGTAAATAACGAATCGTTTATGATATATAACTTTTTTTAAATTTAAATTAGTCTAATTTGAATTGTTAAGACATAGTGCTTTAAATGAGATACATAGGA
Organism: Lycorma delicatula; assembly: GCF_047948215.1. Taxonomy (NCBI): domain Eukaryota; kingdom Metazoa; phylum Arthropoda; class Insecta; order Hemiptera; family Fulgoridae; genus Lycorma; species Lycorma delicatula. The sequence continues at coordinate 28,210,833 of NC_134456.1, forward strand.
ATTAGATAAAAGCTCTTTATAAAAATGTGTTCAATATAAAAAATTATTTTATTTCTTGATATATATATAGTTAGGGTATTAGGATATTAAATTGTCACCTCTTGAGAATAATGTACCTTGACAAGATCGAAGAATTTGATGTCTGTCACAAATCTAAATTGGAATTGGATTCTACATTTTTTCACTCTTGACCTATTCTTTGGCTCTCATGGGACATTGAGTCGTATAGGAACTCTCGCTTTAGAAGAGAACAGTGAGGAGGTACTCAGTTTCTCTGTTAAATGTGTGCTGACTCAATAGTTTTCATCTCGCTGGCTTATTCTCCTTCCTTCTACGTTTTTTCTGTTAAAATAATACCGTCATTAAGATGGATTATAAATGCAGGTTATGCATAATTCTCTTTCTCTGTCTTATTCCGAGCTCGTTATTTTCTTTGCTATTCAAAAAGTAAAGATATTTACTTAAGTGTCTAATGGTGGAACTGAAAGAAAAAATGAAATTAAGGAAGATAAAGAATTCATCACGTTCATAAATGTTATAAGGATTACGGGGTAATATAATAAAGAAATAATAATTAAAAATTTTACCTGTCACTAAAAGTGACCTTATTTTGGAAAGTGCATGAATTTATTGCAAAAGTTCGTTAGCTCCTTACGGTGAGATAGTTTCTGAATAAATTTGAGTATTATTATATATAATCATCGTTGGTAGAAACTCATTATATTAAGCGTTTAAAAGTGTTAAAAAAAAGAATAATGATAATAAATTTTATATTCTTAGTAACAAAAAGCAATTGACTTACTAGTACGGATATATGTCACATATATATCTGTTTTATGTTTCTGGTGAAGTATTTCCTTTCGCCTGTCTTAGTTACCAATTTCTAATTTAGTTAACACATCACATGCAGTAAATGTATATGAGTTTTATTTTTTACAAATATTTTTGTCTTATTAATCTGTTAATAATTATATTGTCCAGAATAGTTTTGAAAAAAAAAACCGTTGATAAATAGGATGATTACTGCATGTTTTTGGCATTTTTTATTTCGCCAGAACACATCGTTGGGACTATACTACAAACGGATCAATCATGGCACGAGTTGTCCAATAAGATGGTTAAAATCATCCGAAAAATTTGGTGGAAGATGTCCAGGAGTCAATAATTACCTTTGAGTCTTCCTTGGAGCAGGTTGCGGCCACAAAATCAAGGTTAATAAAAATAAACAAATCATAGCATCCTGATGAGTTCGAGGTATAGGGCCAGCAATGGAGGTGGAGATAGATGATAACTATCATTTCTAGAGTGGTCCTTTTATGTGTATTTTGTTCTTTGTGTAATATTTTGGTGCTGTTGAAATCAAACGAGTGTTTATGTTCTACTGTACGTTTTGTGAGCGCTGTCACTTCTTCCTTTCTATTTTTACGGGCTTCTATTCTTTTTTTAAGGTATTAAGATGTTTCTCCAATGTAAAAATTGAAAATATTATCGATGATATTTCTAAAGAAATAAATACCATAAAGGGTAGTTTACCTACACAATTTTTTGAGAGTTTTATAATTTAGGAAGAACACAAATGCGAAAATAGTTTTAAAATTATAAAAGAAAAAGATTCAACCGCTTAAAAAATAGGTACAGGTAACCTTTTCTTTTTCCTGTTTAGCTTCTGGTAACTACCGTTTAGATAATTCGTCAGAGGATGAATGAGGATGATATGTATAAGTGTAAATGAAGTGTAGTCTTGTAAATTCTCAGTTCGACCATTCCTAAGATGTGTGGTTAATTGAAACCCAACAACCAAAGAACACAGTTATCCACGGTGGATACCGGTGGAGGAAACCTAACTTCGTTGAATACAACTAAAAATGGATACAAAATTTATCAACATTACCAATTCCTGAATATGTTATTAAAGGTGCCGTTAGGACCTAAATTTGCGTTACCACTAACATTAAATAGTCACGAGCGAGACACAGTTACACATAAACCGTTGCCAACAAAAGATTTTATTAAAAATATTGAAAACGCCATTGAAAATGTTGACAGTGAGAGATAAAATCATAATTCTTAATGCTGATAAAAGTATTAAAACAGTTATCATGGACAATAAAGATACCCTGTGCTCTAGATGTTGCTGAAAGAGCAAAGAGTAGTGTTTACGATGTTGCTGAAAAATAAGATTATTGGCACAGGATAAATCTTGACCAGCTTCGATTGAAAATGCCGGTTTTTAAATTTTATTAATTTCGACTTCATTGGTTTAATTTCATTATACAGCCCAATTAAAAAAAAAAAAAAAATAATAAGTAGATAATAAGCGTTTTACTTTTTATGGAATCACTAATAATTCTACTATAATATCAATACCAATAATAGACATATCAGAAACATAAAATTCTACACAATTTTTTTTTAGGTTTAAAAACATATTTAAGCTGTATTTCGATATAAGTTAAATTAACAAATCATCCAAAAATAACACTTGTAAACTTTTGAACTTCAATATTATTGACATCTTTATGATAAAATGTCATCAAATTTGCAGCAGACGGTGTTAGAAAACTGTGAAATGTCACTTTCCATTTTTATCATACTGTCACTTACTCGTTTTGAGTTACTGAGAGAAATACGCAACATATCAATCGATCAATAAATTTTGCTCCATTCGTACGTATTTGTTTTCTTATGCAACAACAAGCATACAAATTTTTTATCGATATGGTTAACATTATTAAGGCATAATTTTGATAAAGGTAAATGCACGATAAAAGTTATTATAACATTTCCGGTAATTATTATATGTTTTATATACATAAAATTAAAACTAGTTTATATTGCGCTAGTTTTGTCAAACGGTGTATACTTCATTTTATGAAGTATTAAACACACAGCATAAGACAAATCATTAATTTTTCGTTATTTTAAGCAGAAACGTTACGTTGTCTTAAAATTAAATCACTTATGAAATATATTCTGTACTTCTTTCCATATATACATTAATTTTTTCTTTTCTTTTAAATTTTCTCTTTTCCCTTATTTTCTTCTTTTCGTATGAAAAATGTAGTTTACTGAATTTTTAAAAACATTTGAAGTAGAATTACTGAGCGATTTCAAATATATTTATTATAGATTTTGTTATTTTTCTTTTCAGTTCAAAATAATTTCTCTTGATTTATTGTTTTTAATTATTAGGATTAACTATTTGTAACCTTATTATTTTTTATTTAGTTAGTAATAAGTTATTGGTTATCACTTTATATTTTTAACAGCTAGTCATTTATATATATATATATTGGTAACGGTTTCGATTAAAAAAAACATTGATATTTTCATAAAGCAAGCTTCTCTGATCGTTATTTCAACGTTAACACAATTTTTTCAAGGAAATAACCTATTTTTGTCTGCCTTTACAAGTGGAAAAGGCAGAAAATTTTACACTGAACTCGAATATGTCACTTTTCCTCAAAAAAGGTGGGTTATTGAATTGCGCCGCTAGGTAGCAGTGCTGGATAGTACTTGGTAGCATACAAAACTAGATAATGTACTTGGAATAATAAAATTTAAAAGAAAATATATTACAGCTTGTTTTAATAGTAAATGCTCTTATGTAAATGACAGTACTGAACATGAAACATTTTTTTAAATTCCCATCACTTTAAAAAATAAAAAATAAAATTATTAATTTACAAAAGATTAAACTAATTTTATTAAAATAGGAATAAATAAAACAGAAATAAATTCGATTGGTAAAATCGAATTTAACCATAAAAATCGAGGGCTTCACTTACAAAGTAATAATAATAGTGTTAAACAACGAATAACAACACGTATAACATTTACACAAATAATACAATTATTATGATTATTCGTTGTTTAATAAATGAAATCGCGCCGGTAAGAGTTTTGTAACAAATGTTTCTTTGTTTTCTTACTATACGGAACGCTTAAACATTTTTTATTACCTATTATTGCATATCTATTGTCTATTACTTATATTTAACTAGTATTCTTTTTAAAGAAAGTTCTAAATTAATAACAGACTTTGATAATAGAAATGCAGTGTCTTCCTTTTTTTTATATCAGTATCGTTTTGTTAAAAACGATTTTATTTATATTATAGAAATTTTTGTTTTTGGAGCGGAAGAAATGATATCTGCGAGACTCTTACCGTATGGTTTAGAATTTCATTGTAATTTTTTTGGATTTTATTTAGGGTGTGTGTATGTATGTTTATTTGTTCCACCGTAGCAGCTCAATGGCTGAATCGAATAAGATGTATGACCCCGCGTTGGAATCCTTGAGTTACCGGGAATGTCATAGCTATATAAATATGTATATACATATATATGTTTAAATAAATTTAAAAATTTGAGAAAAAAGTTATACTATATAAAAAATTGTCACCCGCACGCTCTTTAATTGTCCTATATTAGTAATTATCCTTCATTAAAGATCAATATTTGTCAGCAGTGTTTTCTTTGCCAATCATGTTTTTAATTTTTAATATTTATTTCTTTTTGTGACATATTTGTACTATTTGTAACCCGTATTTTTAAAAATATTTCTTCATTCTGTAAAAGTTTTTTTTTTGTTCTTTTACGATCTCATAGGATCACTTTAGTTCAGTTTCTGGGCTAGTCCATTTTGTAATCGGTTCTTCTTATTTCCGAATCGTATGAGTTGTTTTACTCTTGCTTCTTTTCTTTTTACCTACATCTTTTTGAGGCGTTCTGATCTTTGTCGTCTGTCCTCGTCTGAATACACCCTGTTGGATTTCTTTTTGATTTTTGGTTCAATGTTATCATTCTAGTTTTAATTAGTTTGTCGTATTTTCCAGATTTTGTAATTAGATCTTCTTTGGAGATTCTCAACTTTTGCATATCTTTTCGGACTTCCTTTATCCATTTCGGTTTTGTTGTTCTTTCGTAGTGTAAGTTAATTATTTGGTTTGCAAGTTTGGTGTTTTCTACTCTAAGAAGGTGCCCCAAGAATGAAATTTGTTTTTTCCTGAAGAAATTTGTTAATGGAGTTATTATTTGATATATTTCTTCATTTGGGATTATCCTTCACTGTCCTTCTACTATGTTTTTCTTGTTTATGCATTTTCTGACTATATTTTTTTCTATCTTTTCGATTCTTTCTACTTCTCCAATTTTGTATGGTCCGAAGTGAGTCTAGCTGGCGTATTGTATTTATGAAAGAATTTCTATTAGGTAATGTCTGATTTTAGATTTTGTCGATAGGCATTTTTTATTGTATATGTTTTGGGTAGTTGATTTTCTAAGTTTCTCAGTTATTTCTTGCCAGTTTATTTTCTCATCGATGTTATGTGCTATCTCCTTGGTATTTAAATTTTCCCATTAGTTCCACTTTTTTTCCGTTTACGTTTACATGATGCATAGTGCATAGTGGATCCCTGACCATAATTTTAGTTTTTTCGTATGATATTTTCAAACCTGTTTTTTCTAACCTTATTATAAACGTATTTATAATGAGAAATAAGTATATATTTTTGCAATATGTGAATCCCAAATTACTATTTGTTTTAAACAAACCTGAAAAATAAAGCTTAGTATTGATGAGTCAATTGTGTTGTTCAATTTAATCAATATAAGAAATTTCTCAATTAAATTTTCGTGGGCGAAGCCGTTACGTGTAGATATTAGTCAAATTATAAATTATAAATCATTTTAATTTTACTTTGATATATTTTTATAAAATATTAGGTAGCAGTGCGTGATAGTATTTGGTAGCGTATAAAACTAGATAATGTATTTGGAATAATAAAATTTAAAATAAAATATACTACAGCTTGATTTAATAGTAAATGCTCTAATGTAAATGAAAGTACTGAAGATGAAACAGTTTCTTTTAATTCCCATCCATTCATTAAAAATAAATAAACGTATTAGTTTACAAGAGATTATAGCTACTAATAAAACACAAAAAACACGAACAGTAAGAAAATGTTGCAAATGTGGCAACAAAGATTTATTAAATAAAACAAAAATAAATTCGATTGGTAAAATTTTTATTTTATAATTAGAACTATTTAAATTAATTGATGGAGAAATAAAAAAAAAAGTTCATTTAATAATAATAATAATATAAAAATTGTGTCCACGGATATGATAAAAATCGAGAGTTACACTTACCATTAATAAGCGCAATATTACATCACGGATCTTCGTGATCTATGACCTTCGGATCTTCTTCGAAGGTCATTATACTAGTTTTATTAAAAAAGAAAAAAATATGGTATGAAGTGAATGATATGTCTATAAAAAATAAATAAATAAATAAATTGGCCGTGAAATTCAATTTGTTTGTTCTAAGGCAATAAATTTTAATTACAAATCCATAATATAACAATAGTAATTCATAAAACAAATAAAAGAATAATAACAAAACGCAGTGATATCCAAAAAAAAATACAATAACATTGTAAACCGTAGGTAAGAGTCTCGCAGATATCATTTCTTTCGCTTAAAAAACAAAAATTCCTGTAATATAGATGAAACTGTTTTTAACAAAATGATACTAATATCAAAAAAGGTTAAGATACTACATTTCTATTATCAAAATCCTGTAGTAATTTAGAAGTTAAAAAAAAGTTTATGTTGAATATATGTAATAGACAATAGATATACAATAATAGATAACGAAATCGGGCCGGTAAGAGTTTTGTAACAAATTTCTCTATTTTTTGTTTATTATATGGAACGCTTAAACATTGTATTTATTATCTACTATTGTATATCTATTGTCATATATTTAACATGTTTTTTTTTTTTTTAAATTCTAAATTAATAACAGATTTTTATAATAGAAATGTAACCTTTTTTGATATCAGGATCATTTTGTTAAAACAGTTTTATCTATATTACAGAAATTTTTGTTTTTTGAGCGGAAGAAATGATATCTGCAAGACTCTTACCGTGCGGTTTACAATTTCATTGTATTTTATTGGATATTTTGTTACTCTTTAATACTATTACTGTAATAAAAAGGTAATAAATATAAATATTTTGAATTATTAATATTCCTTATATTAATAAATATTTCTCATAACAATCGAGGTATAACTTAACCATTTTTATTTCATGGTAATTTCAAATAATAGTATAAATAATTATTATTTACATAAATTATATTAACTAACTAAATATTGTTTTAAACTCTACAGCCATAAATATAATACTGTTGTTTTTCTTGTACAAAATAACAAGTATTTTTAGTCATTATTTTACAGAATGATTTTGTGCACATACAAGTAAAACCACACGCTTTTGTAAACCGAATATTATTTGTTTTGTACACATAAAATGATATAGTGTAACAGTAAGTTTATCTACGTTTTAGGCTTCCAATAAATTTTATGTTCACAATATGTATAAATATCACTGCTAGGTTATAACATAAAGTATCATCATGAAGTAATGATAAACGTATATTCTGTTTAAAAAAGAAATGCATGATTCATATGGATATACGATACGTTTAAAGCAATCATTTAATGTTTAAAACTTGAAATAAATGCGAGGACAATTTACTGCGATTTTCCACTTATAAGCATTCGAAATTAATTTATAACATTATATTTTGTACAAAGCAGATGATCGATGATATAAGTATTCAGCAATTTTATTGGTATTATTTTTCTTGTTAATACTGATGTTTTTCAGCTACTGTTGTTATTTTAGTAGATAATCATTTAAGGAATATTCATTCATTGATGAAAATACATAATGTTATAACTAAAATTTTTAAATATGTTTTTCCGACATTCATATTTATTACGATTTGTATATAATAATTAGGGCAGTTCAGTATTCAGTTATACCTGAATATCAAGCTACAGATTAAATGCTGAAATCCGACTACAAAATAGTCTATAAAAATTACACTACATCATGATTTAAAAAAAAATTTAGATTAAAAATGTTGTCTTGTGTTACCATTTATAAAATTTCAGCTATCAGTTGTAATGAACTTATCAAAACGAAATTTTTATTATTATTATTACTAATAATAATTACATAATAATAATTCTCCATTTTTTCTGGTTTATTACATTTGATGAGAAATTAATATAATAATAATAATAATAATAATAATAATAATAATAATAATAATATTATTATTATTATTATTATAATTATTATTATTATTATTATGTCCAACCGCATAGTACACTTAATCATCTAGAGGAGTTGTGGTTTGCCGTGATCTTCTTAACTGTACTGAAGAAGAAATAGTGCAGGAAATGTCTAGTCAGGGAGTGACACATTGTCGCAGACTTTCTATGAGACGAAATGGTGAGATTCTTCCTTCGGCCTCTCATGTTTTGACATTCAATAGGCCAAATCTTCCTGAAAAGGTACGAGCTGGCATCCATCGGCCTTATGTGCGGGCATTTATTCCGCAGCCGATGAGATGTTTTACATGTCAACGTTTCGGACACACTGCAGCTAGATGTGAAGCGCAGGAAATTTGTATATGCGGAATGAAGATACATGAGGGTGATCCATGTAAAGACCCTCTAGTCTGCATTAATTGTAAAGGACACCATAACTGTCGACCTGGGAACTGCCCAGTATACAAATCAGAAACAGCCATTCAGGAGGTTAAAACGCTTCAAAAAGTCAGCTACCCTGAAGCGAAGAAGATTGTAAACCTACGTACACCTAGACCATCGACTACATACGCAGAAGCAGCTGCTGCTCCCCCCACACCTAAAATTAACGTGGAGCAGTTGCTTAATACGATGGCACCAAGTCTCGCGACAATGATAGAAAGAATCATTGATTCCAAGATCGAGTCGACTCATCAGATACAACAAAGTAAACATGAGAAGGCTCATTCCCGGACTGACGTCGCCGACAGAAGACCCGTACCAGCGCAGTTTAAAAAACCGGCAAAATCTTCGATTATAACTCCAGCAATAGACGTAATGAAGAAAAATCTTGATTTATCCGACAAAGATCTAAAGATCACCCCGACAACGAGTCATATAGCTAAGGATACTGTGACAAGAGTACAGGAAAAATCTGCGTCAACCAAAATGGAGGTGCAAGTAACTATCGAAAAAGCACCAGAGACAGACGATATTAAAACTGTACCTACAGAGGCCCCAAAAGCTCAGAGAACAACTGTGGCGAGAGCATCTGTATCAGCCTGCCCAAGCACAGCCTTAGACATTGAATCAAGTTCATCAGCCGGCGAAAGTGCATCGGTTGCAAGTTTAGACTCAATTGCAACGATGCTCACAGCACCATTGAAGCTTTCATCACCTGATGTAAGCCGGCGAACGTCATTGGCGTCAGAAAGAGAAGACGATGCCATGTCCGAAGCCTCAGACACTCTGTCATCGGAAGTTGAGGCCGTTCGCAGAATGGAAAAACGCAAGAAAGGATGGCCGAAAGGAAAGCCTAGGCGGTAATTTGTTGGATTTTAAATTAGAAGATTGAAATTTTGAACAATTATTTTCTTCATGGAAATATGAATTAACGAACCTTTTTTTATTTATTTTTTTTTTGAAGTTGGATGGGGCTAATGACCAAAGTAGTCGATGCCCCTAAAAATCTCAAAAAAAAAAAAAAAAAAAAAAATAATAATAATTTATATTTACCCCGGAGAAACCCAATCACACGTTCATGCAATAACATTTATGCACACGGTTCTGCTTCTCGGTTTTGCTTTTTGCAGAGGGGGCGAGAGGCATAACCGTGATCTGTTTTGCCGGCGCTAAGCGGAATGCTGACGAGTAGTGCCCCATCCCTTTTCCCGGTAGTGGAGCCGGATTTAGGGTAGACTACTATGAGCTTACCTCTGCCGAAATCTTGCGCTGCTAGCGTCTGTCAGTCACCTCGATCCTTGGCAGGGATTGTGCTATGTGAAAGGGTATCGAAGGTCTGACTGCTACGTGGAAGCCTTGCGATGTCGGTATCGTACTTCAGGCATTACCTGACTCCTCAGGTAGTCCTTTTCAAGGGAAAAGTCCTTTTTATTCCTATGCATAGCTTTTAATTTTTACTAAACTTTACACCTCATTCTATCGAAAAATACAGAAAGAATAATACGATTGTCTATCTGTTTTGCTTCAATAAAAAGTCGATTTTTAAAAGATTTTATTTACTTTTCATTGGCTGTGTTTACATTAATTTTCTCAGAATTAAATTCTCTACAGCTTTTTTTAGTAAATATCCCACATTTATTAATCATTTAATAAAGCTATTATATTACAAACCTAAAAAAAGAAAATCTTATTTTTCACAACTATTTTTGTGTTATACATCGGGTAGCTTTTTAAAGCTACTGGAGTTACAGTTCTGAACCTATTTTATCCTATTTCTCAGCTCAAATTACATAAGACACTACAAACTTCAGTCCTAAATTGGGTTCTAAAAATTACAATAGGGCTTACTTTTATTAAAAGAGTGAAATCCGGGTGAAGTCGTAACTCGAACACAAAGCGTTTACAGACGTATGTTTATATTATTGTTTTTTTTTTTTTTTTTTTTCACCAGTAACCTGAAAGTTTCTCTGTTTCTTCGTGGGACACTGTAAATGTGTGTGTGCATGTAAAATTTTAAGCAACATGAAATCGCTTGTGTGAAAAAAGCATTTTTACTTTTGATTTTAACAGATTTGATACTATTGAATCGAAGATTTCTTTGGAAAAGATATTTAAATAGGATAGTGTAAAAATTATTTAACTACCATTGTGCTTGACGTCCACTTTCATCTAAACGGCTTCGTTAAATAAAATTGCCGAATATGAAATAATGCAAATCTGTAATTCTCCCATGAAAGAGAATTATATCCGCTTAATTCGTGCGGTATTACATCCCAAAGGATTATTGAGCCATATTTTTTGAATCTGTTGACGGAGTAACAAAAACTACTGAGCAATACCGGCAAATAATTCAAATATTTCTGTTACCTGCTGAAAATCAAATGAGATGTTTCTAAGTGGAGCCACTGCACACAAGGCTAGATAAGAAGGTATTTTTGGCGAACGGATAATTTCAAGGATTTATGCAATCAACTGGCCTTCATGTTCACTGGTTTTCAATAGTCCCACATTATTTTCCCTGAGATATCTAAAGGAAAAAATTTATGTTAATAAGCCAACGACCATCCAACGATTAAAAAATTTATTCCAGCTGAAATTGAAGCTCCAACTCCGAATGTTTTAACCGACGTCATGGAAAACTCTCCAGAAACAGCACAACTTTGTGAGGAAGTGGAAGTCATTTTCGCAAAGTAGTGATCTACTGATAAATTTAAAAATTTCGATAGATTGTAGTTTATAATTCCTAATCGAAAAAAATTATCAATTTATAAATTTACTTTGTGTAAATATTTAAAATACGTTTCCTTCTTTTGCACCACCCAGTATTTTTTTTTGTTGTAATTATTTAACAGTGATTCAGCATAAAATTTGCTGTATAGTATTTGTATTAAAATTATTTAAAAATTAAGAGCTAATTATAAAAATAATTTTAGTACTAAATGAACAAAAACTATTAGTGTATTGGAAACAGAAGAAGAATTCATTTACGTCGATTGGTTGAAAAATATTGATTGATTAGAGGGTAAGTTAAATAATTTAGTTAATTTATGACATTTTTTATGAATTTATTAATAAATCTGGCTTAAAAAAGGTACGATTTAATTCGTCTTCAAATACACAGTGTAGAAAATTCTTACTTACACTTTAAACACTTTTATTATTTTTCGTCCCTCTCATAGATATTTTAAGATTATTTTTGGTTTACAAATATTTAAACAAACTTTTTTCTTCTTTATATTTTAGCAGTATCAGTTATTTTTATGTACAAGATTAAAGTGTTAACATTTATTTAAGGTTAAAAAAATTAATTAAATTATCTCAAAAAATATCTATCGAGATAAAATCAAACTTTTATTTTGAAAAAAAATATTATAAAATGAATATTACAGTACATACAAATAATTATATTAAACATGAAATTCTTTATATAGGCTTACTACAAGTGGTATAGAACAGTAACGCTGGATTCTATGGAGGTCGGTCGGATAATGTCGGAAGTTAGGCCATTACAAGCCATTTAAATACCAACCAGTAAAAGGCAGGCTTGTTATGCTCGGTTCCATACACCGCTCTAGCAGTTGGAGCTCGTTCTACCGTTCTGGAAGCCGTGCTTGTTCTTCTCATTACGAAGAGACTTGCTAATTTGCCTCCATGTCTGAAGTTCGGTCAGCTTTGCAGTTCGCTTAATTTTACATTCAAATGAGGAAATTTTAGTCTGTTTCGACTAAGAATGTTTATTTTCATTTGTTATAATATGGAGCAGATTCAATAATAATTAGAAATTTTGTCGGATAAAACTGTGTTTTACATAAAATAACAATTCTTTATTTTTTGTATTACCAAAGAATTTTTAAATTGAAATTACTGAAGTAAAAATTAATTGTTACTTTGTTGATTTGTAAAATATTATTTATTTATTTACTGAATGATTTATTTATGTTTTTTCATTACTGTTTGGATAACTAATACAAAGTAAAAACAAACTTGATACTGATATTTAAAAATAAATCCTGTAAATAAATTATTTGTTATTAATAAATATTTGTTGTTGTTATTAACAACTATGAATTACGGTTTCATTATTTTACGTTTAATAAATATATATTTTTAAGATACATTCTTTTTCAAATATTCTACTTATATAATAAGTAAAATAATCCATGCATCTTAATCCGCTATACGGTAAACCGTAATCATATATAAATTCCATATTTCAAAACTAAAAAAAATTTCAACAAATACCGTAGATGAAAATAAATAATATATTTGCACCATACTCGAACACATCTACACGTAAATCTCAGTAGGGATTTAATTAAAAATAAAACTGATAACATGTTTGCAGTCATTTTAGACTTATTCTAATGGCTTTTTCATTCAACTGTCTTAACGTTAATTTTTAACGTTACTATCGATTTTTAACAAATATTTATTATACAACTTAACCCCACGAATAACGAGCTCGATTGTAACTAAAACTTGGATATAAAGAGAAAAATTCCAGGATTTTTTTGGTTTTCTTTAGCGAGGTATCGACCCATCATAAATTTGGTTATTACAACATTTTCATTTTTTAAAATACTGTAATTCAAAAAACGTTTAATAACAACCAACTAATTTCAGTGCAAGGGAAGTTCCATTTTTCTATTTACGATTATTACATAAAGATTGTGACAATTTATCTTACGCTTGTTCAGGTCAGGTCTGAAGGGTTTTTAACAGAACGTTGTACAGTACGTACAGTACAAGTTCCATTGCGGTATTAAAAAGACTGGTAGTTATTTTAATTACTCGGGTTTTTCTGTTTGCAAAATTCTAGGAAAGACTGGAGCCAAGCAGTGATCCGTCAAAACTGCCCAAACAGGTTCATCGAACTCTTTAGCACATTTTAAACAATTTAAGTGAAAGTTGAAGAGGGGCGTGGATAAATTTTGCCTGTCCTAACCCCATTTGTAAATTCGGTAGTTATAATTTTCGGTTTAAAAATATAGTACTGTACTACACAATCAGTTTTGCGTTAAAGTGATTGATCGGTTACCCAGTAGCCAAATACAGTACTACTGTATTACTATACTGTAGTCGCATCAGTGAATGCGTTTTCATTTTAGTGTTTCTTGCTAAAAAATATGGCACGCCAAATTTTGAGGGAAGAATACCATGATGAAGACGATATACCGCTCTCAGAATGGGTTCAAACTCTTAACTCGACAAAAAATCAACCTTTCAACAATACTCAGTAGATGACTACGCAACAGCTGATGACGACGTATATACTACATAAATTCCAACTGATGAAGTCATTATTACTGAGATAACTCAAAGTCTCAAAGTGGAAGCAGGTGATAGTGAAGCTGAAATTGAAAACGAAGATGAATCTCTCCCGGTTAAATCAATGATTGACGCCAAAGAATGTTTTAAAAAATTAACGAAGTTTAGTGAGACTAATAATATATGTGATGAATTTGTGAAGTACTTGAATAAACTTTAAAACTGTTTTGATGATTACAAGTATAAGATTATTAAACAAACAAAAGTAAACGATTATTTTAAGGCTAATTAGTTTGGATGCGCAATTAAGTTTTGACGTATTCCGTTAGAATGAAGAAAAATAGATTAGAATGATTTTTTACATTTAACAAATACAGTTTGTACGTAAAAACGTGTGACATAGAAATGTCTGAGTGGTGTTCATTTGTTACTTTTCTCAATGATTTTCGTAAGTTTTACTGCACACTTATTAGCATTTTTTGCTAATTCACTGAACGCTAACAGTTTTGGTTAAAAGGAAAACGTATTGTCTAAAAATTGTATTACTTCTAAATTTTATTTGTTAGTGTGTAATACAAAACAGATAGATATTTTTTTTTAAAAAACAGCTTGTTCTAGATATACAGTATATTTTTTTTTATTATAATAGATAATGATGATGTAAAAATTTACGGTTACAAGGTGGCAACTCGGGTGTACCAGGCACTCTGTTATAACGAGCTATTTGATCGGCTCATCGATCTCGTTATAACCAAGTTTTACTGTAATTCAATAAAAAAAGGACCTTCGCCCTTTTATACATTTAGATAAATTAAACTTACAATTTTTATGTTTATTGATAAAACTCATAAATTTCAATTAAATTAACAAAAAAAATATTCTGGAAAACTAAACAACGTAATTTTTAATCATTTTAACCGGACAAGAACAGTATAAACCTTCGAATCTTGGTATAATAATGTTTCTTTAAATTTTAAGTCGTAGACTATAAAATGTGATCTTATCCATCCTTCAAAGTTTGTCGAAATTTCAAAAATTTATTTATGTTTGATTGCGGAAGATTCATTAATATGCATTTAGAACATCTGTAGAATTTATTAAATCCATATTAAAAACTTTTATTTTGTTAAATTATTTAATAGACTTAATTTCTATATTAATATTTACAAGCCTACAAAATAATTCAATCAATTTTTAAAAATTATATAATTTTTTTTCAATTTCAAGAGAAAAATGGATCGAACAAATTATATAATTTAAGCTAAATATTATTATTCATAATTAAAAGTATTTAAAAATGATAAAAAGTTCTAATATTTACTTCAAAAGTCAGTAAGTCTCATTTATTTTTAGAACAAACTTGGACAGGTATAGTCTGAAAGGAAAATGAGGTAGCTAAATGATTGATTATTACATCATTACAACTTTGCTGGTCAATGTAACTTATTCACGATGTAAAATTTACATTACTATCACCGAAACTAATTCATAAAATTTTTTTGACTGCCGATAACAAGTAATTAAACCATATAAATTTTCGACTTATTAAATGACAAAAATTACATTATATCACCCAGATGTTAAATTATGAAAATTTTGCGTACTATGCTATTCTTGTTTTGTATTACATCACCAATTAATCAATTTAATTTAAAGAGAATAAAAATCACTACCTCTCTTTGAATTATTTTCCAAATACTTCCTCTCAAGCAAATAAACATCTGTAAATTAGCATTACAAAACAAAAAAACAGAATTTCAGTTTTTCCATAATATTTAAATCTACAAATTACAATCACCGATCCGTAGATATAAACTGATAAAATTTTCTGAACATTCGATAAAATTTTAAGAAAATTGGGGTGTTCGTTAAGGCAGTAAGTTTAATACACACTAACATTTTATCGTGAAGAAGCTAGTATTCTAACAAGAAAATTGGTGTTCTGTGAGTACTGTATTAAATTTACTTTTCAGAGAAATTTTGGCTACAAAATAATTTTGCTACAGAGACATTCAAACGGCGGAATAGTACGCTTTTTTTCCTGTTTAGCCTCCGGTAATTACTGGTCAGATAATACTTAAGAGGATGAATAAAGATGATGTGTATGAGTGTAAATGAAGTGTAGTCTTGTACAGTCTCAGTTCGACCATTCCTGAGATATGTGGTTAATTGAATCCCTACCACCAAAGAACACCGGTATCCACGATCTGGTATTGAAATCCGTATAAAAATAACTGACTTTACTACGACTTGAACGCTGGAACTCTCGACTTTCAAATCAACTGATTTGGGAAGACGCGTTCACCACCAGACCAACCCGGTGGGTTTGGAATAGTATGCCTAATTGAACCAAACTCAACCTCCAGCTAGCCTAATCCAAAGATTTTATTAATTATTCTTTTCTTACCTTATTTTCTAAATTTTCAACCCAATTTAAAATTTTCAAAATCTACTCCTTGATCTGTTGTGTGTAGACCCGTGGTAGCTCTTTCTTATTCTTTTTTTTTTGAACTATTTAATTTTAATTATCATACCAACGAAAGTATCTTCAGTCTCCAATCATTGTTGGAACCACTAAACTGTTAGATTTATATGATTTTAATTATCCCTTTATTCAAAAAATAGATATTAATGAGTAATTGATGATACTATTATAAAGACTTATGTTAACAAATGTTAAGTAATAATAATATACATTTATATTTATTGGAAATACACAATACGATCTATGCACGTAGAAATAATGTTACTGACTTTACCTTACTGCTTGCATTTATATTAGGTTTTAGATGTCTATAATTTTGTTCTTCTACAAAGTTTAAATAGTTATATACCATCTAGTTTCAGTAGTTTTAGTATTATGTTGAGTGTCACGCTCATACACTTGGCTCTTTCCCCATTAATTTTTATATCTACTTACAGTACTTCAAAAGTTTCTTCGTTTCGTTTTAAATTTATCCCTTGTTCTGATTTAATAGAAAACCATTCGCTACAACAGCTCAAAAGTTTTTTCTAAGTCGTATTTTAATTCCCGTAATTATTAACGTTATGGATGAGTCGTAATCGAACGTAAAATAAACTTTTTCATCTATATATTAAAGTTATTTTACGAATCTCATTCCATTTAAGTTAAAACCATAAAAATATCCTTTATTAGGCTATTCCTAAGGATAACAGATTTCCAGGTAAATGATTTAACCCACCGAGTTGTCTAGTGGTGAACGCGTCTTCCCAAATCAGCTGATTTGGAAGTCGAGAGTTCCAGCGAACAAGTCCTAGTAAAGCCAGATATTTTTACACGGATTTGAATACTAGATCGTGGATACCGGTGTTCTTTGGTGGGTTGGGTTTCAATTAACCACACATCTCAGGAATGGTCGAACTGAGAATGTACAAGACTACACTTCATTTACACTCATACATGATTCCTCATTCATCCTCTGAAGAATTATCTAAAACGGTAGTTACCGGAGGCTAAACAGGAAAAAAGAGGTAAATGATTTAAAAAAAAGAGGTTCTAGTTTTTTTAGTCTTGTATTTAATTTTTCTAAGAACTATTTACTTAAAATATTTCATGAGATTTTTTTTTTCGTGAAACACCCCCAAAGCAACCAATCTGGCAACTAAGCATCACTCAGTCACCTCAGGCTGTCGTGGCAGCAGCCTTCCCTCCCTGTCTAGCTCCCTGTAGGGGCATTCCACCAGGGTCTCCCTAGCGTCATCAGGACACGCCGACCTCCTCCTTTGGTTAGCCAGCCCATACTTCAGCTGGGGAGGCTACGCTTCCCGTCCATAACCTAAGAAGCACCAGATGTGTGTTGGGAGCATCTGGTGCTTACCCCACGCAACCCGTCCACTCACACCTTCAGGGTTTTCCATACCATCATCGGGTATCTCCGACTCCCCATTCATGCATGTGAGAGGACCAAAACATCCTAGGCATGAGGGCAACCTCTCTAGTCCTAAACGTAGCCACACTTTGTCCCAGGCTTCAGTATTATTAGTAGATCCCCTCATGAAAGCAGTAGTTCCCTTCTCCACTAGACTACTAGGTTTTTTTGAGATTCGGAGTTTAGAGGTTTATAAAAGAAGTGACCAGCTGAATAATATTGACCACGACGGGAAGCGCAAGTAGCGTGAGCGAAGCCGGACTATATTCCGCGACAAGGATGCTAGTATATATATATATATATGTGTGTGTATTACTTATTTTTTAAATTGTATATATTTTACTACTTATTTATTTATTCTTGTTTTATATAGCTATATATACGTATAACAATCTTTCAAATAAATATTTTTCAGATTTTAATAATTAGAGAACTAAAAATAGAATATGTGATGTTCCGATTTAGAAATGACGATGATGACTCATATACGTTTCTGAGTAGCTCACTGTTATCTTTATTTGTAAATAACAGAAAGATTCTGAATGCTAGATTTACCTTAAAAAAGGTTGTTCGCGACCCTCTTACCTGATTTCGGTAGTAGTCACATAATCATAATAAAAGTATGAAACTTGCCTAAGGGGTGACCGAGATGCTCGTGAAAGCGGACCAGGCTAAGTATTGTAAAATCTTTGATTAAGGGTGCGGTGAGAATGTCAGAGATGAAGAAATTCATATAACTCATTTTATGAACACGTACTCGACTTAGAAAGTAATTTATTTTAACGTCCTTCGGGAAAATAAGCGTTCATTTGTTTCTTCGTCTCCACTAAGAATTACAGCGAGAAAGCGGTTATAAATGGTTAAGTTTTTCTACGAAACTTTGCTTTTCTACTACGAAATGTCTTGGAATTTACAATAACGCAAAAGCAGTTTGCCATCGGATATTCTGGACTTTTATCTTGTAGCAGTTATATCAAATCTCTACAGAACTACATCTACTTCTTTTGCTAGGAAGAAGAAATTTCCATCTGTGAGCAAGTTTTAGCACCTTCTTTATGGCTGCTTGACAGCGATATCAAGTACCAATAATTGTAAATATACCGACAGACAACGTTGCTAATATTTTTTGTAGAAAATTTGTTTATTCTTCAGCTTAGTTTACATGTTTATCTTTGAAATTCTGGAAGGAAAATTTTTAACCGTCCAGTTAAAAATTTAATTTAATTTAGAGATAAAGATCACCCATTGAACAAAGAAAACCAATCGATTCGAATATCATTATTTACTTGAACGTTCTATTAACGATACGTGAAATCATAAACACTCCCAAGAAATGAAACCATTCGCCTATCGAAAACGTTTCATATTTCAATTCATACATTAAAATATGTACTAAATTTTTACAACACAATATCTGACCGACCAATTTTCAGTAAATCATGGTATAAAGTTATCATGGTGTAAGCTGGTATAATTTTGCATTATGTTTCAAGTGGATTCTAGTGTGCTATGATTCAATAATCGGTTTTCAAATAGTATCTGAAAAAATTACTTCTCATACAATAAACGCCAACATTCTTAGGTTTGTCTCTTTTCCCAGCTAGTGTGTCTAATTTTCTACCGATTTACAGTTCAGTAGACTTTCAGGAAATTAATGAAACGATGTAGCCGCTAATAAAGTATGCTTTCAGCCAATTTTCGAGGAAGCCAATATGAAGACGTTCAGCCAATTTGTTGTAATTATATACGCTTTATCAAACTTCAGTTTGAAAGAATGAGTGGTTGACAGTTTTTGACAACAAACTTCTTCATATTTACACTTGTGTATTTTCGTGAAGGTCATTCATTAGAATGAGAGACAGAGACACCGTAAAGAAGTTGTCATTCACGTTTGTGGAAAACTACGTTTCGCATGGATACCTCATATTATTGATTATGTTAATATTTAATAATGTTACGTTCCAGTTATCCAAGGGACAACATTCAATATGATTGCGTATGTTGTGTAACTTGTATAAAAGGTTTAAACTAGTAGATAGAATTGGCAATGTTTTTAATGTTAACCAAAATTAAAAACTTTTTAAATTCTTGAAGTCAGATTTTTATCCGAGTTCTTTAATATTTCTGTTATTTTTAATTTTTTACGGAATCTTTTCTTACGCTTCCTCCTCGATTGCTTGCTATTTATTTTTGAAGATTAGTGCTATAAATTACCGACTTCTTATTCTAAATAATTTTTCCCCTCTCGATTTTTTTATATTTGTTTATTTTTTTAGCCTTCGGTACCACGGCAAGGTATTTCTTCAGAGGATGAGATGATAGGATAAATTTGTAGTGTGAGAACATGCCATGCCCCACCGGGTTGCTGTTTATTTATTTTTGAGTTCTTGGATGTATCTGGAAATCTGTTGTTTAATTTTTTAATGAGATTACTGTCATTAGATCAAATGAAAATGTGTAGCGTATGAAAAATGGCATGTCTAACCGGGATTCGAACCCGGGACCTCCGGATGAAAGGCCGAGACGCTACCAATCCGCAACGCAGATCGACCTGTTGACTTATTAAAAATTATATTATTTCTATTTTTCCACTTATTGTTTTCATTTATTGTCTGCCTTACCTGATAAATATTCTTTGTTTTATTTACAATTTTTTCACATAATTTCGTAAGGTTTTCCATAGTTCGCTACTGCAAAATATTCTGTTGTACGTGCTTTTTTCGTTGATGATAGCCTATCTTATTGTTTACCCTTAAACAGTTTAGTGAATAATTCTGCTTTTGTTTTCATAAAACAAAGCATTACGTGAATTTTCCAACCTTCTAAATCCTAACCATGTCCACAAATCATTTTCCTATTACCTTATGTTACTTATTAATGACAATGTACTTAATATAGGAATAACTTAATTTTCAGATTTATTTAATAATATTTCATTTCTAAAATATCTTGTAATTAAGAATATTAGATTTTTACTAGCTATTTAATAACATTTCAACAAATAATAAAATGTAGTACAATTCTGTTTAGCCTTTTCTAATAGTACTGTTGAATACGAACAATCGGATATAATGTTAATTTTATTCACAACGTATTGATTTAGTCGAGTCATTGCTATGCAAGGGTTCCTCGGTAACCTTGTTACTCCTACAGTTACAAGCGTTTTTCCTAAGTTAGGAAATTTCATCTTATGTTCTACTGCTTCGTTCAATTCTTACTCCACCCCAATTTCATCGTTTACTCTACTTTGCATCTATCGTTACTGCGGTCTTCCTCAACTAGCATTTTCAAATATTAGTTGTTGGCTTTAAGCTTTAATTCGTTAGTAGGTTAACTTTGATTTCTTTATAACATTTTCGAATTTATTACAATTTATTTATTTATAAAATGTAATAATTTATTTAGACCGGATGAAATTAATAAAATACGAATGAAATAATTTATTTTATTCATAATAATGCTAAAACTAATAAATATAGTAGATATATTTTTCATTTTATTGTAAAGATCAGTACTAGTGACTTATAAATGAAACCATTAGAAAATAAAACAGTTTGATGCATTCTTCTCTGGAATGAATGTCTGCTAATAAAGCTATTGTTCCGCTTTGAATTCAGTTTTAACACTTGATAAATCCGTTAAATTTCTCTTCTTTTATACAATAGAATTTTAAAATATATGAAACAATTAAAACTGCAGATAATTCTTCTTTTTTTTTACGAAATTCGTTTCTCAATTAAAAAAAAAATATATTCAACCGCTTCTTAGGATTTTATTGATATATTTCTCTTATAATTTAATTTTTATTACGTGCCATTAACATTCTCAAATTTAATTAATATAATTAAAAGTTATTAAAATAAAAAAATCTGATGTGGGCAACTAACAACTTCCTTGTATGCATATTAAATTACATATACACATTTTTTTTAAATGAAATTACATAAAATTTTATTTCGTAATAACTTCTGATATTTTTTAATACTTTTTTTATTATTATTGATTATTATTTATAGTACATTTTTCTTTTTACAAACAGAGGTTAATAATTAATTATTAATAAAGCAATATATATAAATAAATAAAAAGTTAAAGGAAGAAGATGAAATCTAATTAGAACCGATGTGCCTTCCGTTTCTAAGATCAAAATATTTCATTAATTAAATTTTCATTTGGTTAAAACTCTGGGATCAATGAAAATAAGTATTATTTATCATATATCGTTGAAAAGCTCTCAATGAGGGCTTATTACAGCAGTTAAGTCCAAAATCCACATTTTTTGGATTTTGGGCTTTTTTGGACCCTTTTAGTTCAGTCAATTGCAATCAAAAAAGGAAACTGCACAATTAGATG
Source organism: Lycorma delicatula (assembly GCF_047948215.1). Lineage (NCBI taxonomy): Eukaryota > Metazoa > Arthropoda > Insecta > Hemiptera > Fulgoridae > Lycorma > Lycorma delicatula. Next base: position 28,232,922 of record NC_134456.1, read on the forward strand.
TTACAACAGTCCTAAATCCAAAATTTCAACATTCTATGGCTAATAGTTTTTGAGTTATGCGAGATACATACGTACGTACGTACAAACATGCATGCGTACGTATAGACGTCACGCCAAAACTAGTCAAAATGGATTAGGATTGGTCAAAATGGATATTTCCGTTGAAATCTGAAAACCGAAAATTTTTCGCGATCACAATACTTCCTTTACTTCGTACAAGGAAATAAAAAATACTACGAAAGGAACATAAAATGTAAACAAATATTGCAATCAAAATAACGATTGAGACCAGAATATTACAATAAATTACAAACTAAAATCATGGCTAAAAAGACAAAGCTAACGTTGTGTGTTTTTTTTTAAAAAAAAAGAAAAGAAGCAGTAAAAATTTTTTTTTGTAACGTTTCATAAGAATCGATATTTTATTTTAATTATCAGCTTATTACTTATTCATTATTAAGTACATTTTTATTGATAATTATTTGTTAAATATTTATTCATTAATAGAATTTGATTTTTTATTTACCTCTGAATATATATTAATGATTATTTAACAACTAAAATTCTTATATGAAGACTCTTTCGTAACCTCGTTAACGGCTGGCTCGGGGACTGGAACGGTCTAGTTTTGGTGTTGAGATCGCGTGTGGGAATACCAGAAAAAACTCTCCCTACCCAACAAAGTCCTCCGGTTTATCACTTCCACAAAGTTAATTGACGTACTTAATAGATTGATGACCGATAAATGATGAACGGGTGCAGTTGTTCATAAATGAAGGCTCAATCTCTGGTACCGATTGAGACTGTAGAACCATACGATAAAAGATTTAATTAAGAATTGTGACAGGACTTTTCATGAAGGATCATTTTAATAGCACTAACAAAGCAATTAACTACTAAATTTTCGTTAAAATATATTTTTAAAATTAATATTAACCTGATTTTTTCCTACCTCAAATGAATAATAAATGAATAAAATTAATTAATTGAACAATTAAAAAAAAAATTCCTTTTAAGCGTTTTACGTTTGCAATTAAAATTAATATTTGCTAATAAAATTTTTACTCTCAAAGGCCGAGAAATATTTTGCACCTTGAACCAAAGGCAAGAGACAAAAGTCTTTTTTATATTAAATAAACAACACCATGATTATTTTTAATTATATTTTCTTCTACTGTTACTGCTACTACTATTGTTGCTGCAAGAGATAGATATAATTTAATATACATTTTTTTACATTCGCGCATAGATACCCGTGGGTGAATAAGGTTTATAAAAAATAATAAAAAAAACAAAAACCTGTTTTTAAAAAAATAAAACTATCAAACCGTTTTTACTAATTTATTTTTTAATAAGTAAACGTAAATGTTTATAAAAAAATTAAGCTACGCTCTTAATACCTTTTGTTTGAGATAAAATAACAATGATAAAGTGGAGCGAAGAAATGTATAATAAACAGGTGCAGATGACTGGTAAAGACGTCACTTCTCTAGTTACATGAAAACATAAAATACAGACCCTCGTAATAAAAAACAAGTTGCCAACGTACCAACTCATTCAGCCATAATGATCTTAAGGTATATACATACACACCTATATATATATATACATTTATATGTAAATACATTCATATATTTTTGATTTTGTTACTTTTTCGTTTAAATAAAATTTTAACTAATAAATTCAGTCTTTTTTTTTTTTTTACGTATGTATACGTTTATTTTCTAACATTTTTCAAAATATTTTTTTTGTTCTTTCCAGAAAAAATATGTTTCTGACTTTTAGTTCCGGTACTTAAGCACTTTTTCAATGACCGATTTTTTTATTGCTTGTTTTAAAAAAATAAATTATAATTATTCTATTAGAGAAGGGAATACATAAAAATTTTGCAATTGTATTATTTTTGAAAAAAAAAAACAAACGCAGATTGGACCTACATGGGTAGGTCAATATTCATTAATTCTATAAAATAGATAGATGTAAACAAACACGTATCTTTTATTAACAAAAATAATTTACTAACCATGAGTTAGAAGTAAATATGAAGTAAACATGAGTTTTACTATAAGAAGTAAATTATCATGTATTTTGACTTTAGGAATAAATCATACGAATTAAAGATTTTGTTCGACCGCCTAAAAAAAATTTCAATTTTTACATAATTATTTTTTCTTACTCTTAATTTCATTTCGATATTGATTTCTTTATGTACATTTAATAAATTTTGTTATCGTTTTTGTCATATTTTGAATTGTGACGGATAGAAATATTGTGTTTTAAAAAATGTTTATCCCATATTTAAAAATAATTAAAAAAGTAGTACTCTTTCCTATTCTTTGAATAGGAATATATTCTCATATATATATACATACATACTACTACTATTACCATCATTTGATAAAACATTTTTAATATGCGGCAATCAAAATAACTACTGTTAAGGTGTTATAACCTACTCAAACAATAAAACGATTAGAATTTACTTAATTTTTAAACTGATGACGTTAAAATCACAAACCCGTTCATTGCAAAGGTGTTTTTTTTTTGTTTTTTTTACTAAAAAACTGATTGTACACTGGTTTTCTTTTATAGTCTTCGTTAGAAGCAGGTAAATTCACCTATATTAAACATAATATTTTCCGTAATATCTATTTTTATTGCAATTTTGAATAATAATTTCTTACTTACAAGTAAAACCTTGTTGATATTTCTAATTTTAATTGCGAGAAAAATATAAATAAAACTTTCAGCCAGTAACATTATATATTACTATTATTATCCCAAACTTTCACAGCTTTTTCTTTTGCCGGTGACAGTCCCTAAACTCGGAGTAATTTATATCAACGAGATTAATCTTGCTATTGTTGACAAGTGCCTTCCGGGCAACATAGCAGGTGTCAATTATCACGCTCCTTTTCGTTAGCGCGTTGGTCTTCCACTGGCTCTTCAGTTTTTCAAGACTGTAGGGCAAAGTAGATGGTATTATTCCCTCCGCAGATATAATTATTGGGATTATATAAACTTCTTTTTGATTCCACATTTCTTTAATTTAAAAAGATCTGTATATTTCTGCAGCTTCTCATTGTGTTTAATGTTGCTGTTGTTACTTGATGGGATGGCTACGTCTATTAGGTAAGTTACTTTTTCCATTTTGTCAACTATTACTATATCTGGCTTATTACAGTTGATGGGTTTTTCTTTACAATTCCTTGGTTCCAGAAAATTTTTGCGTTGTTGTTCTCCAAAAAGGAGGCTGACTCATAAGTATAGTAGGGCCTATTTTGAAACTCTAACTTGTATCTGTTGCAGAGTTCTATGTGTACAATTTTTGTCACGTTGCTGTGCCTCCTGATGTTTTCCGTCAGAGCTAGAATTAGACAGCCAGTGATTAAATGGCCTATTATTTCACTGTGTTACATACATAGCCTACATTTGTTGTTGATATTTTCTTTAAGAATAAATTTCTTGTTGCTACTACTTGAACCTGTATGCTACACATAAACCCCTCCGTCTCGGAATGTAAGTTTCCTTGCACAAGCCAATTATTTGAAGCTGCTTTGTTGACTATTATTATTATCATCACACTAATATTGTTTATTTTTTCCATTGCTTCTAATAAAATGCATACAGATGCATATACTACGATCGTTGAGAAAGTAAGAATCATTTGCGCATTCCATGCAAGCAACTTCACTTACAACACTGGGCTAAGGCCAGCTGGCTCAGCAGTATTCTGCTAGCGCTGAACGAAATTTCGCAGCTGTACTGTTGTGGCAGTGAGTGATTTTGCGTGTGTTTATAATGAATAAAAAAATTGAAAATCCCACTGATCGTGAGGTACGATCGGTCATACGAATTTAAATGCGCAAGGTGTTAATGGAAATTTGTCGGTCAAATTTATAATAATAATGGTGGCAATGTAATGAATATAGAAAATAATTTACAGCATGAGAACATCTGTTCATAACGAGCAACGATCAGGACGATCCACTCTTATTATTTATCAACTGAAAAAGCAGATTAACCGAAATGTTAAAGAGAACCGGCGTTTCACTTTAGATGAACTAGTGATAAATTTCCTGTATGTTCACAGTCTCTTTTACTTGGAATTGTAACTTCATCTAAATTACCATAAAATTTGTGTCCGATGTCTCCCAAGCATGTTGAAAAACAATCACAAAATAACGCATGTCTGCTATTGCTCTGTCATTCCTGGAGCGATACCATTGATATGGCGTTGAAATGCTGTATCACATAGTGGCTTATAGTGAAACGTGTATTTCGCATACCCACCAGAAAGTAAACGTCAGTCACTTCGTAGCATCATTCTCAATCGTCTTCAAAGTCAAAAAAAAAAAAAAACGGGCACTTTCAAAACGCAAAGTGATGGTCACAATTTTTTTAAGATCGCCATGTATTCTTACTGTGTGATTTTATGCCTCGCGGAGAGACAATAAATGCTGATTCTTATTCGGGAATTTTGAGGAAACTTTATCGTGTAATTTAAAATCACCGGCGTAGTTTTTTGACTTGTGGAGCGTATTTACTTCATGATAGTGCACGTCCACATGCAGCAAAATAACCTATGAAATTCTCAAAGGTTTCAGATGAGATGTTTCTGATCATCCGCTGTATAATCCAGATACTGCTCCAAGCGATTTCACCTGTTTACAGAATTGAAGGAGTTTTTTCTTGGCGGGAACCGCAGTGAAAGTGACAACAACGTCCAGACAGCTCCGGACTAGCAGCAGGCTTCTTTTACGACGGCATACAAAAAGGAATGCCACGATTTGACAAATGCTTGAACTCTCTAGGTGATTGTGGAAAAATAACTTACAAAGTATAGATTATGGTACATATGTAAAAGTTAAAATAAATACAATAAATTGTTACAAAATAAAAACGGGTTTTACTTTTTGGACAACCCTCATATTTGAATTCAGTAAATCTAGAAATATGTAAATTTTTACTATTCATGGAAAACGACCTTTGAAGACTTATATAGACCAACTTGGAAGCTAATATTAATGATTTGTCGGTGGATATATAGTTTGTTAATTTATTGATGTATCTCTGTTTTATGAATACAACTTTTATCTAGACATAATGTACTTATTTCCCTTTTATATTTTTGTTCACTATCATTCAACTTAAGTTGTAGTTGTATGTTTTACGACTACAGCGACTTAAAGGTATGGAATATAAAAATTAATTTTTATATTACATACCTTTAAGAAAAACAACCGTAGATATCATCGTTTAGTTTAAAATTTTGATGAAAATGGATTAGTTTCTGCTTTGTATTTTTATATAGTATTTAATATGATGTGTCTTGCTGCAGAAGATTATCTTGTTCAAAAATGTATTACTTTTCTGTATGTAGTTCGGTAACAACCACATAAAAAACTAAAATCTTTTCTCTGGTGTGATGGCTAGTGTACTATTTGTAGTTTTAAAACAAAATTACTATTATTTCAGGTCAGGGAAGTCTGTTTACTCTCAAAATAAAAACCATTTGAAGGGAGAAAGTTTTGTCAGTGGTTATGAATTTCATGGTTTAACCGAAATTTAATTCCTAGCACATCATTGGAAAACTCAATTTTAGGTCGGACTGAGATTTAATTTAAAATCTTGCTTGTGTTTACAGGCTTGTTATAACATAAGAACCCATTAAAACATACTGTTAATTATAATTATAATTTATTATCGTTAATCATTAAAATTGTAAAATTAATTTTTAGTCGGACTATGTTTATCGAGCTTACGTAAAGCCCAAGTAAATTAGTAATTACTTAACGAAACAATTATTAAATATTTTTCTTTATCGTATTTCAAATAGATTTTATTAGTTATTTGATCTTTTGAATAGAGCTACTTTAATACACTCTATAGAATATAATATTATGAAAGTTAGAGTGGCGGAAAGAAACTTGGCTTCCAGTCCCTAAAACTTCTAAACAATTAGTTTCACGATAAAACTTAGGACCGTGTTTCTATAGAATAAAATTGTCTTTTGTTACTATATAATTATATCGTTCCTAGTTTATAATAAATAAGACTTAAATTATTTTCAAAATTATGAAATCGTCGAAAAAGCACGGATAACAATTTTTTATTACAGTTGTCCAGCCTATCGCCTAAGTTTATTATTCTAAAATAATATTTAATTTCAAGGTTTAAATAATAATCCTAAAAGGTTTCTGTGAGATCCAGTCCGATAATTGAAACTTATTGACGAATAAACATGTGAAATGTCAAGATAGCCGACACTAGTTTTTTAATAGTATTTGTTACGCTTAAACTCAGTCAGTTAATCCGTCACCCGACTGTTAGATTCTAACAACTCATATACGATCAATCAGTAGCAGATTTCAACCGGTATATATAGTAATTTTTTCTTATTTATCACTATATTTTACTTTTTTTCGAGATATGAGAAATAAAATTAAGTTATTAAAATAAAAAAGAAACAAAAAAGATTTCTTTTTATTAGATATTTCGTAATAAAAATATGTAAGAGAAGTGATAAGCAAACGTTATAATCATAATGATGTTATTAAAATAGTATTATAATTTAATCTGACAACACAGTTGTAAGTCCTACAACTTTGGGTTGTTTCTGATGGACGGCTTATATACACATACATAAACAACCTAATTTAAAATATATATCATTTTATTTAAAAATGATACGTTTTCGTTTATTTAATTCGATGATTCTTACTAAAGTGCGCGCGCATACCTTATTTAATTTGCGCTGGTTTGGCGGTACTAGCCGTGTCGGTCGGCACTAACTAATGTAATTTCACTAATTACATACAAGAAATTTCGTTCGTACGATCGGCAGCTGGTGTAGCCGCGAGGCTTAACACACCAGGTACCGAGTTAACCGGACGATCGAGTTCGAAACCCAGACAGAACAGTACTTTTTTACACTTTAAATATTATTCACTTCTTTAATTATAGCGTTCACCTGTGACGTCACAACATAGCAGTCGACAGCAACAGCATTTTTTGGAGTGAGATGCGATTATGCAAACTTTTTTTTTTGCAAATATTGTTATTTTTTAATCGTTAATAAATGCGCCTAAAAAAAAATATGAACTTAATTAGGCGATATCTTGAGATACTAAGGGTGATCTTGCTCTACAGCCTCACTACCACGGCCTTTTTAAGTTGAAAATTTAACGGCATCAATGCCCCATTTATAGAAGTAATCTGACGAAGTCAAAATCGGTTCAGTAGTTCGGTAGATGTAAGGTGATTTAAAGGCCAACACCGAACACACACACACATATACAAACATTAACATCCGGAAAATTTCCTTCCTGTTTTTTGGAGTTCTTTAGGTGTCAAAACGTCAAGATCTGGTGAAAACCACACAAGCCCCAATTGGACCAGTTTCAATACTATCCCTTCTAGAGATATAATAGAGCTATCTAGACGGCAAAGTAATACTAATTAAAGATAATATCACGAAAATAAATGAATAAATAAATACAAATATTCAGAGAAAATATATAAGAATTTATCTCTTTAATATGTAAATAAAATCACTAACATTTTATATATTTTTCAAATTAATTTCCGGCTCACTATTATTATTTTTTAATCGTATTATAGTTCAGTTCGCTTCAAATATTTAAGAGATGAAGATTCTATTCATATTAAAAAACTTAATAATAGTTAAATATGTGTAAATAAAAAGTATTTCAGCGACATTAAAAATGTTACATTTTTCTCGTAGCGCCAGTAATGACAAATATATGACTATGGCAAATATATGAATATGGTATTTGTTTTAATTTATTTATGTACAAAATACATACGATATTTGTTAAATAAGTAATTTAAGCCGTATGAGTATTGTTTGTTTGTATTATACAAAACGAACAATGTGTATGTTCGAATGAAATATAAGCTCAAAAAATATATAGTATCAGTCCAATTACAGGCAATATTTTACTATCTAACAGCTGTCAAATTGACTTCAGGTTGAATAGTCTATTTATGAACATGTCATTATATCATAATAAACATGCTTCTATTACTCTCAAATAATTAAATGACATTTAGTAGTCTATTACATCATGTAACAGGATATTTGACTATTATAATAGACTGCCAAATTCCCAATTATTTGATATTTGAACACCGATTTGCTATACACCAGCTTAATAGACAGTGTAATAAGAGCAAAAGGTCATGTTCGCTCTTACCCGATCGAAATCAGCAGATAATGAAATCGAAGGTGTGAAGGTACAGTCTAGGGTTGCTGAATGCAGTAAAACTGTCCTTTCTTTACCGGGTCATTGAACGTAAAGTGTTCAAAGTTTGGCAATGTTCCAAGTCGAACCCCTCTTGTGTTGACATTATCCGAACAACTTGTAACCGAACAAGAGAATTATAATAAACTAAATTAAAAATACGTGATTTCTTATTCCTTACCAAAAGATTATCTCTCTTCTTATAGTTACGTAAATTCTGCATCTAAATTACTAATATAAATGCATCAGAAAGTTTACAAAATGAGCTGTAACATCGTGTAATCGGTATAATGTATATTACACATAAATAGAATTTTTTTTCAATTTCGTTCTTAATTCATAACAATAGTGAATTTAAATATAATATACAAAACAATTCAGGAGTTATGGGAAAATGGTTTAGGAACTGATTCTAGAGCTATAATTAAGGAAAAAAGTTCATATAAATATATATCCCAATACAGTTTGTTAACGAGTTAACAGTATGCAAAAACATTCCCCCAGTCCCCCTCGGTGAAATTAGATCATACTGAAATTTTTTAAGGCGGTATATAAGGGGTAAACTTGATAGTTTATTATCTTTTTTGACAAGAAAAATCGAATAAAACAGGTCTCTTTACTGTATCTTCGTAGTTTTCATGATCATCAACCTAAAACAGAAAACATTGTTGACGAAGAATACTTTTTTTTTAGGTTTGAAGTGTAATGACTCTTTTTATATGACTAATAAATACTTAAATTTTTTTACTAAAATTTTTAGAGAATTTAATTCTGAGAAATTGATGTAATAAAGTCTATGAAAAACGAAAAAAATATTAGCTTTTATTATTAAAACAAAATAGAAAGATTGTATAAATTTGTAAAAATTAAAAATAATCGTATTTAGTACAAACCGTAAAGTATTTTGAAAAATTTTTAATAATATTCGGGAGAATGATACACTTTCCAGCGCTCATGATTCATCTGAACATCAACTGGTATATGGTGATGAAAGGGTAAACATTCTTCAGGTGGTACAACTAAGTCCTACTACAAACACGCGAAGAAGTTCTGCACGGCTCTACATTCCACGAAGTACAACATGGAAAACATTATATGCTCATCAACTATGTCCTTATCATATTAAGAAAGATCAACACCTCCATCTTGGTGACCATACCAGATAACTGAAGTTTTATTCATGGATCAATGATAATTACCGCTAAGTTCCATTTACATAAGTTTTGGATAAGCTACTTTTATCCGTAATGGCTTAAACAACAGCGAGATTTACATCGATGGTATGAAGAAAACCCACGTGTAAAATAAAATTTTTAGAAACGATTTTCGGTGATCGTTTGGTGTCTCCCGTTAAAGCCCATCAGGACTAGGAACGGGAGATGGTCGGGCGACCGGAAGGGTCATAAGGCGGTGTCTTCCCCTACGGGGTTGGGATGATCGTTTGGTAGGGCGTGATCGACAAACAATTAATAGGCCCTTTCATACGTGTCACGAGGAGAAATTATCTGAAATCTCTAAACGAGAAATTTTTATAGTGTTTGAATATTTCTCATTGGCAAATAGAATTGAAATATACTATCAACTTGATGGAGCACCAACTCATTTTACGAATCAAGTAAAAAAATTTTTAGATGAAAAATTTACTGGTACATGGATCGGACGTAGAGAGACGGTAAAATTTCCACCTAGATCACTGGACCTTACTCCCTTAGATTATTGTTTATGAGGATGGATGAAATGCGAAGTGTACAAATTAAAAATAGACATACGTGATTGACTAATCGCTTGCATTTTCAATGATGCGGCCCTTATCAAGGGACGCAAAAATATCATTAGGTTGGCAAGAGAGAATGTAAGGAAATGAATTAAAAAGTGCATCGATGTCAATGGTGGAATTTTCGAACATTTATTGTAAATTAATACAGCATAAACAATAGAGAGTATTTTTTAAAAGTATTTTAATTTTTCAAAGGTTTAAATTTATTGTATTAAAATTAATTGTTTTTAATTTTTGTTTTAATTTGTAACATTTTTCTCTTAAGTTTTGTTTTTAATAATAAAATTTGATTTTTTTCCATGAACTTTTATATAAATTTTCTCAGAAATGATTTCTCTACAAGTTTTGATAATAAAATTTACACATTAGTTAGCCATTCAACAAAATTATTGTATTTCAAACTTCAAAACCGTGCTGTTAGTCGTCGAATTTTTTTGTTTACGTAGGATGTCATGGAAATTATTTATTTTAATCGATTACTCAAGTCAAAAAACGTAACATACACAAGTTTACCCCTTACATACCCCCCTTAAAAATTTCATTTTGACCACATTTCACCAAGGGAACTTAAATACCGGTGAAATCTTTCACTAGCCGTTACTCGGTAATAAAGCGTATTTGGACATATAATTGTATGCACGTTTTTCCTTATTTAAAGCTTTAAAATCAATTCCAAATTATTTCTTTTACTTCCTGAATCACTCTGTATTTCAAATTCAACGGTAAAAGTATTATTCTCATAACTAACATTTAAAAAAATAAAAATTATTATTATTATTCTAGAAAAGTATTACTGTATGTTAACTTTTACCCATTGTTAAACGCAATTCTTAGTCACAGAGTACAAATAAGTTTCGGTTTACTGATAAATTTAATTAATAATTTAACTTCGATTTTAACAAGAAATATTTTCATTTAATTAATAATGTATATGAACGTAAATTACTTTTATTTTTATTAATTTATTTTTTATTTTTTCGCTGCAGAATTTGTGTATTTATATATGTTTAGCACGGGAATATGTACATACCCACATTCTCTCTTAACATTGGAATAGACTAATGTCAATTAATATCTATGAAATTTAAACGTATCTGCTGCTCTTAATTTCTATTCATCCAGTGATATACATATTTAGTTGAGTTGTAATACGGGTTTAAACATACATATATGACTAAAGTTTGACTTTGATTTATCATTCAACTTCTGTTCAAATATAACGATATTAAAAAACAAAAATACAAAATTAATGTAAATAAAGTCTAAAACTTTATAGATAGAAAATAAATATTAAGCATTGTAACTACAATTTAGGTCTGCTAATGAACGTTGATTAGGGCTAATAGGCGAATTTAATTTTACAAAATTGTCATCCAACATTTTCACTAAAAGCATGGTGTGACTGTACTTAACATACTACATAATGCATTGCTTATCATACTATGCATATTGCGTAGTACAATGAATTTCTGTTAATTTTTCCCTTCTCTCTTAACTGATTAATGTGATAATCGGTAGATATTTTGTCCTTTTTTTAATTTATAAGTAATCGTGAACAGTAAAATAATGCAACTCTCTGATAAAATGTGGGTAGTTATTGTTTGACTGTAAAAAAATTAAGTAAAACTATGGTTCTAGGAATAAACGTTAAAAATATGTTCAATTCTTAAAAAAAAAAATCATTTTCTGTATATTATACTACCAAATAAAATGATTTATATATTTTAAAAGTGGTTTTTATCACACAAAAATTTATTTTTGTTTAAGTGAATGACAATGAAGTATGTAAATAAAAAAAACACATTAAAACATTTTTTTTTTGATTTTGATTCATAGCTGAATTAATTAATTAATTGATACAATTTTAGTTGTACGATAATCAAACCAAATGGTTGTAATACACGTTAACAAAATGTTTTCATTAAAATATGTAATTTATTCAGTGTTTGAATGCTATTTACCAGAGAGTAAACAAATTATTCAAAATATAACCTACTCTATGTACGTACGTTTATGAGGTACTTAACTGAAAAACGATCAGAATTAAAAAAATATTACATGATGTTAAAAGTTACATAATATTTCAGGAATGTAAATTATAATAATATTCATCTCTACCAAATCATAAAAACATATTACTTTCATGTAAATCGACACAATATTTTGGTTTACGAGATAGGATCTTATTTTACATCCATAAAATTTTTAATAAATTATTGAACCATTTAAAAAATCTTCCCACCAATTAATTAAAATTACAATTAAAAAATTTTCATTTAAAAACGATTTGACTCTGCCAATGAAGTTTTAAATAATAATTTTAATTAATAATATGAATTAAAAACGGAAGAACCTTGAATTTTCTGTATCCCGTTCAACGTGTACAGCTCAAAAACGTGTATCCTCAAAAAATTTCGATTTACACTTTATAAATTGTGATATTATTTTATTATTTTTACTTCCTTGTACGAAGTTAAGGAAGTTCTGTGATTTCAAACATTTCGTGAAAAGGAAAACAAAAATGGGGGAGGAAATGGAAAGGGGGAGAGAAAGGGGAAAGGTAAGGGGAGAACGAGGAAAGGGAAAATGGTAAACATGAACCTGGGGGAAAATGAGGAAAAGAGGGAAATGGGGAAAGGAGAACAGTAGAAAAGGGAAAGGTTAAATTTTGTGAAGTTCCGTAATGTTCATTTTGTTAATGTTTTATTAAACTTTCAATTGTGTTCATTTAATCTACATATATACTTAAATCTAGCAATAGCGAAGCATTGCCGGATCTGCTAGTTATTAATAAACAAAGTTTATAAGTCATTTATAAGTAGGGTGTGAATATTAAATAAAACTTTTGGTGATCTTGATAAAAAAACAGCTTTAACTTATGTAAGAATAATATTTTGTTAAAACGCATCGGTAAATATTTGAAAATTTATTTCGGCCAAAACACCTCAAATCCTTTTGTCAATTTAAAAAAAATGTAATACATTCTTTCTCCTCGACGATAAAATCTGTCTACTAAGTTTGAAGAATATCGGTCTACGGGTCCAGAGTTATAAAACCAAGTATAGGCCAACATACCGAAGTTTTTTAAACAGAATGCCTATTCTATAAAACAAATAAAAATATTGTACCAAAATACAATTATATTTTTTTTTGTAAAAGATATATATATATATTTCATTTTGGTTTACAAATCTTTAATATTTCAGCAAAATTTAATCCAATCAGACTCATTTTGTTTTTACTGTAGTTCTATTTTTTCTGACAATTGTAGTAATGTACTGATTCTAAATAAAATTCGATTTTTTATAACTTTTCTTTGTTTTATTCAACCTATCTTAGACCATTTTATGCATAATTAAATTCTCTGTAAGTTTCGTTTAAAAAGTTCTACGTGTATATTATCCACTTAACACGTTTATTGTACGTCAAACATAAACAACAGGGTTTTTTCCCCCAATTTATTGGTTTTCACGCCAGATTTAAAAAAAAAACTACTGCAGATACGATTCTGAAACTTATTTTAATCGATTTTTCAGTTAAAAACCATACGAAATCACTAATTTTTCTCCTTAATTAATTTAATAAAAATTTAAACATTACCTATTTCACCGGAGTAGCTGAAATCTGAGCGAAAGTTTTTACTAGCCCTAATTCGCAAAGGGACAGATGTTTATATAAACTTTTTCCATTATTTTCTCAAAGAGAATAAGTTATGAAAGTTCCGGAAGAACTTCGTGATACATCCTCTGTATATATAAAATAATAATAATTAGCCATTCAATCATGTTCAACCCTTGGCGATTCCATAGGCGTTGATATTTTGTCATTGAATTTTTCCTGGCAGGTGTTACGGGTGGTTTGTCATTGCCTTCCCAATGTGGTTAATTGAAACCAAACCACCAAAGAACGCTGGTATCCACAGTCTAGCATTCAAATCCATACTGAAGCAACTGCCTTTACAAGGAATCGAACCTATATATATATATATATATATATATATATATATATATATATATATATATTAATCTATTGATTTACATTGTCATTTCAGTCTTTCTTATGATTGTAACGTTTTTGAAGCGCAACTGAAATTCAAGAGACATTAGTCGTAATCACCTTTCTAAAAGTGATGATGTCCACAGGCAGTTTCCTTGTGGTAAACATACTGAAGAATTCCATTTGTAGAGCTGTTTGTCTCTTCTGCATTTCGGTGGTTTTAATAAACTTCTTTGCAAAAGTGTGTTTCCGTAAGTAAAAAAATCAACCACCTCATTTAACTACACGGGAAAACATTTCAACTACTCACTTCCCTTGGTAAGTCTGGTATAGGAATACTTATTGTCTTGAGAATAATTTTTTCAGAAAGAGATTTGTATTTTTTGTCAGGATGCTTATAAACGTCTAGTAGTATGACCTTATAAAAAATAATATATCATATATATATATATATATATATATATATATTATTTTATAAGTAACTAATTCGGTTACCTGGTACTATCCGGGCTTTGAGCAGAGTACAGTTAGGAGGTTTTATTTAAATATTTTTATTTCTTATGTGTATACAAGAGGAGAATGAGGGGCTAATAGATGACATACCGACAATAGTTTTATCTCCAATCTCTTATTGTAAAGCTTGAAGGTACACAACATTTTTTAATTGTCCGTCCGGAGCATAGAAAATTATTTGGTGTGCCAACTATTGAGCAAATTATATATAATTGGCTGTCTGAAAAACATGATCTTTCCAAGTTAATGCCTGCCGTACAAAGTACTCAAAGCCATACAAAGTACAGAAAGCTTCTGTACTCTGTTGATAGTCATAGCAAATGCAAGCACGATCGTCTTATTATTCGAAAATAATCTTTTCAATAATGTCGATTTCCATAGTAACGATTTTATTTTCTCGCTATATTTTTGTAAACTTAATCGCAATTTTATGTTGGTTAGAGGCTACATTGAGCGAATGAAAAGGGGTGGGGGTAGTTTTAACAATTTTCCTCTTGTTTGGAACTGTTAATGTGCAAAATTTCATCACGATCAAAATAAAATTTAAATTTTTATAAAAGACAAACTTGTACTCAGACATTCTTTTTATATAGATAATGAATTCTCTGTTAATATCTTTATCAAATAATGCAATTTTTTTATTGAAACCATTAAGTATATATTAGTATATTTATTTAAATTTTAAAATATATTTATTTTTAAATAATTGACTATAGATAAGCATTTTATGATGGTTATTATAATTAAAAGGTAACGTGAGATCTATGTCAATATTTTCTTTTTGTTTATATTCATGTTTATGAACATAAACAAAAAGAAACAGTTTTACGCTTATTAATTTGAACTTTCCATAAGACAATCCGAAGTGAAAATCTGTATAAATAAAAGCCAATGTTTGTTTTATATTTACCCTAATAAATCAAAAACTACTTAACAGATTTCACTGAAAATTTCACTATTTATTATTTGTTCCCGAATTGTTTACATGTTATTATTACCATAGTATTTAATAATATAATCATTAAATAACATAATATTTAATCACGTAATAATTTTCTGAGGAAGTCGATATTTATTGAAATAGACAACGATCGATATGGACAATGACAATCAATATAGACCAAGACATTTAATTTTATAATAGTAGGTTTAGGTTATTTATTTATTAATTTTCTCCCAAACAACTGAATATTTTTTTCTTTATATGTTCATTAATAGGTAAATTAACTTTAGTATTTTCATTAAAGGTAAATAACAAACAGAAAATTCTGTTTAGAACGATGTAATTAAACTCTTTTATCTTAGAAGTTGGTTCCTGATCAAGATGTAAAAAAATTTTAATTTATTAAAGCGGAGCACTCATAAAAATACTGTAGTTTTATTAACTCACTCTCTGAAAGCTTCTAACTCTGTAAATTTTAACTTTTATTTAAAACTTTTTATGCACTTATTTGAACATTCTTGGTTCTTCGAATCTTTAGTTGTATTTATAAATATATTAATTTCTTTAATAACCTTATCTGTACATATTGAATATGTAATAATGATTTTAAATTTTTTAATGAAAAATACCTTAAATTAATGAACGATGAATTATTTCTAATAACTAAATCCATTAACGGGAACTGATTAATCATTGTAATCTTAACAGTTCATTACCTCCGAATAATATTAAAATTGTTGAAAGAAATCTCGGTTTAATACATTAAAAGCGATGTCTCCTGTCCTCATTGTTACAGTTTGTCTCGGGGGAAAACAATGTCTGGTAATCAAAAGGATCTGCAACGGCACTTAACGGAAGCATTAAGTATTTATCCCTCCATCAGCACCATGACGGCTTAGTTAAGCTTTCTATCCTTGCCACAACTTAGGTCTTGTGTCTGCTTAATTGCTGAGTGTTATGGTTTTATTTGAATTCATAATTATTTTATTACTTTATCTCTCACTCTCTCTCTCTTACACAAAATTAAACAATATTATATATTTTATGAAAAAAATATTATTTTCTTTGAAATTAAAATAAATATTATTCATAAAAACTGATAATGCATGTTGTAACTAAATATTTTATTAGCTTTATTTTCTTTCTATAAGTTCGTTATATAAACCAATTTTACACAATAAATATAAATCGTTTTTTATTTTATTGGGTTAACTAATTTCATTAAGTTGACAGATTGGAGTCTTACACATACGTTTTTATTTTTATTTTAATTATATTTAAAAAGTGTTAAATTACATTGTAATAAGATATTTTTTCCGAATTAATTTTGATATCATAATCTATTTTAAAAGCTGGAAAATAGATCTTACTTATTTTTTAAATTTATAATAATTTTGTTCATATTTTATTAATAATACGTTAACAAAGTTAAGTCTAGTTAGTTAACAAAGTTAAGTCAAGTTTTAGACAAAATTAATTCTCTAAATTTTTGCAAAACATTTTATAATTTTTTCTTAAACTAGAGCCCACAAAAAAATTGATTTAATAAAGAAGTAAAACTTTTTACAAAACCAAGAAAAAGTGGAATTTTCTAACTTAAAGGTTTGTAATTTCCCAGAGGTTATGATAACAAATTTCGAACAGCTATTCATTTTGAAAATCTGTTTCTTTATCGTCGTGCTTTTCTATTTCTTTTTTGTCAGTCGTATGACTACAGGACTGGGAACAGGTGATTTTCAAAGTATATAAACTTGAATGTTTGATTTTGTGATGAGGTTGGCTCTAAAAACGAATCGCTCTGCTTGAAAATTTATAAATAAGTCATTTGTACTTTTTATCGTGGAGTGAAAACGCAGTCATTGACTTGAAAATATTTTATCAGTAAATACATCATCAGCTACACAGGCGCTCAGAATGTTATGATGAACTCTTTTATCAAAATGATCAAGAAATATGATACGAGTTTGTGCACGCGAAGGAGTTTTTATTATAGTAGTGGTGTCTTTAGTTCTTGGTTTTGATAAATTACCAGAAACTCAATACACCACGCCTACCATTTTTCCCATTTTACCTTCTAAGAGGGATGAGAGAAGTGACCCCAACCTATACATATAAGCATGATGAAGAATTAGTCTGCATAAAACAACGTATGTTATATTTGTATGCAGACGATACCGTAATTATTTTTGATAGTGAGGATAAGTTACAACTTGCAATTTATATCCTAAATAAAACAAGTAAGCAACTGGGTATGAAAATCTCGCCTGCGAAATCAAAGATTATGACTTTTAAAGGCAAATTGCCAGTACGCTAGAAAATAATCTTGGAAGGACAGATTAGAAAAAGTACGGGTTTATAATTATCTTGGTTGTGATCTATCATACGACAGAAATATAGATGTCGACAAGAAGCTGAGACGATTTGGGGAAGTCTGTGGTTTAATACGCAGGACGTTAGGGAAACAGGCCAGATGGAGACTCA
The DNA here is from genome assembly GCF_047948215.1 of Lycorma delicatula. Classification (NCBI taxonomy): domain Eukaryota; kingdom Metazoa; phylum Arthropoda; class Insecta; order Hemiptera; family Fulgoridae; genus Lycorma; species Lycorma delicatula. The sequence continues at coordinate 28,250,899 of NC_134456.1, forward strand.
GCTAAAGTTCTACAAAACAATGGCCGTGCCTATACTTACTTATGGTAGTGAAGTGTGAGTTTTGCAGAGTTGGGATGAGTCACGTATTCAGGCTGCTGAGACGAGGTTTTTGAGAGGGGTCAAATGATGTACTTGAGTAGACCAAATAAGGAATGAGGATATAAGAAGATAGCTAAGTATGATGCCACTATTGGGTACATTGAAGAAATATTGTAGGCATCATTTGATGCGTATGTCGCTTTGTAGACTTCCTTCTGAATTATAGAGATACAAATCGAGGGGAAGAGGAAATGTAGGACGCCCAAGAAAGCGATGGATGCCGGAACAGCCCAATGAGCCTAATCTATGAGGGATGATGATGACGAATTTGTACTCAACATACTTCTATTGAAAATGACTTTGCGTTGTTTTCCTCTAAAATAGTATCAGAATAGTGTTAATGAATTTTTTCAAATCTCCGACTCTTAATCATATTATTTAAAAAAAAAGAACACTGGGACGTAAATAATCATAATCTTCTTCAATGTTCTATTGGAAGTAATTACATTATACTATTAGGCGTTTTTCTGCATAAATCACCAGCAGTCATACATAATAATTAAGTCTGGTTATACCTTAACTTTTTTCGTGGCCATTTGCGTTTTCATTTCATATTTTTTACGTTAGAAAATTAAATCGTATTAACTATTATCTAAATGTAACAGTGTTATTTTTTTACGTAGATTTTTTCCTCTATATAAATTCGCGTTAAGTTTAGAGCGTAGACTACTGTGGTAGACATCCACTGTCTGAAAATTTTCGAAATATATGTTTAAAGATTCGTAAATTATTATAAGTCCTATTTATAATTTTATAAAAATCATAAAATTTTCTCCTACGCTTTCCAATTGAATTATTCTCTTTAAATCGTATTCTCATTAAATTATTACCAATAATATCGTTACAAATCGCTGATAATTTAAACGTAGTAAAGAAGGATAAGTCTTTTCCAAACTTTTCTGATTTTTCTTTGGGTAAACCGTTTATAGATAATCAAGAAGAGGTGGATGTAAACGAATTTTTTTTCTTTATTTGAAACCGCTCATATTTCATGTATTTTCTTTGATTTTAATACATTTTTCCTTGCGTTTTATAAGTTTATTTAATTGAATTTAAACCTTTATTACGATTTTCATTTATTTTTAATATATCTCATGACTTGTATTAGGTAGATTTCATAAGAAAGCTACCAACTCTAATGGTTACCATGATTCGACTTCCGGAAAATTTTGACATATCTTTGAGTTTCACATCAACCAGACCTCAAAACCATTATCAGTTCAAAAGTTTATATATATATATATATATATATATATATACGGATATATATATATATTTCACTGTTTTGTGGACACGACAACTGCCGTAATTTTGCACCAATAACTTTTAAATTGATAAATAAAATATAATGACCCAAAATCTCTCGGTTGATTTCGTTAATGGCCAAAATTGAACCATGGGGATGGAAATGAGAGCCTTTATCGAAAAAACAAAATATAGCTATAACTTTCTTATTAAGAAAAATATCGAATTCGTTTAAAATTCCTACTATTCTTTGTAAAAGGGCCTAAAGCTTACCTAGGTAAAGTTTTTTGATATCAACCATTGGTCCACGGGGTGGAAAAAATGGGACAAAAAAAATCATACCTCCATTAATAGACACAGTATCGAATCAGTTTAAAGTGATTGTTAGTCTTCTAAACATTACCTAAAACTTTTGTCCGAAACAAGTTTTGATATTACCAACCTTACGGCAAGGGATGACCAAAATGTTGCTGGAATTGTAAGATGGGACTTGTCGTATGCTGAATATGTGAAACTTTTTTCACGTGCTATCATTGTCGCGTTGAGTAAATTTGAAGTTTTTCTTAACTTAAAAGTGGAAATCTTTTTTATCCCCTACTTAGCACTGGTAAAACCTACCTCCACCTTCCGGCGTGCTGTAAGAGATTTTTTTATTGTTACACATCCCTATTTCTGTTTTCCACTCAATAGCTTCTGTTATTTTATGCTGGCCATCTTTATTTTTTATTAATTTCTATTCTACTGTACGTAAGGTTTTCACGCATCTATTTTTACTATTCCTCTTTCTTTTCATTTTTGATTTCCATATCCTATTTTTATATTAGAGTTTCTTTAAGATCATCCATCCTTCTCGTTCTTTATTTTTTTCAATCGGTACAAATAATTTTTGTAGAACCACTTAACCACCCTCCTCTGTTCACTATGCAAACCGGCTAGTTTTCTCCCTTTTAGATATACAAAGTACTGCTTCGCTTTGAATTCACAATATATTTTTTTCATCGTTTTTAATGTTAATATTTCAATAGATTCTGATTTTTGTCTTCATCAATCTATCTTTCTTATTTTTCATTTTTCATAGCTGAATTACATAATTCATAACATAACATACCTTTATGATTATATTTATGTTTAAAAAGAAGGTATAAAAGTTGTATAAACCAAAAAAAATTACTAGAATTTTGGGTTCCTTTGGAAGTTGTTTATATGATTTAATTATAGTCCAGATTAAATCATCAGTTTGAAATGTATAATGAAATATTATAGAATGAGAGAAAAACCACATGTCATCACGTTCGTAGACTTCAAGAAGCGTATGACAGCATCCATCGAGAATTATTTTAAAATTCCTTGAAGAATTTAGTCTACCCACCAAAAGTTAATAAATTTAACTGGAACAATCCTTAAAAACAAAATTTCTAAAGTGAAATTTAGAGGTGATTTTTCCAAACCTTTCAAAATAAAATCAAGACTTCGACAGGAGGATGGATTCTCCCCTTTACTGCTTAATTTCGCCCTGGAAAAGGCCATGAGAGAATGGAATTAAAAGTGCAGGTCATGTATTAAGACTGGTATTAACATCAATCTTAATTGTTTTGCATTCGCTGATGAAGTTGTTCTACTTACGAACAAGTAGTAGAAGCTCAAACACAAATCGAGGAACTGAAAAAGATAGCAGCAAAGATTGGATTACTGATCTCATTCAAGAAAATAGAAGTTATGCCCACTTTTAAAACAGAATCTCAAGTGTTACAACTAAATAATAACAAGAAATTAAAAATAGTCGACAAATTTAAGAACCTTAGCGAAATAATAACTTGGTATCTTAAAGAAAAGACAATTGAGAATAGAAGAATCAAACTTAAAAAAGCCCAACGATTAACAAGGTCCACATATAAAAAAAAATCGATATCAATATTCACTAAACTTACACATTATAATACAGTTGTAAAACCTGAAACCACATTCGCATGTGATGTCAGTCTAAACTGTTCAGTCTAAACTCTAAATCCATAACTGACAAACTCTAAAGAACTGATAGAAGAGTACTTTCTAAAAATTCTAACATTCTAAATTCTAACATTCTAAAAAGTAAACCCAAAGTTTAGACTTTGGGTTACCCACCATTTTCCACAAGGAAAATGGTGGGTAATTCTCAACAAGATTATCTACACCATGTCTGAATCAATCATCGATATCATGAGAAAACAAAGACTAACATATTATGGACACTTTTTCCGGATGGCAGATGCCATACTGATGAAAAACATCTTAGTAAAATCATAAAAATCAAAGGGAAGAACAATTACAATTGATTTAAGGAGATCGAAGAAGATGTAGAAGAATTTAAGATCACGAAAGAAATGATTCCGGGAAGAGAAGACAGGAGAATCCTAAAGGAAAAATCCATCAGATTACTCCTAAAAACGAGAAATGTATAAAATAATTACACAGAAGAAATAAGAGCATCCAGGTCTCTACGGATGAAAAACTATAAAAAAATATTGGGAACAAAAGAAGCAGGATTACTAATCTCGAACTAGTTCAAGGATTTTGAAATAATGGATTGATTAATGTGCTCCTCAGTGGGCGTAACAATAATTAAATGCTTGGGCGTAAATGTTTTAATAAATTCTTTGAAATTAAAATTCGCTAAAGTTAAATTTTTATATTTAGTTAAATTCTGGGATCTTTTTAATCGAATAATTTTTTTTAATCAAATATAAAAATGTTTTGCTTGTGTGACAGAATATTCTTTTTTTACATTTGAAGACTGCTCCATAACTGTTTGTAATTCAAGGCTTACTATGCAAAGTTATGAGAAAAGACTTCATTAAAATTCTGAAAATTATCCAGATGACCAAAAGCTTAAGCTTATGTTTTACGAATTCTGAAATAAAAGTCAGATATGGTTGTCGATGCTTTATTAAAACGTTTTAATAAGAGGAAAATGAAAGAGGCACGTAGTTATGAGAGAAGCGCGGAGCGCGGGGCTACGTCCCACGTGCTGCTGGCACCAGGTGGAGACACCATTAGCATTCCCTCGCGACAACCTACCTTCGCCCCGTCTCATATATAATTACCAGCTCGAATTTGGAATCTTTAATTACATCTGCTTGGTTACAATCAAAGTTTGCATTTCAATTTGTGCTATTCGAAGTTTCATCTCGTCTTCTCCCTTAATTGTTTTCGATATTAATTTCTGGATTGTTCAATTATTATTAATAATAATATTATAATAAATATTAGTATAATTATTACGTTACTTTTTTCTAATTCGTTCTCGATAAATAAAACAATTCTATAATCCTTATTTCGTTTATGCTAGATTTATATTATTGGTTTTCTGTAAAGCCTTCTAATTTACAATTTCATTTGAACTTCGTAATGTGTAACTTATATGAAGCAGCTGAGAAAGCAGTAGCAAAGTAACAATTGAAAGGGAATATTGGAGTAGCAATGAGTATTGCGCTCTAATATCAGAAAACTTTCCATCATTAATTCAATCATTACAAGTTTCAAAGTCTTTTATTAATACCAAACTTATAAAATTAATTTAATTTATATTACATATAAATAGATCTGAGATAATGAATTGTACTCGTATATCGAGTAGAATTATTATTATTATTTTTTTTCTTGAATTTTTACGGGCATCGACTGCTACAGTCATTAGCCCTCGTCACATTCTTTAAAAGAAATTAGTATTACCATCAGGATCGTCATATGTAAGGGTGTAAAGGGCCCTTACATTTTATTTAAAAGCACAAATTACACAAAAACATTAAGACACAAAAGACAAACACAACACTTACGGGGTGTAAAGGGCCCCGATATTAAAATTTAAGATAAGGTTCTCAAAAAGACCATGAAATTAAATATACAACTTATCAATACCATTTCTTTCTTCTACCTGTCTCGTTTATAGTTTGTTTAAGCACCCTCGGGGCGACAAGAACCGCCGTGAAGCAGTATATTAGTCGCGCCAGGATGCCGTAGCCTCGCGCCCTCAGTTTACCCTTGAGGGTTCCCCATGCCATCATTGGACACACCCCGACTCACTGCTCTTGAATGCAGACGAGCCAGTATGGCCTAGGCAAGAGGGCTACCTCCCGTCACTACACGTGCCACGCTTCGAGACTCCCATATACATAAAGAATTCCACTTAGAGATTCTTTAACACAGCTTTAAAAAAAATTTTTCAACTTTTACAGACTTCTAAGAAGTCCACTGGCGTGTAAAAATGCAACTATCTTTTCTTCATTTCCATTATCCATTTCAGCAGTAATGCCATTTCTTAGCCGGAACCTCTTTCTGAGGTCCTCATATATTGTACACTCTTCTATTGTAAGATGCTTAATTGTAAGTGTTTTATTACAAACACCGCACATTGGTTTCTCTTCGCCTGTTAACAGATATGAATTTGTCAATCGCGTGTGACCGATTCTAAGTCTGGTCACAGCTACTTGTTCACGGCGAGTCAACTTAAAGTCACTTTTCCATTTATATGGATAAGTTTTTACACAGTTTAATTTTATGTTTAAACTCCTCCAATCAGTACTCCATTTGTTTCTTACTATGTTAGTTAGACAGTTTTTAACATCTGCCACTCTTACAGGAAATGCATCCAAATCATCGCAGGCTGTTGCCTTTCTGGCAGCTTCGTCTGCGCTTTCATTACCTGTAATACCAGCATGCCCTGGAGTCCATACAAATAGGCATCGCTGTCCTCGATGGTTTAGAACATACAAAATAGACAGGATGTTTGCAATTAGGACATCCTTAATGTTTTTGTTCCGAATTGCAACAAGTGCACTTAGAGAATCGGAACATATTAGCACTCTCTCTTCGCAATAATGTTCTGTGTAGCGAAGAGCTTGCTGAATGGCAGTAAGTTCTGCCGTATAAACACTGGCAATATCTGGCAGTTTCCAAGAATGGGCTTCTCCATTAACATATATGAAGCATCCAACACCATGTTGGGTTTTAGAACCGTCAGTATAGATTCTAATATATTCTTCGTAACTACTGACGGTTGCCAAAAATTCCTGTTGGACGATAACTGCTGGCTTCTTTTTTATTTCTCCCTGAGAGAGATCCAACCTTGTATTTACCGCTGGCAAGAGCCATGGCGGTATTTCTCTTGTGGAAATTGCTAATACATCTGGAATAACAATTTCATATTTCCTTCTTAATTCGTGGTACATAATTCCGGCTGGTCTGGAATAGGTAGCACGACGTTCGTATAATTCAGCCTTAGGATGATTCATTAAAAGTTTATTATTTATATGGGCAGGAAAAGCCCGTATATTTGCTGCGTATCTTAGTAAAAGGATCTCTCTTCTATAATGTAGTGGCATTATTCCGGCTTCGGACATCACTGGTTTTTTAAACTGTGCTGGTACGGGTCTTATGTCAGCGACGTCAGTCCGGGAATGAACCTTCTCATGTTTACATTGTTGTGTCTGATGAGTGGACTCGATCTTGGAATCAATGATTCTTTCTATCATTGTCACGAGACTTGGTGCCATCGTATTAAGCAACTGCTCCACGTTGATTTTAGATATGGGGGGAGCAGCAGCTGCTTCTGCGTATGTAGTCGATGGTCTAGGTGTGCGAAGATTGACAATCTTCTTCGCTTCAGGGTAGCTGACTTTTTGAAGCGTTTTAACTTCCTGAATGGCTGTTTCTAATTTGTATACTGGGCAGTTCCTAGATCGACAGTTGTGGTGCCCTTTACAATTAATGCAGACTGGAGGGTCTTTACATGGATCATCCTCATGTATCTTCATTCCGCATATGCAAATTTCCTGCACTTCACATCTAGCTGCAGTGTGTCCGAAACGTTGACACTTAAATCATCTCATCGGCTGCGGAATAAATGCCCGTACATCAAGCCGATGGATGCCAGCTCGTACCTTTTCAGGAAGGTTTGGCCTATTGAATGTCAAAACATGCGAGGCCGAAGGAAGAATCTCACCATTTCGTCTCATAGTGACAATGTGTCACTCCCTAACTAGACATTTCCTGCACTATTTCTTCTTCAGTACAGTTAAGAAGATCACGGCAAACAACAACTCTTCTGGATGTATTAAGTGTACTATGCGGTTGGACAGTAACCGCAAATTCACCGATCTTCTTCAACGCCTGGACTTTCTGGCTTTGCATGTCGTTGATGGTTTCGACATGTAATCCATTAAACGTTTTACGGATTTCCTTAACAGGACCACCAGCACAATTAGTAATCTCTCTAGCAATTAAGAATAGACTTACCTTTTGGAAGTTACCATTCTCTTTCGTAATGACCAAAAATCTTGGTTTGGGAACATTATTTCCAAACAAAGCTCTTCTTAAATCTTTATTGATTTTATCAGCATCTTTTCTCATCTTATCACTCTCCTTACTTTTTTCCTCTTCGCTTGTGGCGAATCGGCGGTTTCTAAACGAGGGTATTTACGTGCACCCTCTGCTACGTTAGTTTGTTCAGGAATATTCATGAACATTTATCCCTTCTGTAGCAAGGCTAGCCGCCGGGGTACACCCCCACTCCAGGGCTTCTAATCTTGGAGGTTCGATCCGGTACTCCGGTGGAAACGGCATATGTCCTGGCAGAGAGCGGATGCGCAGTCTCTGCACTGGCTCCAGGCTCCTACTCACCGAAGCTTTCAGAGCTTTCATGCACCGACATACATGGGCACCATTGCTACATGCTTGCCATCGCAGGGGGCATGTAGACAACGGAAGGGTCTCCGTTACAGCTGCAATAACATTGACCCTGGCCGCTACATCACCAGCTCTAAGTTTGGTATGTGTCCACTTCCTAATCAATAAATTGTTCATATCCTGCAGGTAGCCGAAAAATCCAATCCGTCTGTTGACCTGAAGATGGAGACAGATCAATAAAGTCATACGTCCGAGGAATTTACTCGGAGCCCCGTTAGCCAGCTATATGTATTGTACATAAGTACAGCTGTTGCCGCCCTGGACGTGGAACGTAGATGTTGTGTTCCGGACGTGGGGATTACCTATCTCAGGGCATTATTATTATTATTATTGTTATTATTATTATTATTATTATTATTATTATTATTATTATTATTATTATTATTATTATTATTATTATTATTATTATTATTATTATTATTATTATTATTATTATTATTATTATTATTTATTATTATTATTATTATTATTATTATTATTATTATTATTATTATTATTATTATTATTATTATTATTATTATTATTATTATTATTATTATTATTATTATTATTATGCATGGTTACATTGCATGAAAATGCTAATAGTAAGATCACCTAATAAAAAAAAAAATAATGATAATAATAATTCATTTCTGTATAATATTTATTACAAAAATCATAACACAATAACATAATTTCAGTTAATTAACCTTTTTCTGCTAACCAAAATGAAAATTATTCTTTTAAAATAAAATTGGCAATTTTTTTTATCAAATTAACTTTTCTAATTTGACCATCTGAATGATCATAATAGAGTAAACTCAAAAAATCAATATTTTAATCCATATGAAAAATTGAAATAGCAAATCTTGATTAAAACAGCAAATTTATAATTCATAATTCTTCCACAAACCTTTATCAATCTAATCAAAATTTGTTTCTTTTATGAAAAAAAAAAAATGAAATAATTTGCTGATATATCAAAAAATTATTTCAAGGCATTAATAATCTGGTTTAATTTGGGGAAAAAATTACATCAAAAGCAAAAGCTGAAAATCAGTAATTTTAATCTGCTATAATTGAAACGGAATATCGTACAATGGAATTATATTACGATAGTTCATTAGAGTATTTCAATGTATTTCCAATACATGTAAGCACATTTTTTTAATGAAATTTTTAATTTTATTGGAAATTCGAAGTATAATTACTGTAATAGGTGAAGAAGAAGGAAATGAAAAAAATATCACGGAAATTTCCTAAACAATCTAGATTTATTCCTAGAGAATGGCGCTCACTTAATAATAATAAATTACTATTAATTTCATATTTTTTATTTGTCGATGCATTTATCGTAAAACAAATTAATTCGCAATAACAAATTCAATTACAGTACTTTAAAATATATGAATTTTGTTCTCACCATCATCATCATCTGGTGTACTCCTTGGCGATAAGTCCGTTACGATACTTTTGTCTCCATCTTTCCTTGTTCCAAGGCCTCCCTTTCATCCCCTCGTGGTTTCCAAACTTCACCTCATCTATTAAATTTATCCTTCTTCTTTGTTGCTTTCTTTCTACTTTACTGACCCTTCCAATGTAGTTTTCAAGATTTACTTTCTTCAAACCACATGTTCTAACACGTTTCTTTTTCTTTTTTGTATTTCACACATAAGTTTTTTCTTCTTTAATCTTGTTCATTACTTCCTCATTCCTCAATTTATTTTATTTTTTAATATTCTCCATCCTTCTCTATATCCTCATCTCAAAAGTCTTAATCCATTCCCCCTTTCTTCAACATCATCTACACTTCACATTCATACAACAAAATGCTGTATATTTTTGGCTAACCTCTTTCTTAACCCTTAAATTCAAAATATTTCACGCATAGTTATTTCCTCTTCTTACACCTTTTCCATCGCTACCTTCCCTTTATTTCCATTACGCTGTTATAGTTTTCTGTCATTATAGTCTTCAAATATTTTTAATCTTTTAATTTTTTTCTATTATTTGCCCTAACCACAAATCCTTTTTATTTTAACTTCCATTACTTCAGTTTTTCCTATATTTATTTTCATTTGGCTTATTACAAGTGCCAAGTCTGACTGGATTCGACATTCAGAAATTTCCGTAGAAATTTAGTAGAGATGCTACCGCTCCGCTAAGTAGGTTGGCGGAATAGCAATTAATAATAATTCAGTTGGATTGTATTTAGTGTTGTTTGAGACGAAGAATTTTTACTTATTCATGAAATTAATGAAGCCACTTAAGAATAGCCAGGAGTCACGTGTATACATAATTGTAAAATTTTATCTTTCTTTTGTAATCAAGAAAAGCTTTACTACTATAACAAAACAGAGGTGTCAAATTAAAGTACATCAGTTTGATTAGTGTTAATTTGTTAAAAGTACAACAGTTATCATTTAAAATTTTTTAATATTTTAAAAATAATATTTATTTATCGTTGGATTTGTTTAAATCCTCTCTAATTTGATAGTGGGAGAACAGTCTTAAATATTTTATTTTATATTTTCGCCCTTCTAGCTAATTTATTACTTAATTTCTCGCATTTAATTTAAAACCTTAGAAAGAAGAAAAAAAAAGTTATTCCATAGGACAGAACTGGATGTCCGTGCCAAAGAAAATAGAAATAGGAAACAATTTTTTTTTTTAATAAATACTGGCAATTCATTAAAAAAAGCATATTACCTGAATAAAATATGTTATTACTTATTGAATTTTAAACTTTTTATGGGAGATGAAACTAAAGGGTGTACTAAGTAATTGAAGGACTTCTAAAGAGTATTATATCAGCTATAACCTGGTGTCCTATTCAAATATATTTTTATATATATATAACTGAAGTTTGTTTTAAAAACGTATAAAGTTAACTACGTACGTGTAGACTCGGTTAATATACCTCTTTCCTCCATTAGTTAGAATTAATTCCATTATTTAACAAACAACAAAGAAAGAACAGCTGAAATTTTCCTTCCTGTATTACTTTAATTTCATATCTAATTAAATTAATGAATTAAAATAATTAACAATGATGAATATTTTATTATTCGAAAGAGAGATTAATAAGCCAAAAAATTAAATCAATTTTTTAATATTTGTCTTTGAAAATTTGTATTAAATTACGGTTTTATTCAACAAAATACTCTAATGAACTATTGTAATATAATTCCATTGTACGATATTCCGTTTCAATTATAGCAGATTAAAATTACTGATTTTCAACCTTTGCTTTTGATATAATTTTTTTTTCCAAATTAAACCAGATTATTAATGTTAAATAATAACTGTTCAAAATAAAAACATCTTTGTGAAGAATCTGTTACTACGTAAGATAAGTTAAAAGTGATATAGGTATTATAATTTAATATAAATTACAAACCAGTGTTTGTAATTTCCTTTTAATTTTGATTTTGTGAAGTTACAAAACTTTTAAATATGCGTGCAAAAATTTTATTTTCAATAAAAATTGCTCTTGAAAAAAGTTTATTTATAGTATTTGAAAAACGTTCAACTATTAAACGTATATAAGATTGTAAAGTCATTTTTATTTGTAGTGAAATCAGATAAGGAAGTTTAAAATACGTATATAAAAGTTTTTGAAAATTGTAACCTTTCACTATACACGTAAGAAATGCATGAAAAATTCAATTATAAATATATCCATCGTTTCTAATTTTTTTCTTTTTTATACATATCACACCTTTCATAGGTTGACACGAGTGAAGAAAAACTACAGAACTGATATAACAAACTTCTTGAAATCTACTATTCAATTTCCTTTGCTTTTATACTTCCAGGCTTTCAATTCTACAACACAATTGATTCTGGAAAAGCCTGTGATTCGACCAATAATCCATTCATTCAATGACCTTTAGTTATACTGCTTTTGTAAGGATAGCGCTGGAAGAAATATTTTTAACTTTTTTTTTACCTTATTAAAATGTTTTTAGCTGTTATCGATGTCAGCCAAATCTCTACTTGTAACATTTAACCATTTATTATCATTTTTACTTTTTACCTTTTTTACACTTTTTTTTATATAATTCTTATATTTCGAAGTATTAATTTTAAATATTTCTTAGTATTATATAAAAAGTATCTTTTGAAGTAATTTATTTTAATACTATATAGTATAGTGAATAGGCCTATTACATATTAAACACTCTATTACAGATTAATTTTTTCTTGTAGCACAAATTTCCTTCTTTTTAAATTCACAACTAGTAAACTAAAAAAATCAAATTGGAAGGAAATTTATAAAAAATTCAGTATAAAATAGATTTGGGGTTATAAGCTTTTTTTTGTCTTCAATCATTTGTTTGGTTTGATGCAGCTCTCCAAGATTACCTATTTAGTGCAGGTCGTTTCATTTCGGTATACCTCCTACATCCTACATCCTTAACAATTTGTTTTACATATTCCAAACGTTGCCTGCCTGAAAAATGTTTCCCTTCTACCTGTCCCTCCAATATTAAAGCGATTATTCCACGATGCCTTAATAAGTGGCCTATAACTGTGTCTTCTTTTAACTATATTTTTCCAAATGCTTCTTTCTTCATCGATTTGCCGCAACACCTATCCATTTCATACTTTATCCACCCATCTGATTTTTAACATTCTCCTGTAGCACCACATCTCATAAGCTTCTAATCTTTTCTTTTCAGGTACTCCGATTGTCCAAGTTTCACTTCCATATAAAGCGACACTCCAAACATACACTTTCAAAAATCTTTTCCTGACATTTAAATTAATTTTCGATGTAAACAAATTATATTTCTTACTGACTGAAGGCTCGTTTCGCCTGTGCTATTCGGAATTTTATATCGCTTCTGCTTCGTCCATCTTTAGTCATTTTATTTCCCAAATAACATAATTCTTCTACCTCCATAATCTTTTCTCTTCCTATTTTTACATTCAGTGGTACATCTTCGTTATTTCTACTACATTTCATTACTTTCGTTATGTTCTTATTTTTGTCGTGCGGTAGTTCTTGCGTACGACTTCATCCATGCCATTCATTGTTCCTTCTAAATCTTCTTTTACTCTCAGCTATAATTACTATATCATCAGAAAATCGTAGCATCTTTATCTTTTCACATTGTACTGTTACTCCAGATCTAAATTGTTCTTTAAATAATAAGCTTAAAGAAGAAATATTACTAAAAGATACCTCGGTAAATGTTTACTATATTTGATGTAAGTTTTTAAAACCGTAATTAATTTTTTCTTTTTATTCTTCCCTGCGTATTGTTATTATTTTTTTATGTTAGAGCAGGCATCCATAGCTATGTTCATTAGCCCAGTGGAAATTATTCGCGTATGAAAAAATTGTCACGCTTGACCGGTATTCGATTCCGGGGACCTCCGCTCGAAATGCCGATTCGCTATCTATTATTCTTATTACTAGTACTACTACTACTAATAATAATACTACTATTACTACTACTACTGCTGCTGCTATCATTAATATTTCTGCTTACTAGCATAATTGATCAATCAACTGAATTTTTGTATCAATGAATAAATTAATCCCGGAGATCAGTTTTGATAGACCGATCAGTATTTATTTTTACAACATATTTTTACGGATAATAGAATTTAATAATATTCAATAATATTTCATTAAAATTCTCCAAAGCATTTATAAAAATGTACTAGGATAAAAATTGTTATTCCGTGAAAATAAAATTAAAATAAAATTACAATTAAAAAGTAATTAATTGCTTCATAAATAACGCAAGAAATACGTTATTAACAACGCATTTATAAGCGTTATTAATGATTAGAAAACTTACAAAAAACGTTGCTTTTTAAAAAATATAATAATTGTAAATGAATAAAAAAAAGTTTGTATATATATATATATATATATATATTTCTAAGTTTATTCAAAATAAAGTAAAATTGAAGCAGATTTCTCTTTCTTTTGTTATTTTCAAGTGATTCTTGTTATAAAATATTATATTTCAACTTTATATTAAATTATATCATGCACATTTTTTCGATTTTTTAGCTTTTAATAGAAATAAACTTTTATATGCTTTTTTACAAATTACTTTCTTCTTACTAATCTTACAAAATAATTTAATGATATACGTATATTTTTCTTGAAAGTATTTTACTGAATAAATTAATGTTAACTGAGTTTTATTAGTAGTTCTTTAAAGTTCTTTTTAATGTAAGTGCATTTAATAAATAATACTAGTAGTTCTATTTTATAAGGTAGCTATTATAATCTAAATTAAATTTTAAATGCTTTATTTATGATAATATTATATTTAAAACTGCACACTACTATATTTCATTCATTATATGAACTAATTTTGTTTAAAATTTAAATTCAGTGTGCTCATTGAAAATTTTGAATTTTAATTTTATGTAATGCGATTAAAAACTTACGTTCTTATTATGGAATTATTTACTTATCTTTTTGTGTTTAAATTAGAATACACAATTACATTTATATGTTCTTTATTACAACTAACGTAATTTTTAATAAAAGAAAAAAAAGAAAAAAATTATAATTAAACAATATTTAACGTAGTTTTATTCGATGACATAAATTCTCTTCTAAGAAGCTGGATTTATCTTATGTCTATTAAAATTTGTAAAACCTCAACCTCTATTTACCTCAATTTAAATTACATTTTTGGTAAAGATGATTGATTATTATTGATTTCATATTCTTTACCAACCACCATTAAGTTAGTAAAGACAGAATTAGAATACTTTCTGTTTACGTAACTCTTTAAACATACGTTTAATATAATCTAACATAATTTTTTTTGTAAAAATAACAGTTATAAATAAAAAATAAATTTACCCTGACTTATAAGTGGATTGTGTTTTATGATTACACATACTTAATTCACGGTTTGTTATTTCTTTTTTATTTGAAAAATGGGTCTTCTGAGACCAGTGCTAGGTATTACTCATTTTCAGAATTATTCCAATTCTCGTGACGAAAATGAGTAAGAAAAATGGTATGAAACTGCTGTTCATATTTTAATAGTATAATATTTCTTTCTGTTAGTCATTTTACAAGAATTAAAATTTCCTTTTGAGTTTTTTTTTTACCGCACTGTTTAATTTACAATCGGCTCCAATTTACCAGAACCATAAGTAAATTTGAACACAAAAAAATGACTTGCAGAAAGGGGTTTCCATCGAAATCCCTCAAAGAACTTTATATGTATACATATCTTATACAGTATACCCTAAATCATGCAATAAACGTAAAAGGTACATAAAAAGATGAGTCCAAAGAAAATCGATTGAATACTGTTGAGAAAGGTCCCTTTTCAATTTATAGGCTAAGCCAGGAAGCCAGATCTGATCAAAGGCCTGCTGAACATTCCAATAAAACAGCCGAGGAATGTGTCTTCTCTTCTAGGCACTAGCTGATAACGTTAACAATCTTGTGTGTTCGTTGTATTGTTGAGTGACAACGTCTGAAGTCGAACTGATAGCCAGGAGTAACACGCACTTTCTCCAAAATCGGCCATAGCCTCAAAAGAAGTAATTTTTCAAATATCTTCGAAAGAATAGGTAACAGGCTTAACGGGCTGTATGAAGCTACATCATATCATAGCTTGGCTTACCCGGTTTTTAAATGCCATTAAAGAGATGTGTTATATAATGGATGCCCTTGAATTGAAGATTAAAATTTAATAAAGTATTTTTTATAATAAATAGATAAATAAAATATTTTTTTTAAATCTGTATATGCCTCGATATTCTGAAGTTGTAATCATATGATTCTTAGGGATGCCTAAAATCAAAACAAATCTATATTTATGAGGATTTTTAGTATCAAACATTTAATTAGATTAATCTAATTTTAAGTCTGCACACATAGGCTTTACGAAATATATTTGCTCTTGCATCATAGAGAATAGGCAGGTTATGAATGCAGGGTGAGCAAACATTTACGCAAACCTTACGTAATTCATTTATCCACTGAAGTGAGAAATATGCTTTTAAGTTGTCACTAATGATTGGGGTGGTAATGCTTTACCTTATAGTAATAATTTATATACAATAATCAAGTAATCTCTCTCTACTTTATCTGTCAGTGACAGCTGTGCTATAAAAAGAATATTATTGTTTTACACAACCTTCAACATGCATTTATTAATGAGAATTATTTTAAATCGCAATCGTTTTTAAAGTATCAGGAAGAGTTTGTTATAGTTTCCTTGATTAAACTTACCCAATAAGTTAACAATTTTATGCAGAATCAATCATTTTAGAGATGAACTAAACCGTCCGGCCAGCGAACAGTTTTAAATGATGAAATTTAGAAAGTGTCCGTACATCCTTTGAATGATTACCTCGCAAGTCAGTAATAAGCCTATCTCAGCAGATTCGAATGTCATATTAAAGTGTACGTAAATCCACAAATAAATTATAATTACTACCGTATTGTATTTACATTATGAAGGTATTGCGAGAACCAGATAACGGAAAAAGAGTCATTTTTGCTAATGTTTCATGCGATTTTATCGCGGTAATATTCATATCTTGTATAACATTTTCTTTAAATGATGAGCCACGATTTCATTTAAATGGCTATGTAAACAGTCTGAACAACTAATATTGAAGTGTAGAAAATCCTCACCTTTTCCGTGAGATTATATTACATTCAGAAACGAATGGAAGTAGGTGCGCAATTTCTCGGTAAGAGAATAGTGTATTTCTCACATAAAACGTTGCAACTAAAATCTACCAGCAGATTATAATTGACTTCTAAACACTGTTAGACGAAAATAAACGTGACTGCTGATTGCAGCAAGTTGGTGCAATAGCCTGTACAGAGAAATTCTGTGGAAAGAAAGTTATTTTCTTGAGTCTATGATCATCTAGGTCGACATTTTTATCTTTAATAATTTTTTCTTTGGGTTTATTTAAAAGAAAAAGTACTCAGATATAATTACCGTAAACTGATCGATTCAAACAGAACATTAAAATCAAAATATCACTGCTAAAACCATAAAAAAAATTGACTGCTAACATGAATAAACGTGTTAATGCTTGTATAGCTAAAATTGGTGGACATTTATTGTAAAAAAATTACTGAAATTTATGAAATTATTTTTTATTCATTTGTTTCTTCTTAAAATCTAATAAAGTTTTTTCTTGTATTTTTTTTTTTTTTGTAAATAAATTGCATAACTTTTCGCTCAACTATGTTATCTTGTATAAATTATTAATATAAAATGCTTTCAAAAAATTAATTTTTATATATCACCTTATAGGCACTAATTACATTTATTAATTTTATTGTGAAAAATAAGAACGTGGCGTTATTACAGTTTCGTTTTTTGTAGTGCGTATTTTGAATATTTAATTTAAATCTCATATAGAATCCATTTAGTTTTGATTTACTAGCTAGTGACTCCACTAGCTGTAATATCATGAGCCGCTCAAAAAGTTTCAGAATTTATAATTTCAACAATAATTCACTACTACCGATTCTTCTTGCTGTTTCTGCCTTCTTCCTTCCTGATTATCTTTTTCATTTTTTTACCTTAACTAAGTTAATTTAATTTTCTTAATTATTTTTATCAATAAGGCTTATTATAGAGCCACCTTTACTATTTAAGATTAATAAATAGCCCACCGGGCTGGTCTAGTATTAAGTTGTCGTCATACATTGTTGTTTAACAGTTGATAACATAATAAGGTGTTTAACAGTTGATTTTCGAAATTGACTGTTCTGAGTTACAAATCCTAGTAGAGGTTAGTTGCTTTTATACGGATATGATTACTAAACAGTGAATAGCGGTGTACTTTGGTGGTTGGGGTTCAATTAACCATACGTCTCACGCCTGAATGTGCACAAAACATCTCATTTACATGTTATACATATCATCTTCATCTCATTGGGTCGTGTGGGGGTTGGTTATGTGCAACGTATACATTAGAAAAATAAAAATACTAATAAATTTAAAAAATTGATTCGACTTTGATTGATGTACGTTAACATTAAAGAATAAAAAACATAATCTTTGATGTACTTGCTTAAAAAAACTTTATTTAAAAATCTATTCAAATAAAGTTATAGATTATTATCCGTTGACTAATTTTCACAACCCCATAAAAAGCCTGCTTGACCAAGCAATCGCCAGCGGTGTGTTAACTCCCACATTGTTTACTCCCACTCTGTTGTAAATTAATTTTTATTACCATTTTTTTCAATTATGCGTTTTTACTACTGCTATTATTGTTTTTTTTATAGTAAAATCATACGTAATACACTGTAAAGAAGTACACACCGAAAAATTATTAATCTTTATCCGGTTAAATTTGTATGGCGAAAATGATATGATAATGGTGGTCTTTTTGAATTTACAATAAGTTAAGATTCATGCCTTGTTAGTAAAGCTATGCATATTAGAATATATAGTTAGTTATGTAGTTTTGTAAATTATTATCTTTATGCTAAGTAAATAAATCAAGTAATTAATAAAACCTTAAAATAAAAAAATGTAACGGTGTTGTTTGTGCCAGTGTAAAATTAAAAATATACTGATGTTAGTAAAATAAGAAAAAAATAAATTTAATTACAAATAAAATACAGTAAATAAATAGTAATTCCAGCTTGCGATTGCACTGTTGAACTTTTTACGAGGTGTAATTCTAATAATTCCGACTAAAATTTACGCTTGTATTTTCTGTTGCCTATTAAGAGAAAAGATCTCATGTTTTTTATATATTTTCAATTAATTAAGTTTCTCCTAAGAGATATTTAAATATTTGGAAAACGATAAATTCGGGATTATATATATATATATATATATATATATATATGAACAATAACAACCACCCGAGTAATAAATCAGGAAATTAAATTATTGTTAGACGGTATTCAAAAGTAACATTTAAACATATTTTAATATCCAATTAAATTAAAATCTGAAAATGAAAGTAAGTTTTTTATAGATTTTAGAAAAATTAATAATACTATTTTTTATTATTGTTTCCAGTTATAAGAAGTAAATATGAAGGGCCAGAAATAAATAAGGTCTTAAATTTTGGTAAATGACTTTGGTGAAATAACCACGTACATAATCCATTCCATAGATTTTACTAAAAACTATTTAGAAATAATACTATGGTTTCCAATTGATTAATAATTAATGAGGAAGTGCTCAAACGAATAAACGAAAATAGAATCCCTATTGAAGATTCTTACAAGAAGAAAAGATATATTAATTGAAGAATCTGTTCAGACAGAGGGGATTTTGAAGACCGTTATTGAGGATGCGATTAAGGGAAGAACCACCGAGCAAAAGGAAGGCTAGAATAGGCATGAAGGTAGATCATGAAAGCTATCAATAGCTCAAGAGGAAGGGATAGGAAAGAAGACTTTGGAAGCTCGCGCTGCAAGCCAATCTCGGATTAATGACAACAGAAAGAGAGAATAATTAATCAAACATGTTAATACTAATTTGAAATTTCGTATATCTGGAAACAAAAATATACGAATACGTTCGCTTCGGGTGCAAATAATATTAATACTGGTTAATACATTTCCTGTAATTACAATCTGTAGACACTGGTCTGTTACTAAAATTTAAAAGAAATTTTCTTAGTGAACTGTAACGTGACTGAATCTTCATTTAGGATAAAAATTTAAATATACAAATCTTTTCCTTCTTTTCTTTACTTTTTTTAATCTCTTTATTAATTCAAGAGTAACAGAGTTGGAATCTTAGGAACGAACGTTTTAAAAACTTTCCAAATCACAATATTTTTCAACTACTTGAACAACTGGAATGAAACTTTTCTAATAAACTAAAAAGGTATGCGAGAATATCTGTTTATACAAAAATATTTTCAATTGTAAATTACTTAGCAATTTGTATAAAATTACAAAATATATATATATATATATATATATTTCACCTCAGCGTTACTGTAGTAATATATTTATAAACTTTTAAAATGTTATATATACTAATTAAAATTAATTAAAACTTTTAAATTTAAATGGTTGTACACGACAATAAATTGTCAAAAAATAATTAGTTGAGTTAATAAATTATACATGTTAAAGACTGTAAGCTTTTATTAAAAATGAATTTGACAAAACTTTGTGAAATGTTTTATAATATACAGCAGTATAGGCATATGCATCAGTTATAAACTAATTAACAAACGTTGTTCTACAGAATAATTTTTTTATAATAATCGTACATGGCAGATTTATATATAATAAATACACTTTCCAAGCAATACATGTATTTCCTCATTAGAAAACATATGGATATATTTACGTCTTTAGGAGAGCTTAAGAAACGAATTGCGTGCACTATAGCAGGCAATATCTCTGACAGTTTCTCCATTTGAAACTTTTTTTTTATACAAATTGTAATAATACTGTTCTTATTAGGATTCTCTATCTCTTTTTATTTTAGAAATAATTCTGACCATTATAACTTTTTAAAAAAATTTTATAATTTATATTTTTTGTTCAAATGTTTATCGAATTCCCTTTTACATCTGTCGATTTCCCTCATGGATATTTAAATTTAAAGAACAAAACTACTTATTAATTAAAATTGTTTTTTTTTTCAACCCCAGAATTAAATTTACCTTGTTATATATCTTGAAAATATTTTATAAAATATTACAGTTTAACTAAATTGAGAGAGTGAATTTTGAAAAAAAATAAATCAATCAAAATATTTATACTTTTAAATAAATACTATATATGTGATTCAAAAAGGACTTCACAACTTTAAAAGCATATAAAAATGTATTTAGATATCTTACAGATTCGGTTTTGATCTCATTTCATAGCAAAATACATCAAGTATTGACTCACGGAATTAATTAGTACCGAATTCAGCCACCAGCGCTGTTAAAAATGGATACATTTACTTGTGCTCGCTGTGTGTTTTGGTTTCACGATTTGCAATCAGCAACTGGCAATTCAACGTAATTTTCGTAGAGAGTACGGTAAGGAGCTTCCCAGTGGGCATATAATTTACTCTTGGCACCAAACCTTCGTTGAGACAGGTTGTTCTGTTAAACATATAAAATCAACACGCACGACTCCCATGCGTCCTGAACTTGCTACTGAAAAACTTAAAAAAAGAAAGCTTTGCATGTAGAAATAAACTCGACGTGCAACACGTGTGACTTGGCATTCCACAAACTGTTTGCCGCGTATTACGTAAACGATTTCACTTTATTTATTTTCTTTTCCATCCAAAAGATTGCACTTGAAGCCATACAAACTAACCGTGGTTCAACATATTACAGATGACGACAAAGTTACTTGGCTGCAGCTTAGTGTGGAAATAATGTATAGAATTGCAGACAACGGTACATTTTTTACAATATAATTTTTAGCGATAAGTCAACCTTTCCCATCAATGAGAAGGTGAACACACATAACTACCAAATAGGGGGTAGCAAAAACTCTCGTGAAACTTTGCAGCACAATTTAATTTCTTTAATTTTTTTTTTATAATTGTTATCTTCATGGATGTAATCATTTATTGTTTGAAATTCAAACTTAAGAACAAGAGGTTGAGTTGCTGACTGCGGTTGCGTTTTTCTTGCTGCGAGTATTCATGATTATTATTGCGGTTTTCATTAATAGTTAGTTATGTTGCTTTTTCGTTTTGATGTTCGTTTTTAGTTGTTTAGTGATGTTTTTAGTAGTTTGTTACATTTTTTGTTGAGTTATCGTTTTTTTTTTTTCTTGCGACACGTTTTTTGTTTATTTAGTTGTACGTTTTTTTCTGTTATTTTACATTACTTTATGTGTTTTGAAGTTAATTTTCAATTTTCGTGTATAGAAATTTATTTTACACTATGATGTTCCAGAGGGTAGCGTGGATTCGGTACCTGGCTTATGCCGGTAGACTGTGGATGAGTCAAGTCCTTGTTGAGCGATCGATTACCGGCGATCTATCTGGCGGAAATGATGCGTGTAAGATAGATCTTGGAAGGACGGATTACGTTTTAGTAATCGATTCGACGGTTGGGGATCGCGGTTTGCCTCTCTCATCTGCAGAACAGTTCCCCAAGTGCTGAATGATGGACAAAGTCGATCGTTCTGTTTCTAGCCTGGACGGATCGGACAGATTTTAAGGCGCACCGTTGAGTATACGTGCAGGCGGGTAGGGAAGCGGAATTTTGTTCTTTTTTCGTTTCTGTCTTCAACACTGATGTCACAAAGCAAGAAGCGACCAGGTTGGCCACTGACACCACAGTGGTTGTCAAGGCGGAGGAGAGGTCCTATGCTGATCTCCTCCGCTCCGTGAAGGGTGCAGTGTCGCCGAGTAAAACCGGGGTCCTCTCCGTACGGTAGGGCGAAGGGCAGGATCTTCATCTCCGGGTGCAAGCCGATGGTGGTGCGGCCGAACAGTTGAGCAGAGATATCACCGAAAAAGTGGAGGCGGGAAGACGCTTTCACGACGCAGGATGATTTTCTCAGGGAAATTCCTAAAATAACTGGCGAGTCGGTCACTATAGATGTTTTTTCAATGCGGCCGGCTTACGGCTCGACGCAACAGTAGCAGTGCCGCCCCTCCTTGCGGACAAACTGCAGTCTGATGGGCGTGTTTGGATTTGGTGGGTGGCCTGTCGTGTGACGCGGCGTGCCTTCGACGAACTCTGCTTTAGATGCTGGAGTCCAGGCCACAGGGCGAAATTCTGTAATGGCGCAGATAGAAGTGGCCATTGTTTTACGTGTGGTAAGACCGGCCATATACTTAAAGATGGTAAGCGGGAGCCTTGATGTACTGTACATCCTGCAAGTTGTACGGTCATGCGCCTGGAAGTCAAGGATGCAAGCCGGGTCTATCTGCTTCACGGTGTCTTTGAGGGTCATCTGCACCCGGAGAGGTGGGATGCTTCGGTTTTACACCTTCAATGATCTAGTGGGGACTCCTTTGAGATGCCATTGGGAGAATGTAGACCGTAATCCTGGTGGGGGACCCCAAAGGGGTTCCCAGTGGAGGCGTGGCGTCAAGGCCTGTGTTCCGGTGGAAAGTTACCTTTTGGAAACTTCTAATTTGAAGCATGGCATGCAAAAAGACCGAGTTCCGGCTGCCTGGGCGAGGCCTTGCGTCCTTCCGAAGTAGTTTGAGGCAAAGGCACCCCCCGGAACTAAGTTTATGCTTAATTGTGTGTCCATCTTCGGGGGGCGGGGAAACAACAGATGTATAAAAACAATTCTAGCTTAAAAATAAAAATATTGGATAGAATATAAAGATTTTATAGCAATTTCATCATAATGAATATAGGATTTGTAAAAGCAATTTGGTATAGAAAGAAACTTTTTGGAAAAAAACTTAGTTTAACTGACACCATTATGAAATGAGTTGAAGAGCAAAACTGAATCATATATGCTGCATCTTGAAGTTACTCTAACCCTTTCATTTTTTCGTTTTTTAAACAAAAGTACGTTTTACAGTAATAAAAATTTGATTTGTGGGATTTTTAGGACTAATTACTTGTAGCTCTATGACGGTTAATTTTAGATAAATTTGTAAGATAAATTAAAGATTTCTACTCGCATATATTTTAATCTGTGAAGCTCTTTATTTTTGTTACGAAGGTTGATTACTAAAGGATTTTGAAGAAAATTTCTTTAAAAAAAGATAACAAATCCCTACAGAAAAGCAATATTGTAATTTTTTAGAATGGTAAGTAATTTTTCAGCCAATTAATTGGTTTCATTGTACAAAGAAATTTGTTTCTTAATTCATGATACTAAGACACTTATTTTTATTTTCTTGAAATAAAAAAAATCTGGCGAAGTATTGCCGCTATTAACTATTTTTGTTAATGAACTGACGATTTACTAGACTTATCGGCTTGGCCGGAAAATTTTTGCAAATTAATTATTAATAGTCTTACTTTAATTTACATAATAAACGTTTAAATATAATTAAAAAAGAAAGATTTCCCGAATTTTTTTGAATTTTTGAATCTCCTTATCAATGCGGCATTTTTATGATTAAATGATTACCTAAATAAGATTTAAGCATCAAAGTTTCCAGATTTCAAAAAATTATAAAAAAACGATTTTGGGGTTTCCTTAGTGTGTGGGACAAAATAGTATTTTTTTCTTTTTAGTAGTAAGTTATCCTTCACAAAATAAATGTTTAAAAATATCAAAAACCTACAACCTTTCATTACTTTATAAGTACCTTTTTTAGTAATATGATATTGCATTTTATTTTGGGTCCGGGGTTATTATAGGACCCAAAACTAATAAAATTTTTATTTCCCTTATACTGGATAAAGAAAAATGAAAAAAAAAATTATAAAAGTTAAAAGAGTTGAAGCAAAAAACAAAACCAGGAATATTATACTTTTAATGAATAATTTTTTTTTGTCTTCAGTCATTTGACTGGTATGATGCAGCTTTTCAAGATTCTCTATCTAGTGTCAGTCGTTTCATTTTGGTATGCCTCCTACATCCTATGTCCCTAAAAATTTGTTTTACATATTACTAAAGTTGCCTGCCTGCACAACTTTTCCCATCTACATATGTCCCTTCAATATCAAAGCAACTATTCTAGGATGCCTTAATAAGCGGCCTATAAGTCTGTCTCTTCTTTTTACTACATTTTTCCAAATGCTTCTACCTTCATCAATGGCGCAACACCTCTCCATTTGTCACTTTGTCCACCCATCTGATTTTTAACATTCTCCTATAGCACCACATTTCAAAAGCTTCTAATCCTTTCTTTTCAGGTACTGCGGTCATCCAAGTTTCACTTTCATATAATGCTGCGCTTCAAATAACTTTCAATCTCATATGGGACCATAACTAAATTTGAGCGATGATGATCATGGGAAGAGATCTCGATGAAACCCCTCATTAAAGCATATAAAGGTTCAACATTTCTTATATAAGAAAAGCACTTCTACAAGTGGTCTAAGAAAACTTCAGTACTTAACATAGCGTAACATTTTATTTATTTATTATTTTTAATATGCTATTCACTCAGTTTCTGTTAATGATGACTGTTTAACAATCGAAATGATTATCTAGCTTAGTTAAAGTATATGATTTAGTTTTAATTAAAGGTTTTGTAAACAGTTTAAAAAGCTTTTTCTTAATTACAAAAACGTAGATTTTGATAGTAAATAAAAAATTTAAACTCCTTCGTTGATATTTAACTTTTTTATTCATTAAATGTATTAGATTTTTATTTATTATTTAACATTAAAAATATTAAATTTTATAAACGGAATAAAATATTTTCTCTAATTTAAGAAAAAGAAAATTTATAAAAAATGAAAATAAAATAATATTGATAACACTTTTAAGCTTCTTTGGAAATATAAAAAGTATTTATTTATTTTTTAGTATTTTTACATTAGTCACGTGATGAATATAAGGACATCAAACCTTAATTATTTATGACATATATAAAATATTAAATTGACAGCATTTTCTAAAAAACGTATTTTATTTAGAACTAGCAGATCCGGCAATGCTTCGCTATTGCCGAAGAGTAGGAGAGAAAGAGAGTATAAATGAACACAATTTAAAATTTGATAAAATATTAAAAACTGAACTTCACAAATTTTACCTTTCACTTATTCTCCTTCCCCTTATCCCTTTCCAACTTCTTCCTTTCACCCTCCTCCCTCACCTCTCTCCCTGTTTCCATTTTACTCTTTCCCGTTCTCCCCTTTTCCCCGTTTTCTATTTTCCCCTTTTTCCCTTTTTCCCGCGCGTAAATCGGTCCATTATTTTTTGGTCTTTAGCGGACACACATACGAACATGCCTTTTATATATATAGAATAAAAAAGTCTGTTTGTATATTTGTTTGTTTGTTTGTTTGTTTCGCAAATATCTTGTCACCGGCCCCACCTAGTGGGTATAGTTTTTTGCAAAAATATTTATTTTCACGTATCTAATATTCATATAATGAATATGAACCAAATCGGTCCATAAATATAATTTTTCTAATTATCTTAACCCCAGCGTCATCTAGCTTGTCCAAACTAATTCAGAAGCCTTCCCTGGCATGCGTCCAACCATTCCCAAAAGTTTCATCGATATCGGATGAACGGTTTAGGAAGGCATAAGAGACATACAGACAGACAAACATTCATTTTTATATATATAGGTAACACATATGCGTTAGAATATTATAATTTTTGAATTTGGAAAATGGTAATACAGAAGTTTACTGAAATTAATGAACTGAATTTCATAACAAAATAATAATAGCAGTAGTAGTAGTAATAGTAGTAGTAGTAGTAGTAGTAGTAGTAGTAGTAGTAGTAGTAGTAGTAGTAGTAGCAGTAGTAGCAGTTACTGTTTCTTCGACTGAATTAAATTAAAATAATTTTGATTAGCAAAACAATAAACGTTATTCAATGGTAAAATAATTGAAAACACGATTTCCCTATCAGTCCTAACATTTCACTGGTAATTTTGGCTGGCATTGCGTTTTCATTTAAGAAACTTTTAATCTAAAGAGATGTATTATAAAAAGAAATAATAGGTATTTTTTTAATATCAAATGAAAATCCGATTATTGTAAAATAGGGTTATTATATCCAGCGAATGAATCTCATAGCATGCTATGTTTCCACCCTATGAAATTTGTTCGAATAACAAAGAAATATATAATATAATGAATTATATTCAACGTTTTCACTACGTTTATTAGAGAATATTAAACTACTTTTCAGTAAGATTAGCACGCAACTCATCAACAATACTGCTAATTACTAAATCTTGTTTTAGAAGCTTGATTTACAATACGCAGGAATACGAGGTTGTTGAATTTACGTTTAAATTCAGAGCCGTTGAAATGTTTGTCTTCAAGTTTGTCAGGTTAGCTTAATGTGGTTTACGGTATAAAATATTTCATCCCTAAGTCACAAAGGGATGACACGGTCAACTCCTATGAGGAACAAAGACTGTGCCAGTAGTGCATACTAATGACACCCGCTGTGTGGGACCGCTTTGATCCTTCTTTTCAGGAAACTACGAAACGGAAGAGTACTGAATCGTCGTGTTGTATTGACCTAACCCTTTCCTACAAAGCTGTATTTCGAATTATCACATACTTGAGCATTCATTTATATATTAGATTTGCAAATGAATTCATACATCCGGGTAACGAGTGTCTTGTAATTAACTTCTATGTTATTACCAAATCGCATATAATTTGTAATTGGATTTTGTTTTTTTTTTTAATAAATTAATTTATTTCTGATCCATTTTGAATTTATTCTCATGAATAAGTATCACGGATTACTTGATTCCAAATTGTTAGTTGTAGTTGTGTATCAGGTAACAATAGTTAATTCATAAAATCGAGTTCTCAGTACGATTAAACAAACATAGGAAAACATTTATGAACATTCAATGTCAAAAGAAATTTGTCTTTTTTTTTTGTTCTCATCTTTCAAGGAATGTAAAGTAATTAAAAATTATCCAAAGATTTTTTGGTAATATTCACCAGGTTTCTAATACTGTTAATTGTATGCATTATTATTCTTTTATATTCCTGTTATTTAAACGTAAAAATAATTTTTTAAGATAACGTTTTACAATTTTGTAAAAATTCTTTTTTTTAATTTAAAAAGTTCAGCTTTTAAAAATTCTTTCGTAAAAGAGGAGAAACCTGTTTATTAAATAGATTTAAAATCAATACATTCAAATTTAACCAATTATTTTCAAAGATATTAAAAAAATACTCCAAAAAAAAAATATGTCTGTGAAAGTTAACGGTGTTACAGCTCGTAAAATTTCTATTCTATGTTAGCATCTTTGCAAAATCTCAGCTTTATGGAAAGTATCAGACATGCTTATAATTTTATGAAAGCGAGTGTTATTCCTTGTAGCAAAAGAATTTATGCTAGCAATATCCTCCGGGGCTACATAAACTTACCCTTTTTTTCATACAAGGACACAAAATACATAAATGAAATTTTTAAATCATGAAGATACAAAATGGGAAGCCATAAAAAGGATGTAAAATGTAATTTAATGACTAAAAATATTAATGACAGCTAATAATGGATTGTCCAAGTTAGTTATACTTGCTAAATGATACAATTACAAAGCTCCTACTACAAATACTGACACATATAAATTCATTTTATGAAAATATAATGCGATAAAATATTAAATATAAATCTGGTTTAAAAACAACGATTTTAAAAATAATCTTTTAACTAAAAGCTAAAATAACTACTCATTCCTTCAGTTAGGAATAAATAATAGGATTTTACCTAATTAATACCATATACCAGATAGAATTTATAGATTTTACAATAAATGACATTTTTTGGGGAGAATCACGTCCTTTTTTAAAGGATTAATTTTTTATACACTCACTAATTAATATATGAAAAAATATCCAGTTATTTGTACCTCATAAATAATTTATTTCTCTAATACGCAGCATCTGAAGAATAATACAGTATTTTTTAACGACTTGCAGTCTCAAAATGTACATATTACAAAAGTCATTCAAATCATAAAAAAATTTACGCCTAAAGCCTCACATTACTATTTCTCTTTACTTCAAAGTTTGAAACTTTTGATAATGCTAGCGGTGTGTAAGAGATATGTTAAACATTACTCTTTCAAAATAAAGTAAATTTACCAAAAATACAGTACAAGAAATAAAGATATTTTTTGTTCTAAATTCTAAATAGGGAAATGCTCTTTGATAAAGGACTTCACTATAAGGTACTGCGATAAACTGTTTAATAGTCTCTCAGTGGATTTGAGAAAAAAGCTAATTTAAAGAAATATAAAAGAGCTCTGTTTGATTTATTGTCAAGATGCACTCTTATTCTGTAATGAATTTTATTAAGCTCGAGAAGAAAAAAGAAGATAGTTTAACGTGTTATTCAATAATTTTACATAATCCTTTATTTCATCATTATTTTTACTTATTTTATATTTTCAATTGTATTGCTGTGTAAATAACTAAAGTGAAACCTTAACATTTTGTATCATATATATTTGGTATGTAATTTTAAATCAGCCATTTTAATTTTTAATTTATAAATATAAAAATATAAAGAAAAATAAATATAAATGTATATTAATAAATATTTATTATTAAATATTTTTTACAATACTTATAGTTTTAATATCAAATACATGGTAAATAAAGTGAAGAATTAATTTGATTTATTTTAAAAACAGCTCTCTTCCGAATAAAAGACATTATAAATTCTATACATGAGACTAAACGTATTGAAATATGCCACTAAATATTATGAAAAATTTATTTGCAGATATAGAGTTAAAAAAACTAAACTTATTTTAAGTGTTACTGTAAAAGTTTTTCATATTTTTTTATGAATTTGTGCAATGAATTATCTCAAATTTTTTTTTTTAGAAGATTCAAATATTTTAAAAACAAAACATTTGATTAAATCAAAACATAAATTTTATTTTAATAATTTGAACTATTTTAACTAAAACAGAATTTATTTTATTACGTGCTTTTCTTTAACTTACAATGGTTCAACCGCTTCCACAAATCTTGCATTAAACTCAATTCCCGACGTCATATAAAGGTGAAATTTTACACAACGTAAGTCTGGTGACAATACAATATTTCGTTGTTAATTTCATACATATTTTTACATACAGAACATTTATATACAAGTTACCGGAAATAAAGAGGATATCTTGAGGAACGGAAATGAAACGACAAAATGTAAGTATCGATTCGATTGATTTTGACTGTCGATTCAGTCTGATAGATCAGGTGGCTGTTGAAGTGGATTTTAATAAAGCTAGTATAAATTTACTTTGTAAAATTTATATAAAACAAAATTATTTTTTACTTTTTTCGTCTATTTTTTTTTTTTTTTTTACTTTGTTGTAATTACTTCGTAAAGTCAAAAAATCTGTCTATCTTCTTGTCACTTACGTCGTAAGAAGAACGTGTATACAAATTTTCATCAATTTATCTTTGGTAGTTTTTGCTGGACGTTGATTATGAATTACTCACCTCATGTTTTTTACTTCCTTGCACAAATTAAATGAAGCATTATGATCGTGAAAAATTTCGGTTCTAAGATTTCAATGGAAATATTCATTTTGATCATCCCTGAATCCATTTTGACCAGCTTCGACGTGATGTCTGTACGTACGTATGTATCTCGCATAACTCAAAACGATTAGCCGTTGGGTGTTGAAATTTTGGATTTAAGACTGTTGTAACATCTAATTTTGCACCTCCTCTTTTGATTACAATCGACTGGACACAAAGTATCCAAAGAAGCCCAAAATCTAAAACAATTTGGATTTTTGACTTCTTCTTAACTGCGGTAATAAGGCCTCATTAAGAGCTTTTCAACTATGGTACTTATAAAAAAAGAAAATAAGTGGTACTTATTTTCAATGGTTCCAGAGTTATAGCCAAATAAAATTTTAATTAATGAAATATTTGGATCTTATAAGGGGAAGGCACATCGGTTCGAATCCGACCTCATTTCTGACTTTATTTTCGTAATTTACATATATTGATTTATTAATTATTATTATCCTCTGATTGTAAAACGTTTTTACATAAATAATAATTTAATAATTTTAAAGAGTAAAAATAATAGCAATAAAGGGACTTTTACTCTAACCTAATATTTCAGGTAAGATTGTTGAATTAAAAATTGTTTAAATATTTGGTGTCAATAAAAACGAATATTTTAGAAATTGTGAACTGTCCACTTTTATTAAAGAATTGGAGGATCGTATCTCACTTTCAAATGAAATAAGTTAAATGGAGTGCAGAAAAAATGTGTATATGCAATTTAATAGGTCTACAAGGAAACCATGTGATGTCCACATCAGATTTTTTAAGAAAAAAAAAGGGTTCCTTTACGTTTCACCCCTTCCCCAAATGTTTGCAAGTTTTCACCTGGAAATAATTTAAAATAGCAGGAAATATTGATCTTAACAATAACCAGGTTGGAGAGATAATCCAATAACTCGATATAATTTTATACTAATTTATTTTATAAATATAATCTAACTAAACTACGCTCGCTTTGTTCGCTTAACATTGACTAATTAACAGTAATGTTTTGAGTATTTAAATAATAAATTCAGTAATTATTGCAATTATTTACTATTTAAATAACCGAAACATTACTGTTAATTAGTCGAGATTAGCGAACGAACCGAGCGTAAATAATTACATTTATAATTTATATCCATAATCAAAAGGAATAATGCTTATATTTTTAATATGTAAAATATGTTAATATGTTAATGTTTAAAGTGACCGATATAAAACAGCATGTTAGCGTGTTACTGGGTTATTGGGTCATTTTTCCAACCCGGTTGTGGTTAATATCAATATTTCCTGCTATTTTGAGTTATTTCCAGGTGAAAGACTTGAAAAATTTATTTTGGGGAGGAAGAAACGAAAAAGTACAAAAGCATGTTTTTTCTTTAAAAAAAAATCGTACTAAAAAGTAAAAATATTTTTTTTTCACGAAAATTGCTTAAAAAATTTCTTTAAAATTTTTTTTTAATTTACGCATGACTAAAGATTATTTACAAATAGTAATAGTAAAATATTAGTTATGTACAAGGCAATATTTTTAAAAGTAATTTTTTTGGAGACAAAATTATTTTTTAGTAGGAATTGGTTTATTTATTTTGTTGAAGAAAACATGTATTTTTTAAACATCATTTTTTAAAATTCGTTGTATTTTTTAAATAATTATTTGCTATATCAGTTTTGACGATAATTATAAAATACAGGCTCTTTTAAGATAAAATATTGTTTCTTATGTTTTTCTTTATTTATGTAAACATAGTATTTAGTGAAAAATAATAATGCAGTAACAGTGAATAATAATTTTATATTTCTTAATATCATGTTTTTTTACGGAAATTATATTTTTAAATTTTATGAAAAAATATTGTTTAAAAATTATCATGGTAATAATATTTATTTTGATTTGTAATAACGAGCAGTAGACTCCGTACGGATAGCATTTTGATGTAATCATTACATCAACTGCATTGTGCTTGACTGTATATTATGTGAGTAACAAACGAATTGGATGACAAAACAATTCATCGTACTGTGTGTATGTAATGTAAACAACTATTATGTTCGTAGTTAGACGATGTAGCGTTGAATGACGGAAGCACACGAAAACCTGCGAATGACTCCGAGTCTTAAATGCATGACAGTATAACCGACACCAGACCAAACAGTTGAACGTCGTTTCGGTTCTTCTCTTAAATGATTTTAATCGGGACGCTTGATTGAATTCTACAGGATCAAAATGTTTTGAAGTGTTCACCTGTTAATTTAAGCATTTAAAAAAAAAAAGTTGTTTTCGATAAACATCCTGACTAGTATTTCACTGATGTTTTACGTAAGTATTAATCCAATTGCTAAAGTGATGTAGGTTATATACATGTTTTCATTTTAAGTAATATGTAGAATGGAATTAATTTAAAAAGCCACCTGCTGTAAATTTATACTGTTACTTTTAAATAATGTTGTTCCTGTTATAATTTGGTTTTGTTCTAGCTACTACTTTACGATCACTTCTTTATTATCTGTATACTTATTTTTTTTAAATGTGCTGATAATTTTTCAAATATTTTCATTAAATAAAACTTCTAATCGTATTTAAATTATACGCTCCTTGACATATTTACTAAATATCTATTTCGTGAATTTACAGTATAGGACTCGATTCGAGTTGGTTAATTAACCTAACTTCAAGCAAACATAACCTTACGGCTGGTTTAAGCCAAAGACGACTCGGTTTTTAAGTTACCATTGTTATATTGCTCAGAGCTAAACTGTTGAGTAATAATAATATTTTTCTATCTTTTCTGTTATGCGCCCACACTCTGTTTACTTTTATTTACTTAACATTTTCTAATTAGGTCATCTGAAAGCAAAGTTAGTGTACGGAGAAAAGTAACCTATAAAATACTTTTAAAATTTTTGCTACATAGTTAACTCACACATATAACATGTTTTACAGATTTAACAAACTAACTTAAACATACCTGTAATAACGGGATATTATTTATCATACAGGTATATTAATTTCTGTGCACAGGACGATTTATTAACGTTGCGTATAAATAGAAAATTTTAAATCTCTATCTTATCTTAAGCCGTACAAAACATTTTTACAAATTTTTTTTCTAGCCATTATTATTTAATCATTTAATATGATGATTTAAACAGTGTTGTAACTGTTTAAGTTGACAGTTTAAACAGTTGTTAAAACTGTTTAAAGTTAAACTGTTTAAGTTTTTTTAAAAACTTATGATAATAAGTTTATATAAATTCGTGAGAAATAACAAAAAAAGGACGTGGAACGCTTAACAGACAAGACCTTTATCTTTTTTATGATTTTTACAGTTATTTAAATATTTAATTTTCTTCAATGAATTTTAAGATACGCTTAATCGTATATTTTTTATTTATTTATATTTTTTTTTTATTTTAGCTAGTTTTGAAAAATAGAGTACTGTCTAATTTGATTTGAATGGCACTCAATTTAAAAACGTGTTATAATGATAAATAATGTAAAAAACTATTTAATGATTCTTAATTCATAAATATCGTAATTTACGCGATATTTACAACAATCTATTTAATAAAAAAAAATTCTTATAATACAAACCTGGTTCAAAAAGTTAAAATAATTATTAAAAGATTAAAGCCCGTATTTTTTATTCACTACTAAAACATAATATTGGGTAGGATATTCCATTTTATTTTGCTGTGGTATATATTGATTACGTAATTTGTTCAACAGTAATTTGTTTTGTTGCTTTGAGAATGAGTTTAATCCCTGTTTGTGGCTTTAGTTATACGCCAATGAAATTTGTTTAGTTGGCTTTTGACATTTATTAAATTTCGTACTTGTTAAATTATGATTGCTATGCTTAACCGCAAAAGGAGTTAATAACTTATTAAAGTTTTTTATCATATAGGAAGTGGTAAAATAATTTTAAACGTGCGTGCGTGTGTGCGTGCGTGGGCATGTGTGTATGGGTGTGTGTGTGTGTGCGTGTGTTTTGTCCTATGAAAAAGTGATGTATTGCGTTTGTAGTATTATAGTGTTTATGAATTTATACTGTATTTATGAGGTGTTTATGGTTGTGTAATTAAAATTCCACTTACCAAAAATTTAAAAATATATTTCCAAGTACTTTCGGAGTTGCTACTCCATCATCAGGGATTTCTTATAAGATGTAAATTCAAAATTCATATGTCACGTGTATAATTATATTTAAATGAAAATTGTTACGTTCATTATAATCGATCGTCAAGAAATAAAAACTAATTTATACGTCATAAGACTGTAACGTCATGTCCGCAAGATGTTTACGACTATTATTATTGTGTACTGTTGTTTTGTAATTTTTATTTTTCATTAAAAAATGAAATTTTATGTATATGTGTAGACATATTTGAAACTTAATAACTTTTGACTGGATTTCTGATTTTGGTGAAATTTGACACAGACAGTCGTGTTTGTGAGGCAATTTGTTAGTAAAGATTTGAGGTCAATATATCCAGGTAGTAGAGGAGATAGTTTCTTTGGGATAAATTTTCTCAAAATTTTGCCAAAGTAACCCCCATTTTATGTTAAGCTCAGTACATCAATACATGCTTATCTTATCATCATAAAAAAAATTGCCCCAAAATTGTCCCCTTCCCCAAATTTGAAAGAAGTTATCGTTTTTTTTATTGCATATTTTTTAACCGAATTTATTTTTATGTCTTTCTAAATATAGTAGTAGTGCAAGTGGCCTAAAAAATACTTTGGGGACAATATTAGAAACGGAGGAGCTGATAAAAATTTAAAAAATATAGATTTGGATTTTTTAAAACCTTTTTTAGTTTTAATATTACAATGAAATGTATACGTAATTCACACCCCAAAAGAATCTTAGATAGCATTTTGTTGGTTATAAATTTTTCAGTGAAATTCTTATTTACTTTCGTTAAATTAACATAGTAAACATAGATAAATTAAAAACCTATCTTGGGAGATGATTTTGGGGGAAAAAATTATCGATTTATTAAATTCTTTAAACTTTTTTCATTTATCATTATATTTTCACTATGTAAGAATAAATAATCAATGCAAAGAAAGTATTAACTTTGTTGTCACCTTTTTTCAATGCATAAAATAAAAAATAACGAACCAAAAAGTGCCAGAAAACGTCATAATTTTAAATTACTCATAATTTTGATATTGAAAAGAAAATTAAATTTGATATTAATAGACAAAATTAATTATTAATTATATACAGTTATGGATTCAATACTGATTCTGAAAAAAATTGGAATATATCTTATTTACGATCAGTTATTCGTTCTAATTGAAAGCATTTATCGGAAACGCCTTATACCCAAATTATGTCCCTCGTAAGTCACACAGAATTTGCACCAAAATTTTTTTTATTTTGTACTACACAGTATAATATAAAATTTACTGACTAAATAATTTGTTTTCAGTTAAATTCGGTTAAGAATAGGGTTAAATTTGCTTAAGATTAAGTTAGGTTATAGACGGCCTACGTGGCGCGAATGGTAACGGTCTCGGCCTTTTATTCGGAAGTCCCGGGTTCGAATGTCGGTCAGGCATGGCATTTTTACACGCTAAAAAATTGCCATTTCACCTCTTACGGTGGTTTCGGAGGCTAAAAATAAAAGTTTGGTTATAGAAGGTTAAGAAAGAAAAATTTTGAATTGTGTCTTCATTATATAAATGACGGTAAGTTTCTGCCAAATTAATAATTTTTTTTTTTACCACTACTCACCTGGGCCGGTCGGACTGGTTGGTATTGCGCCACCCAGGGGAGTGTCTTTTAAACTCTAACGAGCCTCCTCGCCTACCGGCTGTACGTCTGGCATGGCAGGTCGGTTCGCCGGTGTCAGCTCTTTTGAGTGTTTGCTACTTTGCCCAATTTGGTAGCCACACCATACCTCGGGTAGCCGTGACGTGGCACCGGGTCTTTTACTTCACTTTGTTCTTCATCGAAGCCTATCAAACCCTTGGAGTCCTCAGTGGGTCATTGAGGACGACACACCTCACACCTGGGGCCGTCCGCCCTTCCCTATTCGAACACTAGTATCCCAATCGTTTCTCATCCATGTCTTTCTCTGATAACACACCATTTATGAATTCTGCTACTTTTTTCCAGTTTGTTTCATTCCTGAGCATATAAACTAGTAACTAGGAACGTAAAAGATATATATATAATTCGGATGAACGGCGTTTTCTACGAATAATTTCAATTGTAACGAAACTTAGGCCCTAAATAAGGTATATAAGTTATAATCTTAAATATACCTATTTCATCAAATTCACAGGCGACTCTGTAACTGCGTATGATTACCAATTAAATAAACATATTTTTTTAAAAATTAATATTTAATATTAATTTTTTATTTTATACATCTATATTTTTACATATCTATTTTAATATCTATATATCTATAATGAATAACAAAAAACTACTTTAATAGCAGCCTTGATAGTTTATTATAGTAGTAAAAAATACGAAATTTTTATATTCAAGATTTAGTAATTAAAGTTTTAATTATTTTAGAAATTTTTTACTTCGTAAGTTGGCAATATTAACAATTAGTTTTCTGCATTGAATTTGAATAATTAAAAAACTTTTTTAGAAGTAAAAATGTATACGAAGCATTTTTATCAGTTTCCTAATCAAGAATTGATTATATTTTAAAATAAAATATACCACGATATCTTCATATCGTGAATATAAGGATAGATTTACCAAAAGAAGGATTCGTGTTGAAGTTTTTTAGTATAAACGTACGAATATTTCATCCATTTTCTTCGTATTTTCTTGACCGCCAAAAACAACGTCGTGTTGATGAGTGATTCATCAAAGTCAATGAAGGACGGAACTTAGAAACAGCTAAATTTCCCATTTTGTTAATTTTTCTCGCAGTAAAAAGTACAATGAAAATTTGTTTCATTTGAAGAAGATTTACCGACTAGAAATCATACTTTAGTCTAAATTCCTGTCACTGGCTTCAAAAAATGTTTATAAAATAAGTTGTATTTTATTTATTGACTGTGAAATTTTCATTGTTTAGTTTATTATTTATATTGCTTTATTGCTTATCTATGTTTCCCTTTGCTGATCTACATTTATATGAATTTTTTTCTTTTCGTCTCACCAGTAGAACGTATCTTTAAATTATTTCCGCTTCTTTGCGTGACGCTCAATACACACACGCGCGCTCGCACATATTACAATTGGTAAATTTGTTTAATTAATCCTTTGTGTTCCCGCATCAAATTTTAGCATTTTAAGATTTTTTTTTTCTGTATAATGGAAAATGTAGTTTTCTCTTTGCATATTAATTCTGCAGTTTCTATCGAAAAATTTTTTAAACCAGAAAAATAAAATAAAATTAAAAATTATCTTTAGAAGTTTTTCATCGTAAAGTTCTACTGGGACTTAAATCACAGTTCCATAGACTCTTTTAAATTCCTATTTCGTAGATAAAGTTTTAATCTTTGGAGGAGATATTTAATTTTGTTAGTATATTAGATGAATTCACACTCTGAAAAGTTACAAGCAGTGTAACATTTTAAAATTATTATGGTTTATAGCGGGATTCTTCAACGTAATACGAGCTGCACGATGGAATTTTCCCATGTAGATACAGATGTTTGTTAAAAAGCTTTTCTTGTTCTTATCTTACCAAAGTGTAGTCTTGAAATTCTCTATCCTTAGATATTTGGCATTACGATCTACTGTAATTTAATGTCATATTATCTTTACTGGTGTCTCTTGTGCTTCTCTTTATTTGAGATTCTCTTTAATTACTCTATATATGGATACTCTTTAGTTAGTGTCCATATTTCACGACTGTGTTTTAAAATGCGACAAGACCAGTTCAACTTAAGAATAGCTCTAAAATACTTTTCTTCTTCTGCTTCTTCTTCGTAATTGTATTTATATCATTTACTTCAAAATTTTTCCAGAAACAAATTAAAATGTATTTGATATCTTTTTTTTTATTGTGCGAATGAATTTCTGAATAATTGGAAAGAATTCAGTATTTGTATAGATTTTTAACTTTAGTTCTACATGTTTATAAATATATAAAGTATCTCGCTAAGAACTAGTATTTCAGTTAAGAACAAAACTCGGTTTTTCCAACAATATTTTTATTGTAATATTACATACAATTTAGAAGGTTAAATATGAAATATATCGGTCAAATGACCGCCATGGCTCCACCGACAGGTGTTCACCATTTTAATAAAATTTTCAAGTTCACTATTCACGCGCGATTTGTAAATTCGGTTAATTTTGAATGCTAATGCCTCGCTCCATAATGGCATCGGTACATTTTAATACAAAAACAAATATTTATGATAAATTATATTTATTTCACGGAAACATAATACGAAAAAGTATTGAAACGAAATGAACTGAACGGAGAACTAAACATTACTGTCGGTAATATTTAAATACTAAATAGTATTTAAATAATAAATTCAGTAATTATTACAATTATTTATTATTTAAATAATCTAAACATTAGTCGATGTTAGCGAACGAATCGAGCGTAGGTTAACTTTGGTTAGATTATATTTATAATTTATATTTATAGTTATAAATAATAATGCTTACATTTTTAATGTGTAAGATATATTAATATGGAGAATGTTTTAAATGACCGGTTTAAAACAGCACGTCACTGTGTTATCGTATTTTTCTCAAAAAAACTGGTTACTGTTAGCATCAATAACTCACGAAAATTTTGAGTTATTTCCTGGTGAAATACTTGCAAAATTTTGGGTTATTGTTAATATCAATATTTTCTGCTTTTTGGAATTTGGTAATATAAATGATTATATCGGGTTTTTCTATAACGTGGTTATAGTTAATATCAATATTTCCTGTTATTCTGAGTTATTTCCAGATAAAAACTTTCAGACTTTTGGGACGGTAAAAACGAAAAAGTACAGAAATAACAAATAAAAGGTAGATAAGAAGGATCATGCCTACATGATCGAACGTACACATTCACATATCTGTAAGTCATTCTCTTCAATATAACGACAAATTTCGTTCTTCAACTCTAGAAGTGTCTATAGGTTATTGCCACACACTTTATTCTTCAAGTAACTCCAGAGAAAATAACGTAAGGTCGCACGACCTTCCTGGCCAGTTCTTATTTAAAAAAAATAAATATTATACGACCTGGAAATTTGGTTTGCATTAATTGGATTTACGTATTTTGTGGCAGGTTGCACCGTCCGTTGGAATCATACATTTATCTAACCTACCATGTCCATACCTTCCAATTCTAGCAAAAAAAATTCTAGCTTCGCACAATAAAGAACAGTCATCTACCATAACAATAATACCAGCATCATTCTCGATGAAATAGAGCCCAATCATCACTCCAGCACATGTTGCGCAACATACCGTCGCCTATTGTGAATACATGGGAAAGCATGTGAATAATCTTTGGGTTTTCACTGTTCAAAAATTGACAGTTTTGTTTATTCGTGAAGCCGTTAATGTAGAAATGAGCCTCGTCATTAAATATTATTTTACGTTGAAATTCATCATCCACTTCCTTATATTCTAATACTAAATTCACGAAGACTCTTCGTTGTTGATGGTATCTAGGAAGCAGATTTTGTGTCATTTCAGGTTCGTATGTGTTAAAGGTTAAAGGAAGGTCCTTTGTCAAAATTCGTTATACTGTAATTCGTAATTTCGTTGTCGCTCAAGAAATGTTTAATTGTTGTCCTGCATGGCGAATTGTTGCTCTAGGATTTATTGTTACACTCTTACTCACTGCCGCGATGTTTTCTGCAGACCGACCAGAAAGTTGAGCACACGGGGTGTATCATATTTCAGGGAATAGGTTTGTCCAAATTTTTTAATCAATTCTTCAGTTGACCGAGATGAAAAGATTGTGTCTACCGAAAGGAGTACATAATTTTCTCATTGTTTCCGCCAAAGAGACTCATTTTTTAATGAGTTTTTATGGTAAATAAACGTTGCTCTAACATATAATGTGGCATTTTTAATAACCTTTAAATCTCACTAAGACAAATATCAAATATGACGGCTTAGAAATATGTAGTTCAAAAACGACGCGTAATTTAAAGAACCAATTCTTATTGAGCTATCGTTTATACATATAAAATCATTGTCAGTATCTTTGTAGAAGATATGAACAAAAGCCATAACATCCTTTTTAATTAAGAGGATTTGTAATTATACACGATTATGAGTTTTATGACTATTATTAAGAAAGTCAGGGCCTCAAAACCATAAATTCTTAATAATATATGATGTAGTATACAAAATTTATTGCTAGATAACTTAAGATTTTCATAAGACACAAATATTTGATTCACCCAGTTAGATTTTATAATATGACAAGTTAAGTAAATCATCCCGGTCAGGCATGGCATTTTCACACACGCTAAAAATCATTCATCTCATCCTCTCAAGAAATTTATAACGTGGTCCCGGAGGTTAAACAAAAAAAAAAGTTAAGCAAATCGATTAATCAACATTATGGAGTATTTCAAGCACAACACAACTGAAAAATTTTGCGATATTTATCTCCAGACATATTAGGTAAAATTCATAAATAGTTAAAATTGTTTAAGAAATTATTTTGCTGTTTAGCATAACTACTTGTTCAGCATTAGTTCATAATTAAGGGCTTTAATTGTAGAATAATTGTATTTCACTTTTAATTAAATGAATATTAAAATTCCACTCTCGTTTCAAAACTTCAAACGTTAAAAAAAAACAAAAAACAATTGAATTACGAGATAAACTGTTACAAGTACCTTTTATACAAAACCTTTATCTAATGAATATTGCATAATGGGTAATTAATTTTGTAGACAATAAAAAATAATATTGATTTGTACTTAAAAAAAGACAAAGAGGAAATGACTGTATTTATTCGAGTACCCCCCGCAATTTTTTGGTGGAATTGGATAGAAAAAATAAGGGTGCGGGGCTTACTTGAAACATAGCCTTTAGACAGGATAATTTATGTAAACGTTTTCTTAGAAGTACCTAAATTCAATCATATAAATGTAGTTACATAAGGCTTTCGTTTATAAATACCGGAACCGCTTATACAGAATACATCCTTAATTATTAACATCCTAAATTATGAATTTATTAACAGTTTATGAATTATTAACATTCATATTATCGAAAAGAACGAAGTTACAGTATTTTATAAAACTGATTCATTGTGTATAGGCTGCATCCGGTTCTAATGACATTACAATTACAGCATCAGTTACCCATCGTCTTCTTATCTATTCACCATAGTCATTGTATTGTTTGTATATGTGGACGGTTATGTGCATTTTATCTGTTATTTTATCTTGTAAAGTTTAATACGCTTTTATTTTGTTTAATTACGGCTATAATTTGAGTACAAAAGGACAGCGTCTACGATCTTTTAGAGTAAATGAAAAACTGCGCGTTGTAGAAGATGATGAAAAAATTGGAAATCGGGCGGCAGGAAGAAAATTTGGCGTTGATGAAAGCTGCATTCGAGTCTGGCATAAGAAGAAACAACTTCTGGTGAAAGGCACTGGTAATAAAAGGGCTTTTCGTGGCTTAATACCAAAATTCACAGACACAGAAAAATAATTGTACGACTTTGTAATGGAAAAAGAAATGCGGTTATGCTCTCATGACAGAAATGTGTCAATCCTATGCTCGTGAAATCGCTAAATCATTCAATAAAGTTGATTTTAAAGCACGCCGTGGATGGATAACACGATTTTTTGCAGGAATTGTTTTGTATATACGACGATAAACGACCGTTTCTTAACGACTTCTAGACGCTTATGAAAAAAAAAATATTACATTCTGACAAATACATAATAAATCTTAGGAAAGATAAAGGCTATTTGAATAGCCTTCTCGAATACGTAACGCTGATCAAACCCCTATATATTTTGAAATGCCATTTATAAATCCGTAAACAAAGAAGGTGAAAAAGTGTTAAAATGAAAGCTGCACAAACGCAAAGCTGTACTGCGAGGGCGTTAAATGATAATTGTAAACTGAGATACGGAAGAGAACAAGACTTGTTCATTGGTTTAATTTTTATTGGTTTTCTTTCTGATTATATGGTTATCGTAGTAACCGGCGAGGGCGTTAAATGATAATTGTGATCTGAGATACGGAAGAGGACATGTCTTGTTCATTGATGTAATTTTTATCGGCGTTTCTATTCAGTTAATATTGTTACCTAAAAATAACATCAATCGCTTAAAGTGGTCGCAAGAGCGACTGAATATGCTTTAAATATGTTATTAAAACCATGTTATCAAATTTTTTGTTATGCTGTTAAAATAATGTTTTAGTTTTACACAAACTTAAAAAAAATATTTCCAATTAATTGTTTTAAAATAAGTTTATAATAGCTTAGGACATATTTCTTTATTGTGTGATTAATTTAGACTAATTTTATATATTTTATTATTAATATATTTTTTAATATTGTAATACATTTTTTTATCATTAATAAAAAAACATGTAAAAAAGTAAGTTCATAAATGTAATCTTCAACTTTATCGTTTATTATTCGAGGGAGGAGAAT
This sequence comes from Lycorma delicatula, assembly GCF_047948215.1. NCBI lineage: Eukaryota > Metazoa > Arthropoda > Insecta > Hemiptera > Fulgoridae > Lycorma > Lycorma delicatula. Next base: position 28,293,592 of record NC_134456.1, read on the forward strand.
GATTAAATATAAAATTACATTTAGATCCTGAAAACTCATTAACATCAAACTCAGCTTTGTTATTTTGGTTTTATATAAATACCGTAAATTAAACTGCTTATAATATTACAGTCTCCTTTAGGCACATTGTTTATTTTGATATAAATAAATTTGTAAGTGTTCGTATTGCCTAAATCTATACGACAGAATAAAAAAATAAATAAAAATAAGATGAATTCGTAATGTTCGTTGTAAACGTAAACTGATATAACACTATACTGTGTAAAAGGCTATTTCAGTGTTTAAGATTATAAGAAAATATATAAAATTTCGGTAAAAGGAGATAAAAGAGTAGAATCAGCATTTCAAAGGTTGGAATTTTCCTTGAATCGAGTAAAAGGAAAATTCATGAAAGCAGTATTTGTTTGAAGAAAGAGCAACCGACACGAGTGAATGGGATTGAACATAGATACAAGCATATAGGTTATATTAGACTATCGGATGGAATACCGTACTTAAACATTCAAGCATAACATTTTTCAGCTGTTTTTCTTGTATCAAATATCATTTACAGCATTTGGCTTGGAAATCACAGAATATTTTCTTTATCTTTGTATAAATACGTCTTTATTTTTCCACTGAAGTAACGTTTTTTCTAAAACAAAACAATCGTATTGATAAATTTTAATGTACGAGAATTGTATATGTGTGTATATATATATATATATATATATATATATATATGTATATATACACAGAATATGCAATATTCTTTACTAATTATTTTTATACAAAAGAAATTTAAATTTACGGAAATAATATGAAGATAGAGTTTATTTTAAAAGGAAATAAAAATTTATTGTAATTTTACTACTCGTGCGTCATAAAAGAATTCGTTATTTCATTGACAACGATATGCATATAACAGTAGAAGATATATAACAAAAGATATATAACAATCTTTTCCTTGCTTCACGATTAATAATCCAAACGTAAAATTTAATTTCTATTATAATTTTTATGAAACTAAAAAGAACTTTGATAAAAATTTTTTGCCTTTTGAGACAGGTATTTGTTAATTTTATTTCAAAGTAAGATATTTGCTTTTTTCTGATAAACGTTTATATTTTTTAAAAAAATTCTTGAAATCCTCGTATAAACTCTGACGAAGCGATTTGTTTCATGTAATGATTATTTTGTATAACATGTTTTCAGTTATTTCTTGTGGTTTGAATTGTATTTTAAAATATTGCAGTGTTTTTATCGAGGTAAACATTTTTTTAAATCCAAAATTTAAGCACGTATTTCATGAAAAAGTAATAGGGTAATTAACTTTTTTTATTAATATGAAATACTCTTATAGTCTTAATCCAGATTTAATTTTCTGTCAGTAATAAATTTTAATCAATTTGAAAAAATATAAATTGCAAGAATTACAAACCATTAAAAAATGAGCAACAAGTTCACTTAAAAATATCCTTGTTTACGCTTTCTAGCATATACAAAGAAATTATTCTTCCAGAAATTATAGCTAAGAAAATATAATTGTTTTCATAATTGATAAAATGTATAAAAGAAAAATAAAATTGATTTGGTTATAAATGTTTACTGCAGGACTCATAGAATCTACCCGTTCAGATACTAGTAAGTAAATATAAAATAAATAAATGTGGTTGTTCAAAAATTCCTTTGATCTTTTTCACTATTTAACGATTGATGTTAAAAATTTTAACTTTCGTAAAGTAATATTTTACTCGGTATCTTAACAGTTAAGTTTTTTGGGTTATAGTTGAAGGTAGGGTAAAAAAATTTAAATTTACAGGTAGGAAATATTCAAATTTTATTCAAGCAAATTTTAAAACAGAAATGCAAACAGGACTACAAATTGCAAACAGGACTTCGAGAAATTGATCCTTTAAAAGTAGTAACCCATCAGTTTTAAGTAAACTATTTACTGTAATTAACAAGATATAAATATTAAAATTTAAAAAACACAACTGCCGCTAAAAAACATTGCTGATAAACATTCTCTTTTTGTTCTGGTTTGATTACATAGTGATTTTTTATTATACTAGCAAATACCACGTTTGAATTTTAAAAATCGGAAGATTGGTTGCGAAGATATAACAGCATTTTCGAATAATCGTCATGTGTTAGATCGAGAGTGTACCTGATGCATGAAAATTTTAGCCTTCAACCTACTAAAAAATACCCCGTTTAAATTTTGAAAATCGAAAGATTGTTTGCAGAGATACTATAAGAACACTTCCCAAAACAGCGCCCGTTTGTTACCAGTTGATTGATGACGATGATTGGTCTAGTCTTGCACCAGTTGCTCGCATCGCCTCACCACTCTAGCCTCAGTCCCCTACAGAAAGCCCATTATTATTAAACAGACATTTTTTTAATTTATTTAATATTTTATTTAACGTAAATTTAATTTTATTATTTTGTAATATTATTCATTCGATTGATTCGAATTATTCAGTTCAAACCCAGTTCACATAGTGATAGAGGCTCACAGTTCACAGTTTAGTAATTCAAGTCATTAAAGTCTTTGGTTCAGACGGCAAATCTCCACTACTACATATATACTTATAAAGTTTTATATATTTATATAGACTATGACACTCCAGGTAACGTAAGGATTCCAGTGAGGGGTCACATCTAAATCGGTTTAGTCGTTGAGCTGCTAGGGTGGAACAAACAAACAAACAAACATACGTTCGTGCATATATGCATATATATATATATATATATATATATATATATATACGTACATATATACATACAAACATACATCCCAAATACATTACACTCCTTTTTTGGCAGTTATGTAAAAAAGCCGCGTGATATTTAAAAAAGGTCTAACTAAGGTCATGTGTATGATTACATACTCCAATGAAAACGTTTCTGCTCTTTTCATTAGCGGGGTCAAAAATAGGTGTCATTCAATTCGAAAAATTGCGTTAAGGTCAAATACAAGGTTCCATGAGGTGATTGGAGGTACCCTCTAATTTGAGTAACTATTGTTTAGGTCATATTTTTGTATTTTGCATAATTTACTAGAAAATCGCTTGGCGGAGGGATTGAAATAAAATGATACACCATATGTATATATATATATATATATATATATATATATATATATATGTATGTCCAAATATTTGTGTCAAATTTCAAATATTTTGGTCTACAGGTTTTCGAGACGTAGATAAAAATTGTTTAAAAGTAATGTTGAATATCCCTCCTTAGAAACTAAATTCTAAATTCAATTGATTTAAGTTTTTAAAATTTTAAATAACTTAAGTTCCATATCTGTAAAATCTAAATTTTCTAAGACCACTATACAAAAATTAAAATGGTGATAACTATTTCTCCTTCCTTTTTTCCAAATTTTACTGCCGTCAATATCCCATATGTAGAACTTTGTGTTTAATCTTTGAATAGTTTCTGTTGAGCCAGTACGGACATATTAATCAAAATATAGGCTTACTCATTTATAACTTTTTAGAAATTTCTATAATTTATTTTGTTTTTTGTACTAAGAAGGTCTTGAAGACTTCCGCAATTGTCTTTCAAAACATTTTAAAAATCTCGATACCCAAAATCTTTGGCGAATACTATAATTTCCCTTTATAAAGTAAAAATTCTATATAAAAAATTTCAAATTACATAAAAAAACGTTTGTAGTCGTCATCTACCAATGGGGGTCGTGCCCGGGAGTGTGATTTTTACTGACTTAGCATGGCGTCTTGTTGAGTTGGAGTGCACATTTATTATTGGGGCTAATAAGTTAAATATTGGTTGCGATCAATCTAGCTGTAAATCCAAGCGGTCTTCAAAGTTGGAGCTGAAGTGAGAGACTAGAGGTTATACTCAGCTCCCGAACGGACCAGACCGAGGTCCTCTGGGACATTTATTTTCACGCTGGTAGAACACTATTTTCAAAACTGTATGCCGTCGAGGCAATAATTGGCTGGATTTGATATCCTATCGTGGCGTAATGTGTTGCAATCGTTTGTAAGGTGTGTACTTACGGTTTTAGGTGTTGATTAAATTTTGTAGTGTTAGGCGCAAAGTCTTCGGTCTTCCGCATGTAGGCTTTTAGCTTAGTTCCTGAAGACTACGTTGTAGAGTTAGGTGTTTGATGTCTCTTTGAAGGCAAACCTGACTAGGGCGGAATTTACCGATGCGGATTCTCTCTGGGCATTTGCATCGGTGGCATCTCACCAGGCCGGACTGATGACTGTGGAATATGATCAGTTTGAGGGAAAGAAGAAGTCCTCCGCTAAAGCCACTAATGGATCGAAACGGAGGGGGTGATGTAGCGACCAGTCCCGTTGCGAGGAGAGTTTTCTTTCCCACGGGGGAGGGGGGAATTGAGATGGCCATCAACCTTAAGATCTTGGTATCTGGTCGGTAGAGAAGTGTGTTTGTTGGAGAAAAGAAAGCGTAGGTCATTTTATTTTTCATTACTCTGAAAATATCTTGTAACGAAATTTAAATATTTTATTTGCATTAATTAATACGTTTAAAATACAAAGCTGATTTTTTATATTAATTTTTCGAGTACTGCTTGTTTGATTTCAATTTTTTTTTAATACAACTTCAAATTTAGACAAGCCAGTATTATAAACATGGATATTATGTTATTTTTTATTTAAAAATCGATATAAACCTAACATAATTATTTATCCACACTATAACAATTATGTGAAAAAGCCCATCAAATCAACCTACTGCCAAAGGGAAATATACCTGTCAGATTTTTAATTTCCATCTCTTCTCTTGCCGTATAGGTATGCCTTTTATAACGAACTATCTAAGCTAACCTCTTAAGGGATATTAATTTAAAAAAATACATTTTTTGAAGGATTTCCTTTGAAATATTAAAACTTAGTTTCTTATCATTCGGAAAAATGGCAATATTACTTCTTGAGTGTGTTAATGAAGGGTTTAGTTTTTAAACATAACTTTTTTCTTCTTACAGATAAGTGAAAAAACATTCATTCCTAGAAATTATTTATTTACTATAAAAAATAATAACCAGCAAATTTAATTTTAAATTTAAATTTAATTTAATTAAATTAAATAAGTTAATTATAATAATATTTTTCTTGTTTTTATTTAAACCCTACTGGGAATAATTTTTGAAAGTTCACCTTTCTATTTGATTGAAAGGTAACAACAAAATTAATGATAACTGACTTTATTGACTGAGGCCTTTTTTATTCATAACATAACAAAGATTTTTCTTTGTAGGAATTTCTTACGTTTATCAGCTCTTGTTTTAGTTTTCTACTTATATTTTAATTTAATGTTATTTTATTTTAGGTAATTCTGTTTTTCGTTTATTTTTATGACAAAAGAGTTAATATAATAATGATAAATAATAAACATTTTATTATTATTATTTTGTTTTATTTTATTTCTATTCCACATTAAAAAATATATTTAATCGAATTATTTTGTAATTTAAAATCTATCAAAGACAGATCGAAAATACTTCTGGAAGAAGAAATTTGCTTTTGATCATGCTTCTGGTTGGCCAGCACTTTATTACCCGATCATGAAACAAGTTAAAGTAAATACAATGAGTTTTGCTAACTATAGTTTCAGTGTAATAGGATTCAACAGATTAGTTAGCCACTCCTCGGATTAACTTGTGAAACAAGCCTATATATGTTTCTGAAACAACCATACTTACTACTTTCCTACAAGTCAAATATTTTATGTTATTAATATTTTATCCGAAATATTTCATTTATTAATATAGATTTAGAAACGTTTTTTACCAGCAGCTTGGATTCTCCACCTGTCAAAATTTCTCTTTCTATCTGCGCGAGAGTATGTGTTTTACTCGATAACATAAATATATAACTCCATTTCATTTTAATTATATACATAAAACACAATACAGTGGAATAAAATACATTATTTTTGCCGTTGTTATTAATTAACCTTTCGAAATCTGAATAAAACATTGCATAAATTTCAAATTTCAAGATTTAATCGCTTTCTAAATTTATAAAACCGTACATTTATTCAACTCTTTTCTAAATTTTCTGCCTTAAAATAACTGTAAATATTAATTTAAAATACCTCAAGAAGGTTTGAGCTATTTGAAAATATATCTTTTAAAAAGCCTTTTTTAATTCTTTTCAAGTTAGGTTACCTAACATTGTGGTAACTTGAAGACTGTTATCACCCTAATAACCAACCCTTAATTAGAAAAAATAATAAAAACAATTAAAATAAGTCAACAATCATAATCTTAACGGGCTATAGGTGACCTGATATGACCTAAAATAATTCTTAAACACAGCATAGTAATTAAAAAAAAAACAAAAAAAAACAGCATTCAACACCAGGCTATAACAGAACGCTAGGAATGAAGTATTTTTCCATTATCTTTTTCATTAAGCCAAGATTCTACTGCATATAGTTGCATACTCTCGACCCAACGAAATTCAGATAATGTTTAGCCCTAAAAGTGGCACTTTTATTTCGTTTATCACAAGGAATGCCTTTGTAATTAACACCTTTAAACTTAAAGAAAGGTATTGGTGTTTTTGTTCCTCAGGTATATTAAAAGATTCACATTTAAAAAAAATACAATAAATAATGTTAAGCAACAAAATGACGTTTCTCACTTACTTGTGAAACGATGTACATATCATATACGTTCCTCAAACTCAGAACGAAAAATTTAAGTCTTGGAAAAATTTTACTGAACTGCTCCTGTTTTATTATCCTTATACTTGGGATATGAGTTGCTAATCCTCACCATATATTTACGTCTCATTTAGTGAAAAAATCACAAAAATTTCAATCGAAAAGATAATGTAAAATTATAATACTTAAATAAACATTCATTATTTCAGTTGATATTTCTGATGCTACTTTTTGATTAGCTAAAAAATATTCACGAGTAAAATTTTCATAAAATTTAGCCCTTCATTTGCTTAATTTTAAAAAATTTCTATGATTGCTTTTAAAATACACCAGTCAAGTAAACACTTCCCGCCAGAAAATTAAAATAAGCTAAAATTAATCTATAAAATACGAGTTTAGTTTAAATTCCCCTGCTCAAGATGTATTTTATACCCAAACAGAATTTTGTAACATACATTTTTTTTCCACGAACTTTATCTTGGATTTTCCAGATACAAAAAAATTTAGTGAGGTTCACTTAATGGTCACTAGCAATTATCTTCCTCGTAATATATTAGAAGAGAAGGTAATAAATATATTTCCTACAAAAAAGTGTAATATATTATAGTGTATATATATATATATATATATATATATATATATATATATATATATATATACATATTAGATAGTGCAGTGTATTACATACATGTTATCAGTGTAATATATATTAAATATTACAGTGTATATTTTCAGTCAAAATGAAGACAAAAATATTCTATTTTTCAGTAACTTAATTTTCCCGATTTTTTAAAAAAAATTGCCGATAGGAATCAATCTTGAATTTTAAATACAATTATGGTTATACTATTGCCTTCAGATAACAGTAACAACTGTCCATGTTCATTCCCAAGTGTCAGTAAAAATATTGCTTTAGGCTATGCCATTAATTGAGAATAATTACTTATGCAATTTTAATTTTATTCTGTGAACAAAAAAAAAAAACGTTTTTAACTCTTCACTCGCATGAACGAGCATTCTCATATTTCTCTAAATTTAAGTAACTTTATTTTATCAATCAAACTACCGGTTTGATTTAAACATTGGTTTACCAGAAAGCAATCGATTTCAAATTTCAGAAAGCAAATGGTAGACATTAACTGTGCTTTCTGGTAAAGAAAATTTAGATTTCAATATTTAATGCTTAAATAATTACACATTTTATTTATATGATGTATATATATTATTGATTAGAAACTTATTTACAATCAGTCACATTTACATAAACCTTTAGTAAATTGGATTATATCCGAAATCATATGATAAGGAGTCTTCAGCGAAACTCCTCAAAAATTACGAACTAATACAATAAAACCTCTTTATACAAAGCACATATAAGTAGCAATTATGAATTACACTCAACACCACTAGAATAACAGAATTTTTTACAGACACATTAAGACACTATAGGGACACGTAGGTCTAGAACGTGTAGTTATTTCTAATTTTATCCCCATTTACCGCCGAGCGATTTGTGTGATAGTTAAGCTTAAGTTCGTACTTTGAACTGAAACGTTATATCTCCTCCCGCACGGACCGTAATCCTAAATAATCCTGAATCTCATTGTTTCTTTAAACCAAGATTCCTGTGTTATACACTTCGCTAGGTTATTCTGAAACCACTGTAAGATGTCGACATTGCTTCTGCTCGCGGTGCTCCACAGTTCGATCCCATAGGTCCAGATATGTTTTAGAATTGTTGAATATACCAAAAGCTTATTAGAAAAGTAGAAACGAGAACATCTGCGCAACAAACAGAACATTTCCTTGAACTTTATCTCAGGTTTCCTTCTCTTCTTTCATATATGAATTTTCCACGATAGTTGACGATAGAAGTGTAAACCTAGGTATCTCACACTCTCAGTTTGTGGAATTATATCGTCTAGATCGGAGGACATTCAGCTCTCCTCATCGTGAATGTCACATGGTTCGACTTTGCTTCGTTAAAGCGTATTCTTCATGTACTCAACCATCTGCTGCTTAAATCCAACTCAAATTGTTGGCTATTTGATGCTATAGTTGGGCTTAATCAACAGCGAGTACAGCTGTGTCATCCACCAAGGAAGCGACAGTAACCTCGTCTGTAATCGGAAAGTCTGAAAGTATAACCCAGGCTCCAAGACAGAGCCCTGAGGAACTCCTGACTTAACTTTAAAGGGATATTTTATCTCAGAGAAACGTCCTTGTATGTAGCTGCATAAGATAATATGGTTGATCAGGCTCATCTTAATGTACTACATGTACTAAAGGCCAGGTTGTTATACCTTGAAAAACCCTGTCGGGTGTTTAAGAAGGCAGCCGAACAGTATTTTTTCCCCTCGAGACTTCTGCTGATTACATTGCCGAGCATGTTGTGTTGGCTCGATAGTGGAATGCCCACAACGCTTCTGTAGTTCGTTAGTTCTTAGATGGCGCCACTGAAACGCTATATTGAAATATGAGAATAAATAAAATTATAAATATAATTTAACCAAACTTAACCTACGCTCGCTAGTCAAGGTTAGCGAATGAAGCGACCGTAGATTAAGTTTGGTTAGATTATATTTATAATTTAATTTATTTTCTTATCTCAATATAATGTTTCAATAAGCATCGTAGGCGTATATTTAACGGGATTTTGACTAATCGGTTTCCAATTTATTGCACGAGAAATTCTACATTGGATGTTTGCTTACCTAGCTTGCCCTCGTAAATATTCTGGACTGTGACCAAGAGCTGCAGCGTAAAAACTTGGACGAGTAGAAGAATTTGTGTCTGGATCGCCACTAGTTTTCTTACTTAATGATGGAAATATTACATTATCCAAATTGAAGAAGGTAGCCTGAGAACGTCTTTGTGCCTCAATGACAACCCCACAATGGCGATGTATTTTAATCCGTACGCCTCTTTGTTGTTATACCTCGGCTCAAGGTTTTCAAGGAATTTGATAATGGCTGTAATGTAATTCGGAGCGTTGACAATGCGAGGTACCTGTTCTATTGAAATAAATAAATGTAGGTTACTGCATGAACATTAGAAAAGGCTCTTTCATCCTTCCTGGGGAAGTTGTGGCCGATCAGTTGATGTTCCCTCATCAAGTCAATTTTTTTGTAGGCTCCCACATTCTTTGAAGCAATGCGTAGTTGTTTAGCGGTGAATATTTTAATATTTTAGTCTCATTTTTCTTTTAGCCTCATAAATATTTTTTCATTTTTTAGCCTCAAAACATTATTGATTTCATAAAAGTTCATAGGTGATGGCTTGATTGCGTCCTTTCGATCGGTTTACATGTTGGTTTCCTTCATCGGGAGGTCTTGAAAACGATTCGACAGGGTAAATCACCAGTTCATAAATGGGAATGAGATGTTTTATGTTCATGCAATCCTGGCACTGTTTGCCACGGTACAGGTGTTACATCCGGGTCTGTGTTGTAAGTTTCGGTTTCGCTGTCATCAGATACATCAAATACAATATCGTCCCTGATAAGTCTCCGTTGAGACTGTTTTCTTGGATCTCTCACTGCAAGCCGACAAAGATCCAGAATCCACGCTTTCTACACAACGTTGCACCGGAACTACCTGTTGTCGACCCATTCTTATCGATGGGTACAACCGAAGGCAGATTCCAACTTGAATCCTTTATCGGAGATATTAGGCTTACCCAAAGATGTAGTTGATACTGAGAAAGAAGTCTACAAAATAATAAAAAGTAAATATGAAAAATAAATACCCTTATAATTTGAGAAATCCCCTACAATTCACATTTCCTAGAATAATAAACTGAAACAAAAAATAACTCAAAAAATTAAATAGAAATATATGAACAATATTTTTTATTTAAAACAGCTGATTCATATCAAATTAAAATGTTATAAAAACAAAAAATACTATTTATGTAGTTATAAAAATGTGAAAACCAATTTATTTATTAAATTTTCTGTAATTTCACCTATCTTCTGAAATGTTTATTTTACCTAAAAAAACAATGTCTTCTATGCAGCGATTCTAAATGAATTTATTTAAAAGTAATTTATTTGAAAAAATATGCTTAATGAAAGGAAAACTACTCGCCACTGAAAATCGGTTTTCCCAATCAATTTTTATTCGCTAATTTTTTAAATAAAACTATATGTTTACGTTAAAATTAAAAAAAAAACATATTATTAATACTATCCATCAAGTTTTAGAAGCTATTTTATTCTGTACTATGAATTTAGGTTTAATTCCTGTTGTAGATCGCATAATTTTTTTTTATCTTAATATAATTTTTTTTTGAAATCTGAATTGGTATCATAACATTGATATGTACAGTTTTACAAATACTGAACGCAAAAAAAATCATTAACTTAACTGGATTAAGTGGTTATTTTTAATCAAAAATGATTGAGTTAGCTGATTAACTCTACACCTACGTATCCTATAGTAGACTACTGTGTTCCTAAGATTGGCGATTTAATCAAGATGTTCTGTTTTCCCAGAGCGTACAGAAACAACCCAATTCTCTAGCGTTTGAGTCGATATCTAAACTATTCTTCTGTAAAAACTATTGAAAATGTAACGGACGTTTGAAAATTTGAGATTTTTTACTATTTCATTGCTTTATAGTTTCCTTCGTTTCATATTATTTTAACCTAAATATTTCATTCACATTCTACGATCTATTACAAATAAATAAAAAAATAATTTCATTATATAATTCATCATTCTTATAGATGATACCTATATATCTTTCATTATTTATAGATTTCTAAATATTGACTCCCTTTACTATAAATTACGATTAAATGCGTAGAATGTATTTATTTTTTTCATACTGTTAAATACAATTAAATGCTGGATGTAGAATCAAATATCACACATACTTAAACAAAAATATAAGATATTAATATTCTAATACTTGCTTTAAGAAAAGCGGAATTTCAGGTTATAACAAATAATCAGTTCTATCGTACGTTTATTAGTCATTTAACAAAGTTATTGTAACTGAAATCTGAAAAGTGTGTTTTTCGTCACCGAAGTTATCGGTTTATTGTTGAATATCATAAAAACTACCGAATATATCGTTTTGAAACGTATTTTATTCGATTTTTCAAGTAAAAAAAATTAGACGTTATCAAATTTACTCCTTATGTAATTTCCTCTGGAAAAAATAAAGAAGTAATTTTATATAAACATAGATTCGGAAACTGTTCTTAAGCGAATGTCGACTAGTGAAAAATTTCACCCTTGGAACGAAATCATATTTTTTTTATAAATTCTCTCCAAGTTTTATTTAAAACTTGGAGATAAAACTTGGAGAACTTGGATATATGTCCATGTAACAAAATTATTTTACTCCAAACATAAAATAGTGTGTTTTTCAATCTTTTGTCGTTAATCTCAAATTTCTCGAGAACTATTAAAAATACAATCTGAGGGCCTATTTTTTCAATTTTTCAGGTCAGATTTCATATAATCCATTAAATTTACCCATTATTTGGGTCGCAAGAGTTACAGCCTGATTTAATTTTACTGAAGGCATTGAAATCAGGGCGAATTTTTTTCCCAGCCTTACTCTAGCTAACGAAGCATTTCCGAACGAATGTTTATATCAATTTTCTTCTTTATTATTACCAGTAGAATATATCCTGAAAGTTCCATTCTTCGTTAATCACTTTACATTCGGTTGTTTATATGTTTGTGTACGGTACAGAAATACACAAAAGTCGCGTCCCCCAAATTAAAATTTCTATAAATAATAGCATCCTGAAAAAGTTCTATCGGCTACCGCAAGATAGAACCACGAGTATTAACTACAAACCTAGTCGCCATTGTGATGTGCATCGATCACACGACGCTTGCACTAGTGCTTTGTTTATTGCTTGGTAAACACGTCGTTTTACCAAGAGCAACGAGTTTTCATTGTTGAACATTATTTTTCTAATCGTTCTTATGCACGTGTTGTAGACGAATTTCATGGGAAATATCCGGAATTGATGTGCCTAACAATTCGACCATAACGAGATTAATCGCCCGTTTTAAAGAATGCGGATCATTTGCAAGCAAGAAGAGAACCGAGAGATCGGCCATTTTGAATGATTTTAAACCGGCTGAGGTTAGTAATGTGATACAGCGTTCGCCTTCAAAAAGCTTCAAAAAGCTTAAGGTTTCAGCGCAGTCTTCAAAAAGCGCAGATTTCATATGGAAGTGCGTAGAGAGCGATAAAGCGGTTACACTTTCATGCATATCATGTTCGTAGTGTTAGGAATAGGAGTCTGATAAAAACACGCCCGTAGTGTATGTACATGGTTTCGGTTATTTGTTGAAATTGCAGAGCTTGACCGTATTTTATTCACGGGTGAGACGCAGTTTCACCCGTGAAACCGCTACGTTAACAGTCAAAATACTAGAATTTGGTAAACTGAAAATCCACATGCGTTACAGGTAAACCACTTACACTCTCACAAATGGAAATGTGATGTGCCGTATCACGCTGTCAAGTAGGCCCATTTTCTTTGAAACTACAGGTGTTGTGCACTAAGACATCATTACACAGTTTTATTGCGCTTTTTGTAGATGATGAAAGTGATTGTTGGTTCCAGCAAGACTGTGCCACGTATCACACATCTAATGAAACCGTTGATTTCTTACGCATGTTTTTTGGTGAGCGTATCAATTCTAAAGGATTATGGATCTCATGTTCATCCGATTTGACGTTCTCAGAATCCTTCCTGTAGGGTTATCTTAAAGGAACGGCCTATATAAACAGGCCATATTCACTGGAGGAACTAAAGATGAACATAACAAAATAATTAACATCACTGTACAATGCTCCGTAAAGTAGCCTCAAACATGGGAAAAAAAGTTTGTACATACATTACTGAACGGGCAGCCATTTTGAGTATATATTGTGAAAATAAATAAATTTTTAAATATTATTACTTAATGTCTTAATTTTTTTTATTACTTTTATGTGCGCGACTTTTGGATCTCTCTCTCTCTCTCTCCCTCTCTCTCTCTCTCTCTTTCTGTCTGTGTGTGTGTGTGCACGTGCGCATATACTATTTATGAATTCTCTGAAATCCTATTTCCTGAAAAATATAAAAGAGATAAAGAAAGCTAACAGTTTAAAAATAAATTAATGAATTTCGTAGTTGAGAGAATTCGCGTCATTTCATAATAACTTTTCGTAGATTTTATTTCGGAATTTAACGTGTCAGCTTCCCATTGTACTGGCTTAAAAATAATTTTCTTAATTTGAACTGACTTTGTAAACTGGAATTTAATTGTTTAACTTCTGATTTTCTACCTTTTTACTGATAACTGATTTATAGTAACAACGTGAGCTGAATTTTTATAATTAGCAACAATAGTAATGGTTTATTTGTAATTGATTCACTTTATCTGGTAAAAAAGAGCTGATATTGAATTTAATTAATTGATTATTTAACAAATTTTAATTTGACTTCCACTCCGTATATCATGTGCACCTTTCAAATTAGGTGGTCTGGAATTCAATTCCCGGCAAGAATTGGAATCTTTTCACCTTTATTTCCATACTTTTATCTTCTTCCATAAAATACATAAGTAATTGATTCGAGATGTAAATAATAATAATAATAATAATAATAATAATAATAATAATACCGATTAGATGGGTTTGGTTTGTTAAAAAATTTACCAGATCCTTAGTTAACCCACATTCATTAAATAAGTAAGCAAACATGCTACTATTAGGGCCAGTGGCGGGGTGTATAATGTTATATTTCAAAGTTGTGTTTTTCAGCTTTAATATATTTTAAACTTAAACAAAAATCCATCGTTAACAAATATAAATCAACACATTCTTTATTCGCCGAATAGAAATTGTCAGTTCACAACAAGAAGTCCATGTCAAATTTATATCCCCAGAGAAGTGAAGTCGCTGAACTCCGCTTTTTTCATTGAACTTTGCGTTCGATTCTTTCCGTTTCATCTAATGATTGTGCAGTATTATATATAGCTCTTGATTTAAATTTAAAGGCAAAAAAAAATTATAAATTTAAAGTATGATTTTTATATAAAACATGTACATATATATGACATATTGATATTTGAAATATTTATGAAATAAATATTTAGCCGATTTTATTTAACCGATTATATTTTATGAAATATTTCAATTTAGCCGATTTTTGTGACGGAGTGATAGCGTCTCGCCCTTTTATTCGGAAGTCCCGGGTTTGAATCCCCGGTTAGTAATGGCATTTTTCATACGGAAAAAATTGTCATTTTCACATTCCCACTTACATCCCTCGGAAGTCTTTCAGGATTTCCTCCCCAAAATTTTTCTATCTTTTTTTTAACGGTATTTACTTGTAATATTGTGCAATATCATTTTGCAAATGTACCTGAAATTATAGTCGTATATAATTTGTATATTTAACGTTAATTAGACGAGGTTAGCAAGCGTAAGTTATATTTGGTTAGGTTATGTTGATATATGTACGATCGGTGCACGGAATGAACATAATCTAATCAAATATAAGCTACGTTCACTTGCTCGCCAACATTGTCTAATTAATGTTAAATATATAAATTATAGGTTCCTTTTCTATAGGTACTTATAGGTAGTTTTTTTTCTCTTTGGAGGCTTCTATGGTGAATTAATTCATCAGTCAAAAAAACTAATAAATTTAAAATGTATTTTTATGTATAAATATTCTACGTATTTAAGATATAAAGACGTTTAAAATATTTATGAAATTTTTGATTTTTAATAAAAATAATATTAAAAAAATAATAATCTAGAAAAAGTTAAGAACATATTAAAAGGAAAATGTAGGAGAGCGATGGTTTATTAGTTAGCGGAGAAGCCGTGGGGAGCGCTGCTCAGGTAAAACCGTAGGGAGTTTGTGACGCCCGCCAGTCGCCGTGTGGTTGCTGTACGGTCGTCTGCTCGTATTCGCGTTTTACGCCGCAAGTGCTCCCTTCCCCTGACCTGCGTCTGCAGTATTGCTGCTTAATCGTGAGATATCTTACACCGTCAACCATATATATCGGTACATATAATATTAAAAATAAAATTTTATTCGTATGTTTGCATTCAATTAATTAATTTTTTTATGTAAGTATTATTGAAAAGAAACATTATAGTGAAGCCATAATGGGGCAAAATGACGTTCATTAAACTGATATAACAAGTTGACAAATATATTTAATTGTTTTTTACCGTGTTCATTTATAATTGAATTTTATATTCATTATTATTTTTTTTACTTTTTTTAACTTCTAAATTGTGCGCAATTGACTTTAAGTAATTTATTTTTAAATATTAAATGTATATCTACAATTTAAATAATATTTCACGAAAAGTGTGGATGAAATGTACAAAATCTAATTCGTTTATTAAATAAATTTTTTATCATAGGAAATTTGTGTCTGATCCAAATTAATATGATAAATTTCAATAAAAAAATAAATAATATGTAAAAATATAATAATTTCTTTAAAAAACTTACTTATTTGGGTAATATTTAAATTATTATCAAGAAGTGAAATGTTTTGTCATCTATTTTTAAGAAAATGTAAAAACTTATAACGGTTTATTGTACTTAATATATTGTATGATAGAAGAAAAGATAAAAATATGCAATTTCGTATCCATACGTACTCATTTTTTTTGTTTTTATTAATTATTTCATAAGTTCAAGAACTTTAGAATGAAAAAAAAAAACAATTAAAATTAAGACTGCTTAAGCAATACCTATTGTTACTTTCCGAAATATACTAATACTTATTGGTGTTAAATAAAAATAAATACAGGCATAGAACGTGATATAGCCTACCTCATTAACATATTTCACAATAACTTATAATTACTGATGAAATTATGTGCAGTATTAAATTGTTATAAAAGTCATAAAACATAAATTTTTTTTGTTTCAGTTTTTATTATTTATTTATTATTAAATATTTATTGTAATTTTCCCAGCTGCTCTTTTATATGTCGTGTATGTATTTTTACCTTCGTCTTAATATATTACCTTTATTATCAGGTAATTTGTAGCGTATGATTTATTATCATGGAAATTTTTAGCGTTTGAAATTGTCATGCTTGACCGGGATCCGAACTCAGGATCTCCGGGTGAAAGGCTGAGAGGGCTACCTTTCGAGCCACGGAAAATTCGAATTAAAAATAAATAATTGAATACAGTATTGAGCCGTTTAACTCACTGATTGAATGAATTAGTATTGTTATCCTTCATCAGCTGTTATTGATGCTGTATTCTAATACTACAAAAGTTGGGTTCAATCTCAGGCCTTTACCAATTTAGTTAATGTGTAATTTAGTCTTTTGGTTAAATTAATACCGGTTATCTTAAAACGTTGTACAAGCCTGGAATATAGCTAACAATATTTTTCGAAACGAAAATTTTCGCGTGAAAATGCGTATATTGTTTTTGTATAATATTTTTATGAACCATACTAAAATTCTTATAAAGAATAAATAATCAAGCTTTTGTAATTATAGTAGTTTTTCTACTGTTATTGTTTTGTAATTGCGTACTTGTTCCTACAACTTTTTATTAAAATAATGATTATTACAATTAATTTTCCTCATCCTTGAATTGATCGGTGTATTTTACATTAAAAACATATATAAATGTATAAAACACACACACACATAATATTTTCGACGTTTTTAAATTTAAAAATAAGAATAATTAGTTTTGAATGATTTGAATTTACGAATAATAATTTTGGTGTAGCCTAATTATATTTTAATTACTTTCATCGTCCATATTATTATGGTTGATATAGTTTTAATATTTTGATTTAATTAACGCAAATTTTGTGGTGCTGTTGTTATTTTTATTTCATAAATATTTATGTACTGAACAAACAACGAAGGATTACATTTATTTCTCTTTGCTTCGAAAATTTTAAATTACGGCTAATTAGACAATTATTTAATTAACTCATTATGCAATGCCCGTAAAATTGCAGTACTTTTGTAAGTACAATTTAATAATTAATATTAATTTAATAATAATAATAATTTTATTATTATATTTTTTGTTTACAAAACAATAAAAAAATAAAAACTTCAAGCAGGAGTATGTTTTAAAATGTTTACATTGAAGATAACCATTTATATATATAAAAAAAATGTTATATATGCGTGAATTATAAATAACATACATTAGTGTTTACAGTTTAGAGTAGCTTAAAATTTTGTCATCGTTGTGAATAAATCTATTTTATAATTGTGACATTTATAAAGTTAATTATTTAGAATTAAGTCTAAAAAGTGTAAAATCTAAAATTTTACCCTTATTTTAATATGTTATAGATTTTATAGCGTAATATATGTATTACATAAAACGTTCTTCTTTTAGTCACCGAGAGAGCAGTCTTCTTTAGTACTAATTTACTTATTT
Source organism: Lycorma delicatula (assembly GCF_047948215.1). Lineage (NCBI taxonomy): Eukaryota > Metazoa > Arthropoda > Insecta > Hemiptera > Fulgoridae > Lycorma > Lycorma delicatula. Next base: position 28,311,668 of record NC_134456.1, read on the forward strand.
TCTTTTACTTAAAAAAAATTCCATTACAAAAGTTCATTGCAATTAAATTTATTTAACTATTCCAGCTTAATATAAAGTTTTTTTTTATTATATTTTGTTGGCTTGCTAATATGTCACCACATAAGCTTGGAGAGCTTGTGCGTGGTATAAAGAAATCGAATTTTGTAACTTGTAAAAAACCGCCTGCCTGACCGGGATTTGAACTCGGGACTTTGGGATGAAAGTCCGAGACGCTACCACTCCGCCACGGAGATCGGAAGTTACTTACACGTAGTTCTATACTTTATAATACTAATGTATATGTATATAATATCTATTACAAGCTGATAAAATTTCAATGTTGAAAGCTTAGTTTTTACATCTTCTCCTCTGATTATATTTTCCTAACAATATATTAAACAAATTTTATTTTAATTCAATACGGTTAAATAAGAAATACCTTCTATACCTATAAAAACGTAATAAAATATTTTATTTTGATTTACGTTATTAATATATTTGTTCACTAGTTACGACAAGCTAGTAACTTCAATTTTTTTGTAATCTCCTCAACCATCGTTAGGTATTACTTCAGAGGATGAGATGAATGATTTTACAGCGTGTGTGAAAAATTACATGCCTGATTGGGATTCAAACCCGGAATCTCCGGTTGAAAGGCCGAGACGCTACCACTCGCGCCACGGCGGCCTGCACCCGTTAACAATTACTTTTATTTTTTTGAGTATGAGAAATAAATTTTGTAACATGTAGAAATAGATGGTTAAACGTGATTAAAAAATCAGAACCTTCCAGATCGATAGAGACTTTTAATTAGCTTATTTACAACGCCATGAATAGTGATAATCTCAACTACATATAAATCGAAATATTACTCATTTATTAATAAAAATATCTCCCAAAAAATATTCCTAGAACACTCCGATTTTGCTTCCTTTTTTGGCAGGGAGGGTTCATATATCATTTGCATCCTCGAAGAAATAATTTTAAAAAGATTCAGCCCCGGAAGGTTAAACTAGTGAATTAAACCAATGAATGAATAATATTAATTCTCTCACTTTTCAAAGTCAGAAAAGAGGAAGTTGCATTTTATTTTATTTCAAAATTAAATAAAAGACAATTTAATATGGTTAAACGATGTTAAACTGCTGAATATAAGATCTAAGATTTTAACTCTTCATATAATTGCTTCTAAAAAGATGCTTAGAAAATCTAAATATCCAAATTAGTCTTAAAACACTCCACAGTTTTAAAAGCACATATTAACTTAAAAAATAAAAACTTCAGATGATGAATTCGTACAAAAATATTATCCTGCATCGGAAAAGATAGCTTAAATGGAGATCATAGAATCTTAGAAATAAAAGCTCAGGTATTATTATCAGTTGATTGTTATAAACGTTTTTAATTGTTAAAAAAGAAAATTATAATTAGAAGATTATATTATTACTTATTTTAATTTTTTATTTACTTACTAATACATTCTTATAAGGAATTGTCTGTATAAAAAAATTAAAGGAGGAAATTTTCTCAGACGATTGAAAATTTTGCAACCGATGTTTATAGTAATAATTGGTTTTAGAAATCTTAATAGATTGCAGAAAACGTTTTATGCTGATAAGCTAAACTTTTAGGAAATCAATCCGGATTGGTTATTTCTATAAATTACTGTTAAAATCTCATTATACTTTTACTTTGTTTGTTAATAAAGAAAAAAAACGTGATTTTAATGATTTAGATAATATACTCACACCAATGAATTCTCATTAATTAATTAATAACATAAATAAAATCGATAATTATTACTATGATTTTCTTGTGTGCATTGTGCAAATATTGTACGTATGAAGTATATCACAGCTAAAAAAATATTTCTAACTAAATTAGCATTACTGATTACTTTCATAAAAGTGTTTATGAATGTATCGATATATATTTAGCTTTCTTTGCTATTACGATATCGGACTTGTTTTTGAATGTATTTTAATAAGGAAGTTTAGATGGATGAAATGGTAGGTGAAAAATGCCAAACTTTTGCCGAGAATCAAGCTCGGACCAGATTATTTAAAAGTTGCACTTTAACCACCGCACTATTTATCCGTCCAAATAGTATATTGGCAATTTTCAATTCACTAGGTCAGGTCTTAGTATTTTAGGATAAATTTTTAACCTTAGTATTTATTAAGAAATAGAAATCTTGTTTTTAAACAATTTCATCTAACGGATCACTTAACATTGAGTTTTTTATTGTTTTAAAACTTCTAGTTGTTATTGTGAGTTTTGAAAATTATTTGTAGAAAACCTATAGAAATTATGGAAAGTTACGCGTATAAAGTTTCCTGAATTCACCTGTTTTTCTTATATTATAATTTAAATATTCCATAACTTTGTAAAGAGATAAGAATTTTTTTTTTTTGTAAGTTTTTCGATGATTGGTTTCAATACGGTACTTATGTTTTTGTAACTTTATTTCAGTTCTTAGAAAAGATTAATTTTCTTTTTCATCGATTCATGTTTTAATAAAATAATTTCGTTAATAATAAAGCGAAGCGCTAGATAAGATATTTTTATCATAAAATTTTCTAAATTTCATTTTCAAACTATAATTATATAATTTTATCTATGGTGAACAATTTAAAGAGATATAAAAAAATATAAGTTGACAGTTACAGATAATAATGTTAATCTTGTTTTAACGGTGTTATTTAAAGCAATATTATTAAGTAATGATTTAGAAAAAAATTGCAATTGAACGTAGTGATTTAGTTCGTTTACAGCAACTGTGTTAATGTTTCTAATATTTAATTCAAAAAGTAATATTAAAAAATTTCAAATAAATAACCATTTTACGAAAAAATATTTATCACTTTAAAAATAAAAAAAATAATTATTGTTATTATTTTTTAAAACAAGATTATTCCATATAAATATGTCGCAGTTAATTTTCAGAACTAATTTACAAGAGCAGGAAATTTGTTTCGCATATGTCACAACGAGTTAGCATCTTACAATGAACTCCATTATTTGTAATTTTTTGCTTTTAGCAACAGAATTATAAAATATATGTATTCAAGTTACGTATTTAAATTATTATATTTGTAACGGAATAGTTTTGTTCAAAAGCTTTAAAAATCTAATTTATTGTAACTGATAGATTTAATCTTCTTCCTACCTACCCATTTCCGTTATTACTTTTTACCCTCTTAAAATTCAAATAATTTTTTTAGATGTTATAATTCTTATCTCCACTCACAATTTTTTTTATTTTCAATACTCTTTTATATTTTCAAATTAATTAAACGTAAATTCCATGCAAATTTATATTCCATATACATATATATATATATTATTACTGACCCACCGACCTAGATTTTCTTTAAGAGTTATTTGACAAAAGAATGTTAAAAATTATATAAAATTAAACACTTCATTCGGTTTATTAAATCTGTACTTGATAAATTGGAATTATTTTCAGTACGGAAAATCTTCATTCTTGCTTTTGATGTTAATTAATTAAAATTTTAATTGTAAACATTACTTAATTCTATACCGATTGTCACATAAAATTGATTGTTACGTATTGTGCAGATTTACACAATTTAATTTATTTTTCGGCTTTATTCGTTGATCCAGGCTTATATTACTGGATTTTCGTTGCAAAAACGAAATTAATATTCAGTCTATTTTTTACCATTCTAATTTTGTTGTAGTGATATATATGTATTTTTTTTTTATTTCAAAAATTACTATTTTTACCTTTTCGACATCACATTAAATAGTATTATATTAAGAATTTCTATTTCCTTCGGTTTTATCGTGAAAAATTACAGCTGAACTTCCACTCCTCCAGTTTTACTTTCATGATAAATTAGTTACGTTTAAGTATAATTTTGTAAAAAAAGTATACCGTCTTAAAAAGAATGTTTAAGAGACGATTGATGGCTTGTAATCCAAGTGTTTAAAATTACATCTTAAAAAAAAAAACATTACACGTAATGTTGTGTTATAAATAAAAACTATTTGAAAATTTTTTAACTGTAATTATCAACCTATATTTTTTATATATTTCTTTAAATTGTTCACCATACATAAAAATATTTTATTATGTTTTGAGGATGAAATTTGAAAAAAAAAATATGATAAAAATATCTTATCCAATACTTTTTTTTTTTTGTTCGTTCAGGACATGTTTGGACCACGTTTATATAATTTGATTTTTTCCTTTCACAAAACTTCTTCATTATATATACATGTTTTTCTTCTTTTTTCCCTTCACTTGATATTTCTTTTAGTTTTTATTTTTCTTCAAACTTAGCGCTTTAATAGTAACGTAATTTTTTTTTAACACATGAATCAGTATAATTCGTTTATATTAGCTTTTTTTTTTATTTAATAATAATTAATAAATAAATATTTAGCTTGATCAGAATAATCTTGCTTTTTGTTAAATATATGATATCATCTTACTACGAAATAAAAATTTGTTTTAATATTTTGAAAAATAAATATGGTTATTTAATTGTTTACAACTTCCTTACAGAAGATAATGGAGGTTTTGATAACGATTCAGTAGAACTTGTAATAAAAGTTTAACATGTGTACATTTTATATTATCCCTTTCTATCAAATTTTGAAAAAAAAATGAATTTTTTGGTATTAATGATAAAACCCGTTATCCTTGTCACTGCTAATTTATTGAATTCTTCATTAAAATAGTTATAATTTCATTTTATTTTATATTTTTTTCAATTAAACAATTTTTTTTACTAATTTTCTTATATTTAATGTAATGCTACAATTTTCTACCGATTAATATATTTTACGTCATTAATAGTCTTTTCACAGATACTTTAATTTTTAATAGGATTAAGCACTGATGTAAAATGTACGGTAATTAAGTTCATATTAACTAACATATGTTCGTGATAAAATACAAAAGTAAAAACAAAATAAATTATTCATATGCCAATTTAAAAAGTAATAAAACAAGAAATTTCATACCTAAATCATTGCTTGATTTGTTCGATTTCCAGCACGCATATTCTGAAATAAATTATAGGAGGGTTTCCTGTTTCACTGAGGGTAATGTCCGATAATATTCTTGGGTCGTATCCAATAATCCTAAAATGCAGACCGTCGGGTAGCATCCCTTTTTGTAATTCGTAACCACATGTGTGATAGAAGCAATTAAATTTACCGGGTTATACCATCCTTTGATTTCAGTCGTCTAATTAAGGATGATGACGATGAAATATTAAAAATAAGGATTTTTAGTACTAAAGAAAAACTTAAAATGTCCGTAAAAACGAGCAGTTATTTTCATTTTAATATAAAAAATATTTTTATTTTTTTTGAAATATAAACTAAATTTCTACTTTAAAGGATGATTATTAATGAAGTGTATTTTAAAACTGGGTATTCGATAAAGGATCAGGTAAACCGTAACGGTTAAATATCGTAAATATCAATATCTACACCTTTTATAAAACGCAGTTGAATAAAACTTCCATTTAATTTTCCCCAGCCGGAATCAGGAATTCAGTTATTCTTATTGTTTTACAAATCCGAATAATGAATTTTCCACAAACTAATTTGTTTAATTTTTATCAAATAATTTTCCCAGAGCTTAATGAAAATAATTAACTATTTAAAAAAAATATATATATATAAATCTATATACTATATAGATAATATAATATATATAAGTAAAAAATTAAAAATTCGTTTTGTGAAATCATTAATACCATGTTTAATAATTTTGACAGATTATTTGTTACGCAGGTAACAAATAATTTGTTAATTATTGACAAGTAATTTAGTTATGAATAGAGTTTTTCTACAATTAAAGTAGATTCAATATTTTCCAAGCGTTTAATTGGGAAAATTCATGTCTATTTATTTTTTTTTACCCTTAAAATAAGAATGGAAATGCTACAATATTTAAATACTTATTTCAAAAACTTGTAATTTTAATTCCCCTATATATTATTTTATTACGTTCAAAAATATTTATTCCCTTTTCGATTTGTTAGTCTTTTAGAAATTCTAAAAGGTGTATTCTTTTTTCAGTCAACCTAGATAGAAGATTTTTCAAACAAAAAATTACTTGCCTACATAATTTTCGTCATGCTTATTATTATAGTGTAATAATATATTATCTGATGTTAAATTAACAAAGAAAAAAAAGTTTAATCTAAAAAAAAAGATTTTAGTTAAAAAAACTTAACAAAACCACGAATGTATTCTTAGCGGTTCTTAATTCAGGGTCGATAACAATTTTTTACGTTATTTTTATGTATTTCTTTGCTTATCTGTTTCAAGAAGCAGATCATATCTTTGCGATTGTTAACTTGCAGGCTGTATCTTTTTAATAGTTAATAAACATTATAATTAATTTAAAATAATAAAAAATATACCAAAATACGACCTAAAAATTTAAGAAATCATCTAAATACGTAAAAAGATTAAAAATTAATATACTATTTCTATCTGATAAAATTTTAGAATATTTAAATTATTAAAATAATTCGATTGCCTTCGGTTTGGGCGTAGCGTGATATAAAACAATCCCGAAGCTATATTTTTAAATTAGTTTTTATATGACCCCTATAACACATTCATATGCTTTTATTTTTTTGCAATCATTTCTTTTTTTTAAATGCCTTTCATCAAATAATATATGTTTATATTGTATTGAATTTTTAACTGGCCCTGAATATTTGGACAATTGCTCTTTAAATATCGGAAAATGGCCTGGAATGATCTTACACAAGAATAAACTGGTTTAGCAGCAAAAGCAAACATTTTATGCTTTCATTGTCAAGTTTCAGTATTAAGCTTACCATTTTAAAACCGAGTAACTTGATAATTTATGGACTATTAGTTAAAATTTAATTGGATTGGATTGGAATGAAAAAAAAATATATAAGTTAGATGGATCTAAAACAATCCGATTAATTTCTTTAAAGAAATTTTTATTAGGACGAATGATGTATCAAACAAACAAAATATCTCAAAAAGAAATATCTTTGTAATATTATAGAAAGAATAATACATTTAAAAAAAATTTTTTTTAATTTCAAAAAAGATGTATAAAAATAAATTATTTAGTATAATGAATTGGGTCTATTACAGTTTAATTTTGTCCGGTCACAACAATAAAAATTAAAATGCGGTCCGTTTGATATGCAGGCAATCCTGGGTGTACAGTTTAGTTCAGTAGTCCGTAGGGAACTGTCCTCTTCATTTCGACCCGATGGATTTTCTTGCTTGTGTGCATATATTGTTTATGTTACGCTCGTGCGTATATCTGTGTGTGTCTTTATGTAGATGGTTAGATAAATAAGTACGTACTCATGTGCATATTTGTCATAACAATACCCTTTTGTATATATAATAAATGAGCAGTCATTGCACGTTTATGTAGACTCCCATCTGTTTTCTGCAAAACTGTCCAAACACTTGCCTAATAATAACGTATTCATTGTAGGCCTACGTATTAATCACGTCGAATAAACGTGAACTTTACAAAATTTTTGTTAAATATTTCAATTTCGTTTTATAAAAATTGAAGAAAAATTTGTATTCTTCAGAAAGAAACGCTGTAACACAGTGTAAGAGTTTGTTAATTCGTACTCTTTTCTTCTGATATATCACAGCAATTGTAATGATGTTAATAAAATACCAAATATCAATCAACTTATATTAATCGCACAAGTAAATGGTAAATAAAATTAGAGAAAAACAAATTGGTGTTTGGTAGATGTATTTTTTTTTAAGCTGCAAAATAAAATTATTTTATAATCATCATTTACGGTACTAAAAAGAGTAATTGAAAATTGGATCAAAATTAATTGGTTACAGGTTTACAACAATATTTTTTATGTACCTAGTTGAGAAGTTTTAAAATATGTAAGATCATTTATTATAAAAAAAAAAAACTATGAAAATAGTTAACAAAAAATAATTAAAATAAATTTGAAATTTAAACAGTAAATATAAATTTTAACATTAATAAGTAATTAAAAATAAATTTTAACTGACTTCATTTCTTCGACTTTTGGAAGTATTTCGGGAAATCGTTATAAAAAATTATTTTAAAATTGGAACTCAAAAACTAAACGAAGACTATCTTTATTGTTCATTTAAATTTGTATAAAATTCTTTGTTACTATATTTTATTTTTCTTTATTGTCGAATTTTTTCTCATTTATACATTTTTTTAAAATGAAGTTCTCGTTATGGTTGCCACTATTACTTTTCCCCTATTTTTCAAAGCCATTAACAAATGCCTATACGAGGCTTATCGTATATGTAAAAATTCTTACGACACTTATATTCTAGATATTATTTTAAAATATATATATATATATATATGCATTACATTTTGTACCGATAAATCAACGTACCGATATGACTTCCAACACGTCATATCACAGCGAAAATTTCAGTGTTTTCTGTCTGCTGCTCTACCGGATCTGATCTATATTTTACAATATTTCCCTTATCATTATATATAGCGTTTCATTTTATTCGTTCCGGGCGATTTTCTCGTAAACTACGTACAATATAAAAAAAATGATCAACAAAAGTTACTCATATTGGAGAGGGACACCTCATGGTGGCCTTGGATTTGCCCTTGAACTTATTTCAAGGTTAACAAGATTTTCTAAATGGAATGTCCTATTTTTGACCTCACCAATGAAAGGAGCAGAAAATTTTACATTGTAATATGTGGTCACACGTATGACCTTGAACCTTTTTTTTGAATATCACACGGCTAACCATCATAAATAGTGTTATACGAGTTAAAACTTTCTGAAGATTATGCAATATTCTTGGAATATTTATATTCCAAGTCATTTATCTGGCAAACTATGGGAAAGAGCATATAAATAATGATTTTACAGAATTATAGGAGGAGGATATCCGACGGTGACCTTGACCATGATCTTAAGGTCCCCTTTGGAGGTTGTCCTAAGATTATTGAGGTTTTACAAATGGAATTACCTTTTCACTAGCACGTATGGAAACAACTAAAAATGTCACGTCAACGAACTTGAATTTAGTCATGACGTTTTATGATTATGTTTCATTTTTTCCAGCTTCTTGAAGTTCAAGGTTTAGGAGTTATTCATACACGGTATCCGATTAACACAATTTGCTTATTCAAGACAGTATCAGATAGCAATTCTCTTCTCACAACTTAGAAACCAGTGAGTGTATATCTGCGAAAGGAATCCAACACCCGTATTGCACTATCTCTGATGATTATCCATATGACCTTCAAAAAAGGTCCAAGATCATATGTGTGACCACATATTCCAATGTAAAAGTTTCTTATATTTTCATTGGTGGGGTCAAAAATAGGTCATTTCGGTTGAAAAAATCACGTTAAGCTTGAAATAAGGTCAAAGTCAAATACAAGGTGTCCCTCTCCAATCTGAGTAACTTTTATTTAGATCATTGTGTGTAGTGTACGAGACAATCGCTTGGGGAGATTAAAATGAAATATATGTACTTTAGATTAATGACCAATGGAGTGATTACTTCGATGATGAGTCGTCTTCTCTTCCTGCAGGATAATATCTTGCCTGTCGTGTACCACCGGTCAAAATAGCTCGATCATACAAGATCTTGAAACTATAATTTTCTACGACAAAACTCGAAGTATAACGATACTATAGGACCGAAGTATAAGAAGACCCCGACTCAGAAAATCCTCTGCTGGAGGATCCTGTAAAGATATTACGGCGTAAGATATATTCCCTCGGAGCTAGAACATGACATCCACTTATTATGTGTTGGATGAATTCGACTATCAAATTATAAAGTCGGAACAATTCCGATGTAACGGTCTATTTGCAGCCGTAAGTACCAATAACTCCATATACCGCGTATTAAATAAACTTTATACAATTGACGACAAACGAAATTGGAAAAATAAAATTAGAAATAAACAGAATTAGAACAAACATGAATGAAAATGTTGATTTATTTTTACCAAATGTTGTTAATCCAGCTCAAAAATACTTTTTGAGTATTTTAATTAGGTTATAGTTCTGCTTCTGTGATTAGGTGAGGCTCAGTTTTTTTCTTCCGGAATGTAATTAATATATATCGAAGTTGAGGATTCATCGGCTGTGCCTTCTGGGGAACCAGAAATTTCTTTCTAAGAAGAGCGATCGGAATCGGTAAATCAACACCATGAAGTACCGGTCTCATAGCTGAACGAATATTTTAGTATGCGATACTGATTTTATTGATATAAAACACTGATAGAAATACTGATTTTGTTTTCCATGGAGCGCCTTCTCATCAACTTTATTTTCATCGTAGAGGGAGTTTATCTACGGAGGAGGGTTGAGATCTATCACCAGAGAACGCGGTATACGCCTAAAATCCACTTTATACTATCTCCATGTAAAATATGTTGATTTCGATTTTCCTAGGGAATACATTCTGAGGTTTAGTAGCGATTTTGAGTGAACCTGTAAAAGATCTGCAACGTTACGTCCTCCTTTGATTCGAGATAAATGATGCTCTTTTTATTATTAATATATTGAATTATTGTTAACAAATTATCAAACTCTTAAGAAATACACTACGACTGACACTGAATAAATTAAAAAAAAGATGTATAGTTAAATTTAATGATTGATGATAAAACTTTATTGATAAAAGTTTTTAATCATTAACTTGAAAAGTGTTATTTTGTAAGTAAAGTTGTTGTTTTTTTGTAATAAATACAATTTATTTTCGTCTACAGTAGAATATTGACATAACAAAGATCAATTATAAAATGGGACTTTTTCTTTCTCATTTTTTAAAAGTTTTAATAATTTTACAGTTTAAAAGTTATTTGCGATTAAAAAATATAAATCTGCTTTATTTTTTAAAACTTCAAATATAAATTTCATCTACTTTTTTACAGTTACTTCTCTATAAATATACAACCACCATTTGGTAGTTGTACATGTTTTTAAAATTTTTTTTTTTTTGTCTTCAGTCATTTGACTGGTTTGATGCAGCTCTCCAAGATTCCCTATCTAGTGCTAGTCGTTTCATTTCAGTATACTCTCTACATCCTACATCCCTAACAATTTGTTTTACATATTCCAAACGTGGCCTGCCTACACAATTTTTCCCTTCTACCTGTCCTTCCAATATTAAAGCGACTATTCCAGGATGCTTTAGTATGTAGCCTATAAGTCTGTCTCTTCTTTTTTACTATATTTTTCCAAATGCTTCTTTCTTCATCTATTTGCCGCAATACCTCTTCATTTGTCACTTTATCCACCCATCTGATTTTTAACATTCTCCTATAGCACCACATTTCAAAAGCTTCTAATCTTTTCTTCTCAGGTACTCCGATTGTCCAAGTTTCACTTCCATATAAAGCTACACTCCAAACATACACTTTCAAAAATCTTTTCCTGACATTTAAATTAATTTTTGATGTAAACAAATTATATTTCTTACTGAAGGCTCGTTTAGCTTGTGCTATTCGATATTTTATATCGCTCCTGCTTCGTCCATCTTTAGTAATTCTACCTCCCAAATAACAAAATTCTTCTACCTCCATAATCTTTTCTCCTCCTATTTTCACATTCAGTGGTCCATCTTTGTTATTTCTACTACATTTTATTACTTTTGATTTGTTCTTGTTTATTTTCATGTGATAGTTCTTGCGTAGGACTTCATTTATGCCGTTCATTGGTTCTTCTAAATCCTTTTTACTCTCGGCTACAATTACTATATCATCAGCAATTTATAAAATTGCTAAATTTTTATAAATAATATTTATTTAACTATTATAAAACATAAGCACAAATATAAAACGGATAATATTATTTAAAATAACCTTGAACGTAGTAGAAAGAAACATACAAATCCCAGATAAGAATAACTAGCATTTAATCTTGAAGTTTCCCGGTTCACATTTCCTTAGGCTGTTTCGTGGCAGGAAAAATTTATATAGCCTTCATCGTAAAAGTGAAAATAAATAAGTAAAGATTTTTGTAATTGGACGATCGACAAGCAATATTTTGCCTAAACAAATAACTCTGATAATTCAACAAAACATTGATACTTCAATTTGTATCATCGTGTAACTTCATTTTTAACATTTTCTTGACATAATTTCTTATTTATTATTATGGTTACGCTTTTATTGTACCATTATATAAATCATAACGCAGAATATTTTTCTCATGACTAGTCAATATAGCTTTTCATTCACAGCTGATGGAAGGTTTGGGAATGTTTGTGAAAATCATTCAAAATTAGTGTGATATTATGGTATAATTATTATGAAACTACTATCTAAAAATTAAAAAAAAAAAATTATTTACTAAAAATGTCTCTTATAAAACGATCGTTTTGATTTTTCAATGTTTATTTTTCATACACGAAAATAAACTCGAGGGAAAGAAAACACGAGTCTCTTAATGAAATTTTTTTTAAAAATTGAATGTAATCATATAATTTATTACTTGATTTGACTAATTCCTCCAATCAAGACAGTGATGATAGAAACACTGATAATAACATATTTATATAGCTGTTACACCCGTAAAATTGAACGAAATTGGAAAACTAAAATTTACTAGAACTAATAAAATTACAGCCAAAATGAATGAAAATGTTGATTTATTTTTACCAAATGTTGTTAATCAAGCCCAAAAATACTTTTTGTGTATAACCAGTCACCGTCTTCAAACACAAGCCTTGAAATTGTTACCGATTTATTCTTCAGCAAACTTATTTAAAAATATGTTATAGATTAGTTATTATTTATAAAGGCTCAAACTACTATAAATAGAGGGTTTCAATGCGATAATACCTCTAAGACCCCTAAGGATATATTTAAATGTTTGTTTTCCGACGCTTTTGACAAACATAATTATAGTATACCAAACAAATCTATACGCTGATCAAAAAGGAAGACTAGTAATCAGGTAATCAGATAAAAGGAATCTGATCGCTAGACTTAATTATTGATTACCTAATTATTTAATTACTCATACTGACTTGAGTAAGTAATTACTCGCTTATTTAATTATCTGATTACTAGACTTAGTTACTAGAAATCATGTCGTAAGATTTTTAGTTGAAAACTTAATGATATAAATCATCAGAAAATCAAGTCCTTTAATGAACAACTCCTAATCTATATAATTTATAATTTGTTTTGTAATTTTAATTAAATATTCATGGAAGAACAGATTTTTTCTGTTTCTACTTCTGCAGCTTTAATATATATTGTATTCTGTATTTTCATTATGGTTTCACACTAATTTTTTGGGAAAATGGGTTATTTCATAATTATTTTATTGTTCTTTTTCTTAATTATATTCTAAAATCAATTTTTGTTTTAATAAAAATGTTACAAACATACCATTATTTCTTAACTTATAAGATAAAAAGTTAAATGATCTGTGCTGTAAAAAATTTGAATTTTATATTAATAGTCTTCAACTACTCTAATAATGTAATAAAATTAGAACACAAAATCTTGAAAGAACACAAAAACGTTCTCTACCAGTTTATTTCAGACTCATTGAAATCGTTTCAACTTTCTAATTTGTTAGTTGAAGAAAATAACTTCATTTACTCTTCAATTATTAACGGCAGTGTAGTATATCTGTCAAAATATTGATTATTGTAGAAAAGTTAATAAAATATTTGAAAGATATCCGTGGGGAATTCCATATCTATCGGTTACAAGAGGATAAACCATTCCGTATAGCAATTCGTGACCTTCACAAAGCATTGATCAGCATTGATCTTCACGAATTTTCACATGAACTTAATAAAATTGGACATGAAAGGAACAAGTTTTATTTTAAAAGATAAAACACAACTTCTATTTTTTGGAGATAAATATATATTACGAAGATATTTTTAAATCTCATTATTTTGTAGATGTATATGTGTGTATATACCTATATCAAGATCAATTCAGATGTATCAAATATGCTAGTGATCACTTATCTATGAACTACAATAAATCACTTGATGCTTGACCAACTTGTGTTCTTTATAGAATTTTTTGCCTGCCAATAACGAAGTTGCACGTTTTCTAAATAGTTGCAGGAACTGCGATCATCTTATAATTTATATCTAACCAAATCTGTAATACGAATTTTTAGTTACTTTTAACTGACAGTCGTTCATTTTCAGCTCTTCAGTTAAGGCTACAACCCCGTAAGATTACTAAAATGATTTACACATGCAGAAATAGGTATACATAATTCGAACAGTCCTGTTAGTATGTAACAGGTTAGTATGCATGTATGTTTCGAGTTATGTACGAACTGAGATATGTATGTTGTTACATACGTATTATTTTACATATTTTTGTTACATACATCTATTTTCTCCCTTAAGTCGTATTCAAAACAGATATGAAGATAAATCCACTCCCACTTTTATCTTCATGATCTTATTTCTTCAACTGTTACTTTCACAAAATGCTCCAAAATAATTTTACTCTTAATTCATTAATTTTTATATTATGGAATGAAAACAGGGGTTATCATAATAATTACTCTAATTAAAAATTTTTGGATGAGAAGAGAATCGAAAGAAAAGACAGAAAAGAATTTCTGTCTTTCTCTCTCTCTTTTTAAAACCTATATAAAATTTTTGACTATCACCCAATTAATCGCTCTAGCCGAAATCAAGGTGATTCGGCTGTATTATTCCATTTAACGATTAAACATCGTGGTTATTCTCTACAAGAACCTAAGTTGACTTTCAATTGACAGCTCTGACACAGTTTTCAACCATTCGTATTGCTCTCCTTGGTTCAAAAAACCCGAAATAATTTTTTAAAGTATATTCTCCTGTTTATGCCATATTTCATTACGTTTGACGATTTTAAAAATGCGAAAAACGTGTGTTGGGTTCTTGGACCACCAAATTCAGATGGAGTCCTATAACCCACTAGACTTGGACAAACAAAGAAGTAAAGGCTATTCTACTAAAAGAGAAGTAAAAACTATTCTATTTTTGAAATGTATCAGATGTACGAGGTCTGTTCAAAAAATAAGCGAACTTTTTTAATTACGCACCAACGAAGATATTTAGTGACGTGTGGTTGGTAGTATTGTGTTTCGCATAACTTCCTCTGTAACCACAGTTTCTTGGATTGTTG
The DNA here is from genome assembly GCF_047948215.1 of Lycorma delicatula. Lineage (NCBI taxonomy): Eukaryota > Metazoa > Arthropoda > Insecta > Hemiptera > Fulgoridae > Lycorma > Lycorma delicatula. The sequence goes on from NC_134456.1 coordinate 28,326,825, forward strand.
ACATCCCGTTTAGTTTTCGTGTTATTGATATTTGAGTGCAACGTGTTTAAGTGTTAGTAGCGATTTTTGTAATGTGCCTTTTTCAGGAGCAACAATACAACGTAAACTTTTGCGTGAAACTGGGGAAAACGTTTACAGAAACTTTTTAAGTATTGAAACAAACTGACGGAGATGATGCTCTGGATTGTACGCAGTGCCGCGAATGGTTTTCACAATTTAAAAGTGGTCGTCAGTCAATCGATGATAATCCTGGACCAAGAAAGTCTTCGACTTTTACCTGATGACAAACACGTTCAGAAAATCAACGATCTGGTGCATGCAAATCGCCGATTGACTGTTAGAGAACTTGCAGAAAGGGTTAACATCTCGATTAGATCATGCCATGACATTTTGACTGAAAAATTGAACGTGCATCGAGTTGCAGCAAAGTTTGTTCCTTGTTTGATAACCGAACAGCAGAAAGAACATCGAGTGAATAATTGTCGGCAACTCTGACAAAAAATCGCACATTACAAAAATCGCTACTAACAATTAAACATGTCAATAAATATCTCCGTTAGAGGTCACTAAATATCTCCCGTTGGCGCGTAATTAAAAAAGTTCGGTTATTTTTAGAACAGACCTCTTATTTCAAACATTTAATGATGCGGTAAATCTAAACTACTTGAAATACATTTCTTTCAAGATCTCTGTATTTATCCTTATCGTCCAAAGGGAGAAAAATTGATAAAATACAACAAACTATAGCTTAGATGTTTTTTCACCAAAACATATCCTGTAAACAGTTTTATTTGTTCTGAAATTCCAGATGTAATGCACTTAGAATTTTTATTTGTCACACAAATTTTTCTGGAATCCTATGAACGTCACACTATCCGATCCAGTAGAAATTTTTTGAGATAGTTCTTTTTCAAAAACGGGGATGACTCCTTCTTTTTTCTTGGTATGGATATAAGTTTCCTTCCCGTAGTTTCAATAGTCTTCGAACGTAACATATAAGCATGGTTGATGCTAATATTTAATATAAAGACCATATCTGATCGTCAATTTGGTTTCTAAGAAAGACCAACAACTAATCTGAATAGAATCGATACTCTATCAGACGTTTTGTAAAAAGTGACTTTCACTCAGCTGTATTCTTCGGTGCGGCATGAGATTAATATAAAATCTGGCATAAAATTTATGAAAAATTGAAATAATTATTTCGTGTTCATATTACTAAGATTATATTATTAAGATTTTTCTCTAAGTGAGATATTTTTGGTGTACCATGATAATGCTTATTCTTTTGTAGACAGTATTGAAGCAGGAGCCCTATTAGGATCTGTATATTCAGAAATTCGGTATCCAATTCGCACATTGACAATTCACCTTGACACTCAGGTTACAACAGTAACAACTTACACTTTCGACACGGCCATAATATTGCAACATATTTCTATAGAGATATATAATTTAAATTTGCACGTTTAAAGATGGTTTAAACTCTAACGTACAAGCAAGATAATTCCATAAATATTTACGTTATGTCAACCTATGTAGATAAATAATACTATCATTATTTTTTGCGATAGAGATATTCAATAATACTAATTTCAGCTACCCAATGATTCATTTTGATCAACTATATCTTTAAACATCCTACTAAAACGAAAGTTAAAACTTATTTTCAACTAGTGAAGTAACCAGTCTGGGTGCTTATTAAAGATTATTAGGTTTACTTAATAAAAATCATTCATTCAAGACATATGCAATTTCTACACTATTTTTAAATAAAATAATGTAAATATTCAGGCTTTTTGGTTGCTCCAATAAATGTCATTTAAATTCTAACCAAACTTTTTACGTCAAAATATTTCCGTGCGATTAAAACTTCTCCTTATTACGCATGACAAAATATCCAGATTTAAAAGTTATTTTTGTAGGTGTCGCTATTGTTGAATTATTTTCAAAATTTTACTCTAAACTACTATTTTACAATCAGTTAATAATAAAAATTATATGATCAGACGCCAGGCAAATCTATAAATTTTATCAGATGTTAAAAACGAAGATAGAACAAGAATCTTCTCTATAAACGGTTTGAAAGATTCTTACATTTCTAAATAACTTTTTAACATCGTTTATCTAAATTGTATCCAGAAAATAATACTAATGAATTTTTTTTTGCTTGTTTATTTGCCTCGCCTCCTAGAACCTGACACGCAATCAAACAGAAACTCAGCTCTGAAGGGTGCCATTGCCTCAAAACACGTGAGCAATAACCCTGGACCCGGCTATGCCGTTTCCAAGGCCCCACCAAGGCAGCCAGGATTCGGTCTGTTTTTGCCATGCCTCAAATAAGGAGACCCCGAGGGGGTACCCCCACCGGGACTACGGTCTTAATTTTTACCCCGGCGGCTCTGGAATTAGTCTCCGCCCGATCATCGAAAATGAGACGCCGGAGCATTTCACCCCTCTCGGATGGGACCATCCCAGACCGGAACCGTGTGGTATCCAGGTACAGTAGCAGCCTATCCCCATGTCGCATCCCCGGGTAATGTTGCAACCCCAACCTCCAAGGACGTGTCCATGCACATTAGAGTAAAAACATCTGGCCTCCCGGCGGCAGGCCTTTCTGACGTGACCAGCCTCGTTGTGATGCCCTCAACTGTCTCCGAAATTTCTGATTGAGCTGTTCGAGAGTGCTCCCTTCCACCAGCACCCGGATATGGAGGTTTTTCCCCCTGGCCATGACGAGCCGAGAGAATCTCAGTCTCTCTCAACGACACACTGCTCTTGACCTACCGGAAGAGGTCCGCATAGGACCTTCCCACCGCGTTCACCAAGACCGTGTCCTTGGGTGGTCCCGCCGGCCTCTTCTCCGGTGCAACCATCCCCAGTTGATCTACCGATTTACCGTCACTGAGGTAAACCAGTAGCTTCTCAGCACACCATCTGGCAGAGTGTTCTACTAAGCGATATAAATATCGACCGACTTGCCCAGCGGGCCCGCAGAAACAAACCTCACGGTCAACGATTTCAGGGATGATCTTCATTAGGTTGCGGATCACTCTATCGTCTCTCCCTTAGCCGAATCGATGACTAGGATATAACCGGTTCACCCTACAGTAATAGACTCACCGGATAAATCGGCTGTGCTCGATTTTAAGACAAGCACTTAACCTGCTTGAAGTCTACCATCACGTGCCAGGTGCTCGACATAAGGCACCCAACTCAGGACGCGAGGGTGAGCAACATCTACCCCAAAATCCAACACCAACGCCTGAGGAACCTCATCATACCCATCGGTGTCAGTCAGCAGCTTTGTACAGCGGAATAAACCCTTTGGCCTACTTCGGTGAACCAACTACGCCAAGTCCTTTTCGGATACCCCATCTTCAAGCGCTCGTTGGAGACCACCACGCCCGATCGTCTACAGACCACTCTGACCAGGGCCAGGGCCCGGGCCCACAGGCAACGACTGTGTGGCTACGTCTTCCCGCTGCACCTCCATCTTGTCATCAGTGGGCTGGTAACTACCCCGGCCCACCACTACAGGTGTCTGTGTGGCTTTCTTCTCCCGTTTAGGAAAGGCCTACCAGGCAACGCGAAGCCCATTGATACGTGACGCATAACCAACCATTATCCTGGAACAATCCTTAATTTCTGCCTACGTTCACGTTCAGAGACAAGCTGCGCCAAGTCACCATATAACTCAGTAACCCTTCCAGTTCAATGATAAACTTCTCCCTTATGCTAAACCCCTGTAGGTCCTATTCTGCAATCTTGTCCTCACCGTCCTCTTCCATTTCCATCACTACTCCTGCAGATGTCAGAGATGCCTCACGTCTTCTCGTCCCCTTCCACGGGAAGAGAGAGTCGCAGATGTCGCTTCTCCGCCGGTTTTGTCGCCTGCCGGCTCTCGCTCGTGTGTTCAATGGATAACAGTAGCGGAAAATGCACCTCATATTCGTCAGTGTCCCTGCTGTCACCAGTCGCAGTAGATGTGGTTGCCGACGATCGTCATCGTCTGGTCAACGTAGATAAAAACGTTTCTTTCTTCCGCTTTGCCTCCAAGCGGAATGCTTCTAATATTCTCCGTGTCTCCGCATCCATAACCACGGACCGGTCACTCTCGCTCCCCTCGGAAACTTCCTCCCGAGGCGCTCGAGTCAACTTCTTCCTTCGTGAACCTCGCTTCCCGATCGGAGCAGAAAACCCCTCGTCTGCGGGTAGGGGCGTAACCCTTGACCCTATTGGATTGGCTATTGACCAAAGACCCTAAAGACAAACAGAACACAAAACGAAAAGAATGGATGGTAGGACACTAGGCTACCAAATTAAACAAGCTTTGGCAACCGTAGGCTACCGCAACGAAATCAATTAATTCCACAGTAAATGTAAAAGAGCCACAAATATTGATTTTAACACACTTAATAGAGTTAAAGGCACCTACGTTAATCAGTTTATAGCTCAATTGAGCAAATAAAAACACAAAAAAGTCAAAATATAAACAAAGCCTTAGCACGGATAAATACCCCATAACAACAGTATGTATTAACCAAATAAACTCTAGTAAATATATAATAACAATTAGCGAACAAAAACAATCAACGAAACATAATTGAACAACGAAAAACAACTAATAACTATGCAACGAAAATAATAATAAAAAACCCACAGTAATAGTAACGAAACGCGGAGCGTAGTACAACGCAACCGTACTCGACAAGACACCTCTATATCTCAATGAATTTTATTTTATTATTATGTAATTTCACCCTTCGTACATTTGTCATATAATTTATTTTTATCTAATCTTTTTGTTAGATGTTGTAATATGGTGCTAGATTGTGAATAAAAGTTAAAAATGAATAAATAAAATTAACTGAATTTTTTATTTTGAAAAAGTTTTCCATTAATAAATTTGAAGCGGTTTATTACTCGACGAGGAAGTTGTTTTATCTACTATAAATTTTCATTATTAGATTATTTTAATGATAATAATTCTTCTACTGAGAGGGCAATTATCTAATTACACTCTCATCTTCTTATAATATTATAAATTTGATAATCAATAAAAAGAAATTAACATCCTTTTGAGCGAAATATACGTTCTCAGTATCCTAGGTTTACTTAAATTAAATAATGAATGAAAAAATTAAGAATTAATTTTATTTTAAGGTAATAATTTAGATTTATTCAGTAGTTTGCCTATAGTAATTTATAAACTTTTGCAAGTATCAGTAAGTATATTTAGAGCAACCACTCTACTAATAGTACAAAATTTGGCTCTGATAATATTTAATAATTAGATTTTAATAGCAATTTTCATAAAAGTAACAAATATAAGTTACAAAAAAAAAAAAAAAAACACAAACTCACATTTTCTTTAACTTTTATTTATTCCGGGATGTATTCAAAAAGTTTTACAAATTTAAATAAATCTCAATTTGCATAAAAATTGAATTTTCAGGAAGCATGAATTGAAGTCAGTTCTTTTTTCTTTATTTTTATCACGGTGCAATTCTTTGCTATCATCTTGTTCTATTTCAATCGTTCGTGTTGAATCCCATCTTCCAATCTATTTTTGATCATTGCCTTTCATGTTTACTTTATTTTGATCTAAAACGCTGCACAAACTTATTAAATTTATTCATATTTTATTGTTCTTGATATTAATTTTCATTTTCATTTTGAACAGGATTTTCATTGATATCACCGACAATCCTTACTTACTCATTGATATCGGTTCGTAGTAATTCAGTTTGTATTATTATTTTTTACTGTTCACATACATTTAATAGTTTTTTCTTTAAGCTATAAAATTAGAATCTGCTGAATTAAAATCTGAACAAGGTTTATTTATAATAAACTTGCTGACCCGGCAATGCTTCGCTATTGCTAGTTTGAATATATACTCGAATATAGATAAAATTAATACAACTGAAAGTTTGATAAAACATTAAAAAACTAAGCATTACGGAACTTCTCAAAATTTAAAAGTCAGAATGTAAATAAATCCAATAGTGAAAATAACAACACTACCTATCGGATTTAATTCAAACTACTCTCCAAACACAGTAGTCGGTTAAAAATTGCCCTAACTTTCTGCTGGTCAAATTCGAGGATTTCAGTATATTTAAACCTTCTTCGGACAACGCGGACCATATTGCCAAAAAAACGTGCGTAAACCGGTCGAGAAGTGTTTTAGTTTATAGCGGACACTCATATGAACATTGCCTTACATATATATATATATATATATTTATAGATAATAAATGCAAAATAAGTAAAGTAAATCTTAAGAAAAAAATGAGAAAAAATGATAAACAACAATGATCAATTAACTTGTCGATTATTAACTGAAAAGAATGTGCACACCCACACACAAATCGGTCAGGGCGCCCCCATTTCATTTCGATCGCCCGACCATCTAGCCAGGGTCTCATCCCCATGGGCACCTGTGACCCAGGTCGGCGAAGGCGAATCTCGAGTCCGACCCAAGGATCTCCAGAGCCAGCTCCGGTGTTCTAACGGAGCCACGGAGCCGACCCCTGGATCTCAGAGCTCGCTTCGCTCACCATTCTTGTCTAGAAGTATTGGTAGTATTCGTTACCATCATGGTTGTAAGAATAGCACTGATAAAACACAATTAAATTATTCAAGCTTTATAAAAACCTGAAAAAGAGGCTAAATTACAAAAGACAGAATAGTAATAGGTAAACAGACAGAATCGTAACTAAAGTAGACAGACTTTTGACGAGAAAAACTTCACAACTTATTTCTGTTTCCAGTGTGACAGAAATTAGTTTAATTTTTAATTATTAAATCACTAATTCTTTTTTAATGATTATCTATAATTGACAACTCCACCCTAAGGGGTCTAGGGCTTCGGTCTGTAGCTTGAAATCTTATCGGGGATAACACAAATGTATCCTGAAAATTTGAAAGCAATCAGTTAGTTTCTTGGTGTGTTCTCAGGAGTTCTCGCGAGATGCGAGACCATATAAACAAACCGTTAGACAGACAGACAAACAAACTTTCGGCTTTATATATAAGATATATATATATATCTTATATATAAAGCCTTTTGTAGTAACAATATTGTTACTACACATATGCCTACGTTAATATCGGCGGGCGATAACGGTAGCAACGATGTGAGCGGGGCGCACAGTATACGGACGCGTTGATACAAGCATCATTACCACCGCAAACTGACCGGCACTGCAGCCCCACCACTCTCAGGCACCAACAAAAGAGCGTTCACCACGAGAGTGAACGCAATTTATCGTCGACCACCGTCTGGAGAAGACCAAAAGAAGAAGAAGGCAGAAGAACCCCTCTGGCCAGCTCAACGTTGGACCTCCCGGCGGATGCCAACATCCCAGCAGGAGCAGCAGGCCTGGCCGGCCCGCCGAGGGAGTCGCTGGATGCGGACGCTGCCTTCCCGTTTTCCAGCTTCACCTCGCCGGGCTTCAATCGCTCTGGCCGGCGGAGGTAGCAACATGAGCCGGCCCAGCGTGGGATTGCTCGGGGAGAACCGCCTCAGCCGCGCCGGCTAAGGATGACGGACTCTGCGGGGCTCTGTGGGCCACCACTGCCACGCTGTAGTGGGGCTGCTGATGAACTCCGCGGCTTCACCAGAGACCAGCTTCTGGACCCAACAGTTCTTCTCAGATCTAACGCAAAAAATGGCCCTTTTCAGGGCCACCACAAGTTATGAAATACGAATCGTCGAAGCCATTCGGCGACAATATATATAAGTGTGGTTTTTTTAGACAAAAAAGTTAATACAAATATATGTACATACTCGCATACATTAACAAAGAAAGAATAATTTAATTAAGAAACATTAATCCGATTATTAATACATTAAATCAAGTGCACAGTTTTTACGGTTTAGTGTAGAGATACGAATATCTCCATTATCAAACATGTTTAATAGCAAATAATTTGAATTGTGATGAAGTGTTGGTATCTGTCCTTGAATTGTTACTTTTACTCTGAGATTATTGAGAAATGAAGATTTCTGTTGTTAAAACTGAAAGAGATTTTTATTGATCTTGGATTTTGTCGTTTCCCAGAATATGACCAATGAAAACAAAATTAGCTTAAATACTCACTTATCTCCGTAATAGCAGATAAAAGGGAGGATTTATGCCCAATCTATTCTATTCTATCTATCTACTTATCTATATATATATATAGCTTAAAAATAAATATTTGTACTTAGATGGAATCTGATCAAGATCGTAAGCGATCTTCATGCACCCTAGGCAGCATATTGATGCACCTTGTTATGCACCGGAGGTAGCTATATCATTTACTCACGGAATTATTGTTTTATTAAAATATACTTTTTTTCTCTGTCGATATCTTCACCCCTTGAAGACTGATTCGCGACCAAGCATAAGTTGAGCTCCAAGAGGCGCCATTGCCTCAAGTTACCTCGGAAGGGCACAAGGCCCCTCCCAGGCAGCCTGGATTCGATCTTCCTTGCTTGCCATCCCTCAAATGAGGGAATTCCAAAGGGTACCCTTCACCGGGACTCCGGTCTTTCCAATGGGATCCCCCACCAGGACTACAGTCTTACTTTCCCCCCAATGGTACTGCAAGAGAGTCCCCACCCGATCATCGAAGATGAGACGCCACAGCCTGCCACCCCTCCCGAAGGAGGTCCCTTGCAGATACCACAGCGCAGCTGTGTACATATTCATGGTACTGGCGCAGGTGGGACCACCTTACCTCCTCGACTCTGGGTGCATGTCCGTGCGATTTACATGACAAACAGTGAGATTCCTGTGTGCAGTCCCTCCTCATGTGGCCAGCCATACCGCAGGCAAAACAAAGACCACTTCGGTCTGGACCAAAACAAAACTTGGCCCTGTATCCTACACCCCCAACACCAAAACAAAGGTCATCTGAGGCACGTCGAGCCACCCGGCAGGCTACCCATCCAATGCGGATGTGTCCGTCGGATAGTAATTTCTACGCAAGAAGAGGTGGCACAGCCCAAGTGACCACCTGTATTGACCCGTAGGCCGGCCGCATAGACAGAATTTCCACGATCACTGATTCCCCAATGACCTTACGAAGCTCCTTCATGAACTCATCCCTCGTTGTACGTACGTCAAGTTCTTGACAACAACATGAGTCCCCTTGCCACTCTTCCCAGTTAATGTAGCAGTGGTGCCCTCAACCTTCTCCACAATGTCTCTGCTGAGTTGTTCTGCAACACCACCCTCAGCACGCACCCGGATATGCAAGTCTTCTCCCTGACCCTGCTTTGCGGATAAAACTACCGTCTCCCCTGGCGACACCACACCCTTTACGGAGCGGAGGAGGTTCGCATAGATCTTCCCCTCTGCTTTAATTACAACCGTGGTGGTCGGTGGACCCGGCGGTATCCTCTTGCCTTTAGATGGCTGCGCTGATGTCAAACTGAAGAGATGAACAAATTGCTTCATCCCCATTAACCTGGACACGTACTCTACAGAGCGCCGTTAAATCTAGCCGGAACACTCCGAAGATCCAGAAAAGCAGACGGGGTGATCTCGTACCTCCTGCAACACACGGCACATATCGAGAGTGATCGACACCAGCAGCCACATCCAAAATCCACGTGGACCCCACTCCCTCCGCCAAATCATTAATCAGTAACGTATCAGTAAATCAGTAGCGTAGAGGATTTAAAAACGTCTTCCGGCCAGCCTCTCAAGACCAGCCGCTCAGTATCCGCGTCCGCCACCCCACTGTCGGCGAAATTCATCAAGTGACCAGGACACAGGACGCTCCAAGCCTCCGTCCGGGGTCTGTGACGCCACATCGCTGATTATATGGAACGTTTGAGTAGCCTTCTCCGTCGTCGTCAACCGGGTAGAAAGTCCCGCCTGTGATTCCCGAGTTACAGCATCCAAATCATCCTCAAATATGTTCAACATACGAGAATTCCTGTCCGTTCGGTGAGAGTACTCTTTTATTTCTACCTTGGTAGATGTATGTTGCTTAACCAAAGTGCTCAACTCCTTAACGTCACGCAAGAGAAGCATCAGATTATGTTGAAAGTATCTCTTCCGTAACGAAAGCGTTCCTTCCGGTCGTACGGTACCAATGTCTCCTTCTGGTACATCCTCCTCCATGTTAGAGACGTTCGTGAAGGAATCACACCCTTCCGAGTCAAAGGGATCACCCGAAAAACAAAGATCACTTCATTCACTAGTCTTAGATGTTTTCATCTCTTCACCAGTAGACGGGGAGTCACGCAGCCGTTTCTTCTCTGAAGTTATAAGAGAACGTCACCCACTCTGCCATCGAACATGGAAGAGACGGTAAACCTTCCCCAAGGTCGCCAACGAGATTACCGGATTGACAGTCTTCCGCCGCCGCCGAATTGACTTATCCCCCGCCTTCTTCCCAGAACACCTGGAGATTAAACGGTCCGCACGCCGTAACTCTTCCACAACCATGTCAGCGAAACTCTCAGCTCCTGCTATCAGAAAGCAGTGAACCCTTCCTCTTCTGGTGAGGCCATCTCCTTGGACCGATTCGGCCGGCTAGGTTGATAACAGTAAAATTTTCTATGTACAAATGTATAAGCCTATGTAAACAAACTTACAAATGTAAATAGACATACAGCTGTATAAACAAGTCCCTAGCAACGCTAGGCTAAGTTCAAAATTGCAAAAACAGAAATTATTCTAAACCAACAAAGCAGAATAACTAAACTAAAACAACCTAACACCAACATAAATTCCCAAACAAAAAACTTAAAAAATCAAAAACCATAAGTATCAATGGAAAATACCAAAATATAACCTGTAATCAGAGCTTCTATGCAGACAACCTGTTATTAAAACGTACTTGAAGAAATTTATGCTAACGACCCGTAAATGTCTTACCTTTATTGACATCTATTCTCCATATTGTCAACCATATCAGTGGATCGCTCAAAAGTATTGTTAGAATTAGTTATTTAATATTACAATAAGAATAATTACAGATTATTGTTACCAGTTTTTTTTAAATTTTATTATTATAACCAAACTGACAGATTTTGTTATGTTATCCAATCTTACACACTGCTGCATAGCATATTTTTGTTCGTTTTTTTAACTAATGCAAAGTCGTTATGGCTAAAGCCATGAAATTCTCTATATTTACAAATCGAAGATAATAAAATGTTTTATTTTTGTTTCGTTGTTACTAAAAAAAGAAAACAAATTTATTCACAGTAAGTATGCTTTAGCAAAATACTGTTTGTTTACAGCGTTTTCATGGATAGTAACTATCCGTAGTTCCTACAGTTTACTAGTAATATTATTTATATATTAAATTCACAACAAAGATAAATTTAATAATTTTTTTTTAATTTTTTACTCTCTTTAATATTATAAGGTTAATTATTTTTTAACGGGAAAGTATATTTATAAGCTGTTCTTATAATAACAGCTTATAAATATGCTTGACCTCTACGCTCCACTGTTCCAATTTCAGCACTCAACTTTAATTTCTTTTTAGAATCTATTTATCATTATTGGTTTGTGTAAGATATAAAATACAATCACAAAATGAAAAAGAAAGCTGCAAGCTAACCTTGAATGTAGGAAATGTTTAGAGAATTGGATTTATTAATCTTATTTTTTTATATATGAAGATAACTGTTGCTATTTAGTTCAACAGTTTTATGTATAGATTAGTGAAAAATTAATTACCCTGAAAAAAATATAAATATTTCATTAAAATGATTTTCACTTTCTTTAACTTTTCAAATAAATTAGAAAATATATATTTTCATTTCTCTTTAGTGTAATTGATTCTATTAGAATCAAACTTGGGACTTGTTTAATTAATAATTAGATATTAAAAACGATGCATGTTTTTAACGTAAGGTCCGTTTTTAAATAATAAAAAATCTGTTAAATATGAAGAAAATTTATTACATACGCATAAAATCTATTTCTATTTACTACTCTTCTATATACCAGCTACATACTTCAACAGATTTTCATAGCGTTTCACTAACACCTTTTCCTTCTTGGGCAAGGAATTCCACCGCCAGTGACTTAAAACACGCAGTAACACCATTCTTCAATTCGTCGTTATTGTCAAACCTTTGTGATACAATCCGCTATTTAATACAAAGAAAAAAGTAATCCTGGAAGCTGTCAGGGCGATAGGGCGAAAAATCAAAGATTTTCCAAAATCTATCAACATTTTTCCAATCGCCTCACTATCTGATTTGCCGTGTATGGTCGGGCTTTGTCATGAAAAAAGTAAAATCCCGTGGAATAACAGCCCCAATCTTTTCTAAGTTTTTAAAACACTTCTAAGGTTTTTTTAGTTCTGCAGTACTTATAGGCATTCACAGTAATTTCGTGATCAATAAATTCAATAAGCCAGACACTCTTTTTGTACCCTTTTTATGGATATTTTTATAATTATTTTTCGAAACTTCTGATTCTGTGTTTGTAGTCTTCCACTGAGCTCTTTTACATCCTTAGTAGGTATTTAAACCATATAATACGAAATTCAAAAATTCGTAATTATATGTACATTTTGAAGAGGTTAAAATTTCTTCTTCGTCTGATTTGAAAATTGAGATGATTCAGTTTGGTTTAAAGATATCAAGACCTTTTGAATAATATATATATATATATATTTAATTGAGTAGCAACGATACAATTTTTTTTATCGTAGAGCGGGAGTGTACAATTAATGCCTACTTGATTTATTAACGTTAAAGTATTCGAAATCATATATATATATATATATATATATATATATATATATATTCGACACATAAAATAGTTTCATTTTGTTTCCTCGAGAAGAAATTACAACTTAATATTGTAATTTATTTAAGTTAGATAAGGGAGTATTTTAAATAAAGGTTTATCTTTGTAATGTTTATGAAGAATCTCTTATAACAGTTTTAATTAGTCTTATTTGAAAACTGCAAAGTACAGTTACTTAAAATTCATTTATAAATTATTATACGTACTTTAATTAAAAGTATAATCATCCTACGAACATTTCAATACATTATTATCCTTATTTAATTCAATTCAGAGCGTGAATTAATTTTTAATGAGACTTTTTTTGTAATATATAATGGAATAGAACTCATTGAGTATCTACTTTATCTTTTACTGAACATTTCAGGTTGGATATTGTTAGACTATTATCGCAGGAGTACATGTGTGTGTGTGTGTGTGTGTGTGTGTGTGTGTGTGTGTGTGTGTGTTTTTGAGCGTTGGCAATAGTGTTTTTGGGTACCTTTCAATTTCGTTTTCTAAGCTTCTTAGACCTTACTGTATATTTTATTTTTCTTCTATTTTATTATTCTTCTTTCTTTTGAATGGGTATCTAGTACGATTTGTCCACGACAGCAATTTTTTTATGTATTTATTATATTACTGTATTTTATTTTATTTATTTATTTTTTTTTTTCTTCCCCTACTCTCCCCGACCGGATATCCATTTAAGTATACTCAGTCGGGGAGAGTGTCCTTTTACTCTAAGGGAGTGTCCCCCGCCCACCGGTTGTACACCCGGCACGGCAGGTTAGCTCCCCCGGTCTCGGATCTTTAATTTTATTTTATTCGCCTGCCTCTAATCCCCCGCCTTGGAGACGGGGTATGGCTACGCCACCTCCCATCCCCTCAGCAGGGAACCGGGTCTCGGTCATTATGTCTTTGCCTCTAATCAGCGGTACCGCCCCCACTAAGCACTGAGGCACCCGCAGGAGCGGCACCGCCAACCGGGACTCGATCTTTTATTTGTCCCACACTCCCCAGGAGTTCCCCCCCTTCTCAGGAACCCGCACACCACGGCGTACGGGCCCTCCACGAAGGGACTGTCCTCCCTATAACTAATTTCACAAACCCCTTCTTCTGTCCTCTTCTTCCTTGGTGCGTAAGATTTCTCCGGCAAACCTACGGAACCAATCCCAGTTATCGTCACTATAGACCATCCAATTTAAGAGGTTTTCAGGTGTAAGTCCGTTGTCCGAAATTTCTCTTCTATTTGGAGCCCATCTTGGGCATACAAACACAGTGTGTTCCGCATCATCAGTCTCTGGGCAGTACACACATTGTGGGGTAGGTCTTTTTCCAATTCTAAACAGATAATGGCCGAACGAGCCATGCCCCGTCAACAGTTGTGTTGTATAAAAATCTACATTACCTATTCTACTACTAGTCCACATATTTATGTTGGGGATTAGTCGCCTGGTCCAATCCCCAACTCTAGAGTGTGTCCATGTATCCTGCCACTCTTGATCAATTAGCCGTTCAATCTCATCTTTGGACATACCCCTATATCTAAATGTTCTTTGTTTAATTTGTAAATCAATGGGTAGAACCTTCGTTATTATACACAACGCGTCGTATGACACAGTTCTGTATCCCGCGGCTACACGCAGTAAAGTACAGTAAAGTAGAGTACACGCCTGTGTACTCTTTTCAATTTTGTTTTGTTTCTCTGAATATTCATTGTATCTCCCCATATCGGGGCCGCATATAAAATTGCTGACGTGGTAGCCGCAGTTATCAGTCTCCTTATTACCATTTTCGGTGTACCATGGTTCTGGAAAAGAGTCCTCAATGCCTTAATCAAAGGGGTGACCTTGTTACAAATCATCTCTACGTGTTTGCTAAATCTTAGGCTTTTATCCAAAAGAACCCCTAAATACTTTGCTTCTTTGACCTCCTTAATTCTCTCTCCTCTAATGTTTATATTGAGGTTTCTAATAGGTCTTCTACCTGAAAATACCAAACAACAGGATTTGTTAGGGGATATCTGTAGCATGCTTCCTACCAGCCATTCATCAATTATTCGTAACGCCTGATTTGCTTTATCCTCTAGGTTATTAACTTCTCTGTCTTCTACTAGGATAGCAATGTCATCAGCATATCCAACAACAACAACCCCCTCGGGATAATCTAATCTAAAAATTTTGTCATAAAAAATATTCCACAGTATAGGCCCAAGGACTGATCCTTGTGGAACTCCCCCAAATATCTCAAATGTGGATTTTCCTTCTAACGTTTTAACCTCAATGAATCTATGGTAAAGGTATTGATTAATCTGGTTGACTAGATAATAACTTATATTCATGGCTTGTAATGCTGCGATAATGGCTCTCCAAGGAACAGATCCAAAAGCATTTTTTATCCAACATTATAATAAGTGGGATTTTCCTAGTTCATCACGTGCAGTTTCTACTATTTAATGCCCAGGTCTTAACTTTGTCGATCGCGTTTATCGTAGACCGGCCTTTTCTAAAACCATATTGCTCCGCATGTAAACAACCTTTTTCCTCGATTTCTTCTCTGAGTCGGGTTTCTAGTAATCTTTCGACTACCTTACCCATGCTATTTATTAGTGTGATTGGTCTGTATCCTACTTGTTCTTGATTTGGTCCTATTTTAGGAATGAAAACAGTTCTGGCTTCTTTCCAACTATTGGGGAAGTTACGGTTTTGTAAGCCATAACTTGCAACATCCACTAATTCCCAGGGTATGATCCTGGCAAGGTCTTTAATGATGGCGGCAGTTATGCCATCCGGTCCTGGACGTTTTTTTATTTTTTAATTTCATGATGGCTTCCAAAACCTCCTTTTGAGTGAACCTGCCAGCCTGACACTCAATTACCTCTCTATTGAGATCTTCTATTCTGGGAAATAGCAATTTAACCTGTCGTGCCGACATTTCAGCACTCAATGTCGGCACGTATCTTCCCAGGCGTTTGGTCACTATCCTAAATGCCTTTCCCCAGGGATCTTCGTTAAGCTCTTCACACAACTCCAGCCATTTCTTTTTTTTAGCTTGTTTGATAAGGAAGTTAAGTATTTTCCTAGCTTGTCTGTATTGCTCTATCGCAAGACGCCCTTCTTCTTCCATTCTATTTCTAGCGCGTAATCTCTGAGCTGCTCTTTTGTATCGTTGCATGATTCTTCTCTGCTCTTCTATCTCTGCAGACCACCAATAAACCGGGTGATATTTATTGTTACTCGGCGGTATTTTAGCTATCTCCTCTTTAATTATATCCTGGAACGCCTCAGGAGTTATTTGTGGACAATTTTTGATTCTGTTTGCTGCGTTGTTGGTAACGCGGTGAATCTGTTGTTCTGTCATTCTACTGAAGATGTTTAACTGTCTTCTTCCTGGTGGGTACTCTCTAAGGGTGACTAAAATGGCCCTATTGTCACTAGCAGTTTCTTCGTTAAGGACCTCGAAGTCGATTGAGTCAGTACGGATCCTACTGTCGATTATAACCAAATCAATTATCGAATTATGTCCTCTTGTGCTATAAGTGGCGGTCCCGTCGTTAACACAATTCGCGCCATTAGCCTCAAGCAGTTCCTCTAGTATTCTTCCTCTAATATTCGTGTAGGCCGCACCAGCTAGCGCTGTCTTACAATTGAAATCGCCTAGGACAAGCGTTCTCTTACAGGAGCGCGTCATGACTTGCTGTAAGTCAAAAAGTCTATTTTTAAAGGCTTCCGTAGTACAATTAGGACTAATGTAAATTCCTATTATTATTATATTGCTTAACTCTACGGCTACCATACCATCACCCCTATGATACAGGTTGTAGTCCACATTGCCAGCAATCCTTCTGATGGCCACATCCCCATTCCTGTCAGTCACCCAATGTCCCCTGGCCGCCAAGTACACATTTGGTTCCGTGGCCACCAAGAAGTCGGCATCGTACCTTGTTGCAATCTCCTCAGACAGATCACAAGACAAGCGACTTCTGTTATTATTAATTAGTATTACTTTAGTCATGACCTTTGTTACAGCACGGATTCCCGGTCCTATGTGAAGTGGCTCCACAGTCCAGGCATATGGTCGCCTCCTTGCAATCTTTAATTACATGGCCGGGTTTACCACAGTTGAAGCAGAGGTTTGAACGGTCCTGGCCTCTGCACTCTCTTCTGCTGTGACCGACATCCCAACATCGATGACATTTCTCTATATCCGTCCGGATGTAGGCCCTGCAACTCACCCACCCTACTCTCAGCCTTGCTGCAATTAATTTCGTTGCATTCCTTTGACTTGTGACCACCGTGGCATTTTTTGTGTTTCCAAATGCCTCCCTTAGTGATGTGACCTGAAAGTTTTCTCCTTGTCCTAGTACCTTCTCTACCGCTTCCCTGATCTCTCGCTCAGTAGTGTCGCCTAGCATGTCTTTTACGTGAACAACTGTTCTACGGTCTCCTCTTGTTCTTATATCCACCTGGAGATCCTCTGCTCTGTTCTTCAGCAGGGAGGAAAACTCCCCCGCCTTCTGCGCCCCACTAATTCGGACCTCTAGTTGTTGATCCCTTCCCTGTTTAATTGACAGTATTTCGCCGGCCTCCTCAACCTTAACCTTTTCTTTCATGGTTTTCAACAGATCGGCATAAGATTTACCGGGGGCCCTTACTACTACCGTTTTACTTTCAACGACCGCGGGGGTTCCCCTTCTTGTTGATACCGACCTCGACCTTGCCCTCCCTTGTTCGCTCAGGCTGGGGAGTAACATCCTCGGCAAGGTCTTACCCTTCCTCATCATGTATATTACTATTTTCCTCACTATGATGCCCGCTGGACCACTGGGAACCACAAAGACAACTGACTCCAGCTTACCTACAGCTCTTCGTAAGGCCTTTATAATATGAGAGGCCATTATCTTATCTCCTTCTCTAGAATCATAGATTACCGTGTACCTAGTTCCGGTATTTGTAATCTTTCCATCTACGAGGATGGCGGAGTCTTGTAAGATCATTGCCCTAGGTGCCGTCCCAGCATACCGGCTGGATGGCTTTAATCCATTTAAATCGATGAAAAAACAGCTGTCATCTCCTGGTCTTAGATCTTTCTTCTGGGTCAGACTGTTCATTACCCAGGTTGACCATCGTGTGGGTAATCTGTCTATCAGTTGTTCATCTGTCAGCTCTACATCTAGAATATCTGACATCTCGTTCCTGCCATGACTTTCGGTTTGCGTACTTTGGTCAACTGTGTCTGGAGTCTCATCATTTATTCGTTGTAAATCTTTATAAATTTCTGTCAGCTCCCTCTCATGAGCCTTGATTGCCGTTACACTGGCCTTGCCAGTTAGTTGCCTAAGCTGTAATAGTGCATTACCCAGCCTGTACGTAACCTTCTTCAAATTAAGGGGGGCCTCCTCTTCTTCTGATGAGCCTGCTCTCGGCCGCTTGGCGGTTCTCCCCTCTACTGTCTTCCACTTTGCTTTTCCTTGATTTAATCCTGCAATGTCCATGTCTTCTGAGACTTCAGAAACACCATCCCTCTTTCCGGCAGTTCCCCTCGAGGGCCCAGCCTCTGGAGAGGCCTTATCTTCTATTGGAAGCGAGCTTCGTCTTCTCATGACTCGGATTCGAAATCAGGGGTTGATTCCGAGTCCTATGATACCCCACACGGGCGGGTACCGCCCAAAAAATTTGGGTGTAGTGGTGGGGGGGTGTTGGGGGCGGAAGTAAAATGTGTGTGTCCAAATCCGGGGTCAAAAATTTGGGGGGGTCAAAATATGAGGGGGGTCAGAAGGTCAGAAATCTTTGGTTTCGGATAGATATTTGGGAATTTTGGTTCTATGGTAAAAACTATAGGAGATATGGAGGATAGGAGTTTGCCCGTGTAAAGTATCGCAAACACTTAGAAAAATTTCTACTAGTACACCGTAAAACTTCTGAAAATTTTACAAGTCCTTGTTTGTTTTCCTTTGTTTTCCTTTTATGAAACATTTGTTTTGGGTAATAATATTCAAGTTAATTTTAATATATTTTTTAATGTAATTGATCATTCTCTTTTATAGATAATTACTATTATTAAAATAAATTAATAGATATATATTATTTTTAATTTCTACATAATTTTTACTCTATGAGATTTTACATAGAGTTTTGTTTGTGATCTTACTTTATTGATTTTGTTACTTAATGATAAAGTAGTTCTACTTTACAGCAAAATTAAAATCTCTTTCGTTATAAGTTAAATTGAAAAAATAAGAGATTACGAAGAAAGCTTTAGGTTTTCTATCCAGAAAGTTATATATTCAGTGACGTCTAACTTTAAAACAATCTTAAATAAAGGAAAAATTATAATAAATTAATAAATAATGGTAAAAATTGCAAAAAATTTAAAATAAAACATTAATCTTCTTATTAGTAATCCTGATAAACTCATGCTAAAAATAAGTAAATAATAATTGTTTTCTTCTTTCTTTTCTTAATATCCATGACTTGTAACAGAAAAACTTTAAATTCAGTTATAATCCTTCTCTACAATTACCTAAATTAATTCTTATTTGTAAAAGGAAGAAAGAGGAATGGGAAAGTTATTTTAGTTTTAAGGGTTTTAATTTTATAAAGTTATTATTGAGAGAAATTTAGCATGTAGCGTTGATTTCGGTTTGAGCGTCCTTGAAAATAATAATAATTCTTTATTCCATAATACATGATCTAAAAAAAAAAAACTAAAAACAAAAAAACACAGTTTAAGAGACTAACAAACAAACTTAGATTAATGCTTTATTATTTATTACTGTTAATTACTTAAAAAATAAAAGTATATGTACTAAAGATAGGTGCCTCCTTAGCGCATAGCTGTGTTGAGGTCACCATCAGTTTTTAAATTAATCAGTTGAGACGGATGCTAACAAGTTTCTCTAATAAAAACACAAAGATTCATTTAATAATTATTTATAACCTAAGAAAATTGCACATAATAGAACTTTACCTTCAATGTTTACACGATTACTTAACGACCTATTTAATACTTACTTACTCATAACTTAATTACGATTATTCAGTGACTAATAAATTAGTGTCACTCAATGAAAAATGAAAAATTTAGTTTGTTAATTAAAAAGAAATTGAATATCCTGCAATGTCAAAAGTCATAGTCTCAGCCTTTTGGAGAAGATTGATAGAGAATTTATGGATGTTATAGAAACTGGAAGTTTATTAAACAACTTTGGTCGATATGATAATTTTAAATAAGATCATGATGCTCTATTTTTTTCTAACTGTAAATTTTAGTTCCTTTTTTATCAAACCACCTAGTTTTTTTTGTTTTCAAACCACTGAGCAGGTCACATTTTTGCTAAATACTTTGTTAGAATCTTTTTATTATTTCAACAGTAATTTACTGAATATTCCCATAGTCAAATACCATATTTGCGGTCTTTATTATATTTTTTCGGTTTGTTCGTCATAGGAACTTTTTATCTCACTTTTTTTTTTTGGTTTGTTTTACCTCCGGGTCCGCACTCAAGCATTTCATTCCGCAGAGGATGAGATGAATGATTTGTAGCGTGTGTGAAAAATGCCATGCCTGACCGGGATTCGAACCTAGGACCTCCGGGTGAAAGGCCGAGACGCTACCACTCGCGCCACGGAGGCCGGCTTTTTATCTCACTTAGAAAACGTTATCATTATGGGAATTAGCATCAAATTATTTTCCTTTGATTAAACATATATTTCTTTCATGTCAAACTACGAATAAAGTGTAGTGAAGGGATTTTACAACTATTGTTTATGTTAAAAGTTATTAACGCACAATAATTTTTACGTAAAGTAATAACTAAAGTTGATTAATTTACGTAAGTAGAAATTAAAAATTTAGAAACTAAACAGATTTACTTTTTTAATTCTTTATTTATAACCGATTTTCCCAAATGGAACCATAAATAAATCATGACATGGCATGAAAGGAAATCATACAAAGACATTCCTGAAGATTAAGCAACTAGTAAAAATAAAAATATATATAAAAAAAATAAATGATAAATTAAGTTGGAGATATTAATGTTTAAAGTCCCGTCGTGAATAACGCAATTAACATAAGTACGTAAATAATGAATAATGATAAACTGCAAAACACAGTAAGAATACTCAATCCGAGATCTTCCTCTCTCCTAGGATTCACAACTCAGCACAATTAGTGGCCTCACGGCAAGTTCTTTGCCCAGTCATCAAAGAATGGAAATATCGATTGGGCCGATTAGTTACGTTCCTTGAGAAGAATACGCGTAATAAACACATCGGTCAAATGAAGTGAACCACAAATAAATAGAATATCATAAGTTAGAGTAGTAACAATAATAATAATAATAATAATAACCAATTCGTTAGAATAGGAAAACTAGTATGCCAGTACTCAGATCAGACTCTTCAGTAATCCAATACAGTCCAAGAAAACATATCATTTTAGTCATCTACATCCGCCATCTATGTCCAGTATGTGGAACCTTTTCAGCCGTCTGATATCCCCTCCATTGCCCAGTAAATCAAAAGCAAGATGATCGATTAGTATGCGAATTCAGTCGGAATATGTATTTCGAGCCCAGACGCTCAATCATCTCACGGGCAAAGGGATACCCAAATGCTCGTGAATCTCCTTAGAAACTAAGGCGGCTGCTGCGCTATTATCCTTAGTACCTTACTGTAAAACCTACTAGTAACAGCAATGTCGATATGATAATATCGACATTGCTGTTACTAGTAGTGCCCCGTAAAAATGGTTTCAAGAACGCCTTATATAGTAATACCTTGTTCGGCAAGAAAATGTCTGCCTAAAAGCCAGAACATCTTCCTCTTAACGTTAAGCTGCTTCGTCCTCCTTGTCAAGCGACTAATCTAGAGGTAATGCCAGGTATCGCTCACCGCTCTCAGCGGCCAGGGACCGCTGAGAGTGGAATATCGGCATTGTTAAGGTGACCTTGTGGGCAGGACTAAACAAAATGTAACTAAAAATATTCAAGACCACAGCTGAATGATAATGATTTTATTAAAGGGAGTCTCTTGTGAGACTCCCTTTAACGTCTCTCATAATTCTTTTATATTGTTATAAAAGAATTACGAGTTGTTATTTTTAATGTTATTCTGCGTCTGTAGTTATTATTTATTTGTAACACACTAAATCATTCTCAGCGTTATAGGTAGGAGGTTTCAGAATATTTAAATCAAATATATTACATTTTTTTATAGTTTACGTTTTAAGAAACCAATATTTTCAATTTATTCGTATCGATTTACGTTGAGGTGGAAATTGCTTCACCGTCGCTAGTAAATAATGAAAACCGTTTTCACAATACTGTATATATAAATTTTTTGTATGAACTATTATTATACGTGACTGCTATGACTGATACATGCATTACAGACATCTTAACCTAAGAGTCTATGTCTATTTACACACAAAAACTCGTCTCAACCCACTTATATTACTCGTAACAATCCACACTTTAACCACATTTCAGCCCGTCAACGTTTATCTTATCATTTGCGACCCTCGACTACCTGACCTGAATACATTGTTTTCAATTTGTTTCCTTTACTGGAAGTTATAGTTTTTTATCTAGAGAAAAAGCGTTTCCAGTTACTATTTCTTTTCATATTGGTCTCATAAATTTTATATAATAATCCTGTTCTTCAGTTAAACATGAAAAAAAATTTCTAAAGAAAAATTCTTAATATTGCTATATTGTCTTAAATATCCAAAGATAAAATAAATATGGTTTATATTATGGTCTTTAGATATCAAAATAGGAAATAAGTTTTATCAATCACTATTAAAACGAATTTATATATATATATGTATATATATATACATAGTTTTATGGCACCTATAGTTTGTCATATCTAGTGAATATGTAATTATACTTCTAGTGCATTTTTCAACTTTTAAAATTTTTTATAACATTCTATCTATACCCTAAAAGTAAAGTCGATGTGATTTTTTTTCACATTTTCAGTAAGAAATGATTTAATAAAAAAAAAACCATTTTACATTCTTCTCGCCACGGCTGATTACGAGAAGAAAGCCAAAAATATCAGTTCTATCATAAAAAAAATCTTTCCTGCTAAGTAGATCAATATCAACCGGTAATATTTCCTTTTTTTTGGAAGAGGAAGGATTTTGTCATCATATTCTATAACATTAGATGTTATATTTATATCAGAGCTTCTTAGACTTTTTGTAATAAATGATATCTCGTATTTCAAAAATTTAATTTACAGTCAGATAAGCCGTTAGGCGTTATAAGTAGAGTAATAGAAATATCATTTCTAAATTATTTAAATTAAAGAGTTACAAAAATAAATTCGATTAACTGCATTCAAAGGTTTAAAAGGAGAGTTCTACGAAAATTAATGAATTTATCAGCTCAACTAGGTCGTACAAAAGAATTTGTTTTATTAATTTTGAGATTATAAAAATTAATAATTAAAGGTAGTCGATTTAGCTTTTAAATCTCTTATCAAGTTTTGTGCATTTTTTAATAGAATTGTGGTTATTGTTTATACCATTTTAGTTTCTTATTAGTTGCAGACAGAATTGCATTGCGGCAAGATAGTTATACGCAAAAAAAAAAGTAGACATAATATTCTTTGAAATGTAAACTTTAATTCGTTGTGCGATTGATTATTCGGAGGAACACAAAAAATACGTCTCAAATAAAACCGTTTATAATAACCTACAATAAAATATATGATGCTTCTGGAATGTTACACCGACTGTTTAAAGATAATGTAATGAAGCATCAAACCAATTAGTTGTCATTTCAATTTGTTATTGCCTCATTCCTGGTATTCCAGTAAAATAAAGAAACCCATAATGAAGCGGCTTCATCTCTGTTAATGAAAATACATAATTGTGATTATAGCTATTAATTTTTTTTTTTTTTGTACCGAGTGTAATCTTAGAAACAGAATTGATAACCGATATAGACGAGTAGAACTGAATTAATAATCGTTATAGACAAGTAAAAGTATATTTTACATATCGCAAATGATCTTTCATTCCTTTTTTGAATCGGGTTTACATTTTGAGGTACAGAACTAAATGACATGTCAAAATTCAACTTCCGTAATAAATAATTTATTATGTAGTAATAAAGACGTATGCTAAATAGTTATTGTAGTAGAATAAATTATTCTAAAACCGATTATACGTAAACCAATAAAAAATAACTGATGTGGATATCACATGACTTCCTTGTAAGCCTATTAAATTACCTATAACATTTTTTTATTAAATGAATAGTACATAAAATTTTATTTCATTAATAACTTCTGATATTTTTTCATATTTTCTTTTTTTTTATTATTGTTATTGAATTATTATTTATTGAAAAAAAATTATATTTAATATTAAATAAATCAATTTATTTAGATTAAAAAAAAAGAATAAAAAAAAGGAGATGAAGTCTGATTCGAACCGATGTGCCTTCCCTTTAAAGATCCAAATATTTCATTAATTAAAATTTTATTTAGCTATACCTCTGGAATTAATGAGAATAAGTACCAGTTATGATATATCGTTGAATACCTTTCAACTGCAGTAATAATAGTTCTTATTACTGCAGTTAAGAAAAAATCAAAAATCCATTTTTTTGGATTTTGGGCTTTTTTGAAAACTTTTTGTTCAGTCGATTGCAATCAAAAGGGGAGGTGCACTACTAGATGTTACAACAGTCCTAAATCCAAAATTTCCACATCCTACGGCTAATTGTGTTTGAGTTACGCGAGATACATTCGTACGTACAGACGTCACACCGAAACTAGTCAAAATGGATTCAGGGATGGTCAAAACGGATATTTTCGTTGAAATCTGAAAACGGAAATTTTTCGCAATCACAATACTTCGTTTAATTTGTACAAGGAAGTAAAAAAGATTATACTTCAACAACTGCGTGAAAAAAAATCTTAATTTACAATGTAAACGTAAATGGTTATTTTTATTACAGAAAAAACTACAAAAAAGTACTTTAAAAATAAGTAAAAAAAAAGTTTATATAAAAATGAAATCAAAGAAATAACAAACAATTCTGATAAATAAACTGTACTTACGGAATATGGTATAAGAAGTTTGAGCAATAATAATAATAAAAGTACAAGTAAAGAAATACAGATAGTATGAAATTATTCTTGTTATTACGTCTTTATTATTTTAACATACTTTTTTATACGTTTTCAATGGTTATGATTATGATTAACAATAGAATGGCTATTTAGGTTTACATTTTAGATAAGATTTTTTTCTAATTAATTTATTTTAGTAAATTACGTGTTGCATATGATGAATTGAAGTAATTACTGATGAAAATTTACGACTCTTTATTGGATGAATCTAAATAAAGTTCTAATTAATTTCCAAGTAACCATCATGAACGACAAAATCATCGAATTAAATTTTAATAATCTTGACATTAAACACCCAAAACTAGTTCAAATTTTTTTAGATTTATATATTTAAAAACAAAAAATATACAAGAGAAAAATTGTGCTAAGAACTGTAGAAATAGCACGGACTGAAACATTCGTGCCCGACACACGAATCGTGATAAATAGTCCACACGTATCTAAGTAGCGGCAACATATCTCAACCATTCCCTAGTGTACACGCATAAAAACTTATTTCCGCGTATTCTCACAAGTATATTCTTGTTTTAGAGTGAAATAAAGTTACTACCGACACACAAAGTTTCTTACTGGTTACTTTAACTTTTTAACCTTAACTATATTATAATTTTCTGAAAGGAACTTAGAAAAAAGTTACTATAAACTTTATAGACGTTGAAAACAACGTATGGATTTTTTTCTATAGCTTCGAGTATAAATATGGAGCAATTATTTACGTACATACATATATTTAAAGCTAAAAGAAAAAAATTAATAAATGTAATTATTATATATTTTACATTATATGGCATTTAATTTGTCATTAAAATACTTTACTTAAAATAAAAAAGATTAACAGTATTTTTTCTTGAAGCGTAGCAAAATTCTATGTAAAACTTATTTTTAATCTAGCTCTGGGTAATCTGTTTAAAAATCATATCATAAGATTATATAACATGGTAATATATCAAAATATACCCTCGTAGATAGCCTTTTTTTTAGTTCAATAAAATCATAAATCCATTGACAAAATGCTGTGGTTTCCTATTATTAGGTTCCTTTTACAAGCGTACATTAACAGTTAAGGTTAGCAATTTTTGAATAAATTACGTAAGTTGATTTACATACTTTAAAATATTTTATGGAGTTAAAAGATTTTTTTCAGATTTTTTGCTAATTTGTATGCATGAAAGATCAAAGCTAGTTTTTATTCTCACCGGTTCCATAAAGAAATAAATTTTTTGTTATCTTATATTATTAAACAACGTATAGAAATGGAAAGGGTCCAAGTTTAATTTCAGTTAAAGTTTAGCATCTCATGAAATAAAACCCTTTAGTTAATTTTCATTATTGAATGTAATGTAAATTTACTAAATCTGATATACAATTTTCAGTTTTATTTCATAACATATTTTTAACCAACATCAAAAAAGCAGGTTATGTATACTTTTTTTATATTTTTTGATGATTTTATTAACGGTGCTACATATTCTTGTGCAGAAATTCACGTTACCTGCTCCTGCAGAAGACCACATAACTTCATCTAACGTGACGCATACATATTGAATATCAGGATTCCCACTGTCCCTACTTAACCGCCCGACGTCGAAAATAATTTTTTGTCAATTTTCAGACCGATTATTGTCTAAAATGTTTTTCAACATCATGGTACTACCGCGAAAAATAACTGCGTCGATTGCAACAAGATTTATTTTAGTCGGATTAATAGTAAAAACGTTATGCTCGAACAAACATAAATATGTGTGTGTGTGTGTATGTGTATATGTGTGTGTTTGTGTATGTGTATATGTGTGTGTGTGTGTTTATATAAATACGGGTCGAATACGTAATCCTCTGTTTTGAAGTCTGTTAAAAATCGAGATATCTCGTGTTAAACCTTTCTGACCCAATATACATTATAATATAATATAAAGCATCGATAAGGACAATGGGAAACATATAATTCTATATAAGTACATCGCATAACTTGGTCTTGATGTCAATTTAATTTTTTTTAAAATAATTTTTAATTTTTTAAATTTAACTGTGAATTCCCAGTTTTCTGGTTATGAGCAATGACGTGAAAACATAGAAGGTTCCGAACAATGTGGATAAATGGCATTTGGGACGCCATGATATAATGAATCTTGAAGAAGCTTCATATTTCATGATTTAAAATTATATTATTACTATCATAAACTTTTACTTCCACTTATTGATTTTTCATGAATCAAAATTTATGAAATTTCTAAATATTAAGAATATAAACATAAAAATAATAATACTATTAATGTTAATAATATTAACATTTTAAGATATTATTAACAATATGATATTGATATTTAGAAATATTAATAAATTTCTAAATATCAAAGTATATAATATATATATATATTGGCAACACAGGATTTTTTCTGAACACACATACACACACACACAAAACTAAATTAAAAATATTTATCATTTTACTTAAATATAATATTTTTACGTTTATTTAATTCAGTGTTTCTGACTAAAGCGAGCGCATATATCGTATTTAATTCGCGTTGGAGTGGCAGTACTTCTGGTGACTGTCGGCACTAAGTAAACTAATGTAATTTCACAAGTTACACACAATAAATTTTGCTTCTACAGTCGGAAAATTGGTGTAGCCGCGAGATTTAAAGCACCAGGTACTGAGTAAATCGGCGATGGAGTTCGACAGCCAGCCAGAGCGAGTTATTTTTTTACATTTTAAATATTATTCTTTTATTTAATTCTACCTCTCACTTGTGTCGTCACAATATAGCAGTAGTTTAGAGCATTTTTTTGCGGTGGGGATGTGATGTTACAAACATATCTTTTTTTGAAAATATTGTTATTTTTTAATTGTTAACATCTTTGCCTGAGAAAAGTACGACCTTAATTAGGCGATGTCTCGAGATACTGAGGGTAACCTTGCTCTACAGCCTCACCCCCTTGACCTTTTAAGTTGAAAGTTTAATGGCATCAATGCTTCCATATGTAGAAGTAATCTGATCAAGTTTCATCAAAATCGGTCCAGTGGTTCTGGAAATATAACGTGATTTAGAAGCCAACACCGAATACACACACACACACACACACACACATACATACGAACATTAACATCCAGAAAATTTCCATCCGGGTTTTTGGGTTCCTTATGTATTAAAACGTCAAGATTCGGTGAAAAGCGCATATCCCCAAATCCGATCGATTACATTACTTTCCCTTCTAGAGCCGTAGCTCTGCTATAGCGCTATTAGACGGAAAATAATAAATTTTAATTAGAAATTAATTTCATACTGCTTTCGTAAAAACGTTTAGTACTTTCAAGTTATATGAGAGAAGACAATAAAAAATAATGTTTTTATTTTAATAGAAAAAATATTAAAATAAGATATAATATAATGGAATTGTAAAAATTATTTTTAAAAATATATTTAGAATTTAACTATTTTGTAGAAAAAAAACTTCTGATAATTTTTTGAATAGACTTTCATTTCAATCTGATTTTGTCATATACAAAGGAAATAAGATAAATTTTGTTATATGTTTAAGAAAATGTAAATAAGCTTGCTTAAAAAGAACTTAAATATAGGTAAAGTAAAATACTTTCAAAATTTGTTTATTAGAATATATTTAATATTATTCCGTAAAATAACTTGATTATCTTTATACACGAAATACTTTACTTAAATTACTTCACTGTTTAAAGCTATTAGACGGTTATAAAAATAATTATAAAATCAAACATTGAGCATAAAAATTTAAAGCTTCTCTTCAGTTCATACAATTTCTCTCATATCTTTTGCTGCAAAATAAACATCTTCTTAATGAGTGACGTTACGTTCTTTTCGGCAGCTTATTAAAGTACGTTTAAATCTGTAAATTCAGATTCAAGATAAACCTTTTAATCCAACGCTGACATTTTAATTCATTCTGAGTATTCACTGACATTTTTCTTAAAAATATTAACACAAGAAAAGCATATTTTCTTGGACTTACGGAAATAAATTTGAAATCACCGGAGAGTAATATTTTTAATTTTGCACCTGAAGCCATAGCGACTCTTCTTTTTTTGCCCCACAAATTTATTTACAATCGGTTCCAAGTTAAGAACATAAATAAATTATATTGCAAAAAGCAAACGATGAGAAGAAGTTTCCAGCCACATATAAAACCCTCAATAAAACGTATACACACATAAATGTGTAAATAAATTACATAAATTCAAATATAAAGCTGGTTTTAAAACCGGTTTGGACATACGGAATTCAACTCTGGGGTACAGCGAGTACCAGCAATATAGAGATTATTCAGCGATTCCAGAATAAATTTGTGGGGTGCATTACACTGGCGCCACGGTTCGTACAGAACAACGAAATTCATGAGTACTTAGGGTTACCGCGCGTTCGAGAGGAAGTCGATCAATTTGCAACTAAATGCAAATAACATTTAATAACCACGTAAACTAACTAGCTGTTAATCTCTTAGACAATGGGGAAGATGTAAGGAGTTTAAAGCGGATTCATGTATTAGATCTTGGAACCTAATAAATGTTACTCAGGACGAGGGCTTTCTTCTTAAGTTGTCCGTTATCAAAGTGTTTATGTTATTTTTATGATCATTTATGTTTCCAATATTATTTGTTTCTGTGTTCTATTATTCTTTTTGTTGTTGTAGTTTTTTACTCATAGTACTGGACATTATGATTTTTAGTTCATTACTGGCTGGACTTTTATCTATGCTTATGCCACCTTTGATTTAATCTTGGTGTCTAGAATGTAATTAAGTGTTTCAAGGGAAACTCCTTTAAACTTGATTATTATCATAAAATTTACTTATGGTTTCTAATCTACGAAACCGATTGTAAATCTTATTTGAGATACAAAAGAAGAATAATATATACATAAATGTTCTTCTTCTATATAAAAACTAAATAGAAGCACATAGGTACAAGAGTTCACAAAGATCTAATGTATAATAATCTAAACAAATAAAAAAAAGTTTTGAACATCATTAACAAATGGATAAAGACAAACAAATAGTAATATAATAAGCTCATGGAGATAAATAGAAACAGGCTAGGCTTTTCATAAAGAAATAGAATGATGCTCATCACATATGTGACATTGAACCAGCTTTAACCCACCGGGTTAAAGCCGGTCCACACATCTCAGGAATGGTCGACCTAAGATTGTATAAGACTACACTTCATTTACATTCAAACATATCATTTTCATCATCCTCTGAAGTAATACCTTGCGTGGTTCCGGAGGGCTAAACAAAATAAAAGAGAACCGGCTTAAGAATCGCAGGTTCCCACAAGTCCAAAATGAAAGTCCATGCTTTGAAACAAAATCAAAGCAAGTCAAGTTCACCCTTCATAAGGAACACTGTACTCCTGTTTCTATCTTTAATATTCTGATTCCGAGGTCTCAAGACTGTAAATAGTTGGGTTTTCATCTTGATCGACAACTTACTTGGGCGAAACGTACCACTTCTAAGCGGAAACAGTTGGATCCCAAGTTTAAACACATGTACTGGCTGATAGTACATATAGATCTCTGCTTTCAACAGAAAGTAAGTTATTGATGTATAAATCCGTTTTGAAGCATGTGTAGACCTACGGGCTTGAATTTTGAGATACAGCGTGCAACTCCAATATTGACATACTTGAACGCTACCAAACAAAACCACTGCGGAAAATGCTACATACCCAGGTACATAAGTAATAAACTTACATATAATGATCTTAAGTTACGAACCGTTCGACAGGAAATCTCTCTGGTTAGCCTACGTATAAAAATTGTTTAGATCGGCACTCGAATTATTTGGCGGTCAATTTATTAGATAACACGATCAGTTATTTTTCAAGATTGCTGAGGAACAATATTCTTGGTTTGCCTTATCGTTTCAATTAGGTGACTTTATGGTTTGGCCGTACGGAGTGCTCTTCTATTTCAGTAAGTTTCAAGCCGCTAGATCTGTGGCAACTTAATGTTAGTTCAAATGCATCTTATTTACTTATTGTCCAATTATATTTCTGAACAGATTGTAAAGTTGCTGTGTCGTTATAATAATAAAAAAAACTTCGATTCTTCAGTATTTATAAAATGCCGAATTGCTCAACTGATATCTCTATTAAAATCGAATTACTTGCAAATAAAGTTTTATAAGGAATTTTTAATTGTAAATAAATAAAAAATTAATATAATTAATAGAAAAAAACTAAAATAGAAATTTATTTTAATAATTTATTTTTTCTATAGCATACTAGAAAAAAAAAGAACTGGATAATATTATATCAATAATGAAAGAACAATTTTTCAAGTTTTTTTTTTTAAAGATTAACAATTACAATGTAATTAAATTATGAATTTAATTGTATTTTATTTAAAATTACAATATGAAATTTATTTTTGAGCAAGATAGTTTAACGAAATTATTATTTTAAGGTAAATCAACCATAATCCACACAATAACGAACGCTTTTAATTATGGTATGTAGTTTTGGGTACGTAAAAGTACGAATAACTTTCAGCGACAAACGGCAGTTCAATTTTTTTCATTATACCTCCAGCTGTTTATGTTTTTTTAACCTCCGGACCACCGTTAGGTATTGCTTCTGAGGATGAAATGAATGACAATTTTTTTAGCGTGTGAAAATGGCACGTCTGACCTGGATTCGAACCCGGGATCTCCGGATGAAAAAAAGAAACTGCTTATTGAAAAAAAGAAATGTTTTGGAATTTAGAAAAACGTATATAAAATGTGGTTTTAAAGGAACACTGGATTTTAACTATGTGCCTGTTCAATAAGTATTGATGTTAGGAATTTTTTTATATTTCATATTGTTCATTTGAGTTTAAGATTCATCTTTTATTATGTATCTATTGGTCGTTTTCATTGTTACTGTAATTGTGATTTGCATCAATTCCAGAATACAACGCCTTTCACTCATATTCAAGTGTTTTCTACCATATAATGGACGATTTCATTCATTTCCTAATAATTTTCAAATGTGAAGCCCTTAATATTTTTTTTTACACCTATATGTTTAAAAAGGTTTAAAAAAATGTTTTATGTTTACAAAATCTTAAGGTCACAAACCTTACGATCTGACCACAAAAAACCTTTTAATAATTATTTTGGAAAACGATTCCATTTTTGTAACAAAAATATAGCGTATTGAAAAGTAACTTCTATTACTGACAACAGTTTCGATTTCAAAAAATTATAATATATAAAAAATGTTTGTCTTTTTTCTCTTAAGTATCTTTTGAGAAGCATTCTTGTAGCAGTAATATCAGTTTTATTAGTAGAATTTTCTGAAAATTTCAGGCTACGATACTGATAGGAATATAGAAGTATATATGTTTTCGAAATTATACTTACTATAATCTCGTTCATCCGTTTGTTTTTTATAGCTATATTTATTTTTGCAGCGAAATTTTTGCTATAAAAAAATCACTTTATTATTTGTAGTTTAAATGAATAAAGTTATGCTCTGTCCTTTCATCAATTGTTATCTATTGTGTCGCGCTCTCTTAAACTATCTGTAACTTTCACTCTAGTCCATGTGGGATTAGCTAATGTTGAAGTGTAAGTTTCAAATTTTTTTTATGAAAAGTAATGAATTTACTGAAAATGATCGAACATATAAAATTCTTCTATAGTTTTTAATGAAATTAATTTTTACAACCTGTGAATTATTTAATAAAAAAAACAAAAAAAAAACATTATTACCAATAAAGCAATTAGATCCTAATCAGGGTCATGGTCCGAGTATGAAACAAATAAAATATACTTTAATAGTGTTACACGGTGGTTCCCAAACTTTTCCGAATCGCGGCGCTCTTTTTCAATTACAATTTTTCCATGGCACCCTACCCTAAGTAAAAGTATGACTACTCGTAAGTAAGAGATAAAAACAAATGAATCTCGTGTATCTTCATTATTTTTTTAATTTATTAACATTAAATTAATAATTATAAATGACTTGGTTCAATTAATTATGAAGCTTTTACAGTATTTCGCGGCGCCCTTGTGATAAGGCCGAGGCTCCCCGGGGCGCCGTAGCACACAGTTTGGCAATCACTGGGTGTAACATTCAAAATATACAAATCTATAATAAAATATATTAACATATTTTATTCATCTAATGGCTTCCTACTTTTGCCAAATTGATAAATCATCTAATGCAAAGTATATAACAAAACGTATAGCATGTTTTTTAATTAATCTTATTTTAATTAACGTTATTTCAGTTAAATAATTACATCACTGTTTCTTTTGTTGTTTAAATCTGCTTCATACAAATGATGTAATTTAATACAAATAAATTATTCTTTGCTACAATGTGACTTTAAATGAATGTCTGAATTCCAGTCAAATT
This sequence comes from Lycorma delicatula, assembly GCF_047948215.1. NCBI lineage: Eukaryota > Metazoa > Arthropoda > Insecta > Hemiptera > Fulgoridae > Lycorma > Lycorma delicatula. The sequence goes on from NC_134456.1 coordinate 28,360,124, forward strand.
ATTTTCCACTAAACATTTAAACCGTTAAAAAATGGTCTATAAGCGACTTCTACAATATATTAATTCCGCAAGATTATTCCAATTAACTACGAAACCAATAAATTCGAAATAAAATTACGTTTAAAAAACATAATCATTTGTTAAAGCCTAAATCCTAATTGATAATCCATAATATATAAACAATGTTTTATTTTACAAGCACTTATGCATAAGTAATTATTGTATTAAATGAAGGCATTGATTGATTCCAAAGAACGACGAACCGTTAATTAGATGTATGTGTTTTTGCGGTTTAAACTGGTAATAGAAGATGTAAGGACTGATGTCATTTTAAGCAAAAATATATTTTATATATCTAAGATTTCTTAATGATAAGATGAATCTTACTGATATATACTTTTAAATGACAAATCAGCCGCTTTCATGAGCTATACGTAGAAAACTATCGGTTTAACTCATAGAAAACTGGTTGCAACCGTAGAACCGAGTTAGCCTATTGATATGCTGGGGAGTAAAGTATTTATTATTGTTTATGATGTAGTTCATGTTGTTTATAAGATGTAATCACGTGTTCTACGGTATTTTGTAGGTATTAAGGGCTTTTGTTGTATTTACTAGATTTTGATATTACTGGTGTATCAGTTTATCGATTGATTATATCAAAGGAACCAGGTATAGAATTATGTAGTACATGTAGTACTACATCCTTACCTTGTCAATGAATCGGTTTATGTTCTTTGTTTATATGTGAATGGTTGTCATTTTATATGCGCAATTTACCGTTTAAAAATGTTAAGTTAATAACAAAATTATAATAGATGTGTTCTTTGTGAATTTTTTGGTTGTAATTTAAGTATTGGTTATTTGAATTTGTGTTTGGCGATTGTATTATTTTTTTCTGTAATTGTACGTTAGGATTTAATTTAAATTTAAATACGTTTAAGCATAATCTATTTTAATAACAGTAGAAAATAAATGTAATTCATTACAGATGGATAATTGAGAAAAAAGTTACTCTGACCTAAATAAGTCACAGCTCAGCCCCTAGAAGCAATAAAGAATTAGAAATTAAATGTCTTTTTATAACAATTTATTACGTAAAGCTAATCTTTCAGTTTTTATTCTGATTAAAGACGGAATTTTATTGAGTATAACAAATTACAAAGAATTTAAAATTATAATTAATGATTTCAGTCCGTAATACTAAAAGTTATGCGTCGACTAACTGGAACTTATTGCTTTTAATGCTATTCAACAGAAAACTTCTATTTATAAACTGAAAATTGATCATACGAGACAACTCCAACCATATCTGCGGCTTTGTTTCCGATCGCCTTCCTTTAATTAATTCAAAAGTACATAATATTTCAATATATAACAACTTCAATTATTTATAGTTTCTCTCCATACATTTTTGCATAATAATTGATTCTATTATCTTCAGAATTAATTTTATAATTGGAAATAGCTAACTAATTATTTAATTAAATATGTAGAATAATTTACATTGTAAAGCTATTTGTAATCATCAATTTTTTACCATTATGTTTAACATAATAAATAAATTTAAACGTTTTCTGAAATTTTTTGAAAACTCGTTTTCAAAAAAGTGTTGGAAAATAAGAAATAAATTTGAAAAAAAGAAAAAAATATTTGTCTTTTAAATATAAAATAGATAAATTTATTTATCTGCAATACCAACAAAAAATACTCTATTTATTTATTCAATTAAAACTGCTTTAGTGAAAATAAAAATAATAAAATATCTAATGGTAAAATAAAATGATAAAAATAAACTGCTAAAATTAAGAGGGAAGAAAATTAGAGAAAGTATTGTAGTAATGATAAAATATAACTATGATCCTTTTTTTCGACTCAAGAAAAATCAACTCAAGAAAAAATTACCACGTCGATAGGCAGTTATCCGCCATCTACCAACCAGATGCACTTCTCACTTTACAGAATTATACATATACGTACAAAATTAGACCGATAGGCAGCTGTCTGCTAACTACAAAGCAGATACATCTATCGCCGTATAGGGAGTTTATAAGACCAGAAAAAGGGAACCGTTAGATCCAGTCCTAATTGACCATCCGCTGTACTAACGCCGTAGTTCCTCTTAAAGAATGCACTGAAAGGCAATGTCGCCGGGAGAATGAAGTAATTATGCAATTCTCCCAGTGAACATCACCCCTCTCGCATCTAAAAAGCGTATATATTCTAGAAGGACTGGAACACAATGTATCCTACGTCTATTAAAAAATTACGAATATCCATCAACATAAAATATATAACCACCATTTAATACGGGTAATCCATCAACAAAGAACAATACTTCAGACTCGGAAATACACAGAGAGGATAAAATATCTCCTAACAGTTGTTGTCCGTACTGTTCCCTGCCAGTGTGCGTATTTTATAGTTTTGTCAATGTATTTCTTGTGATTTGTTTGTTAAAGAAAAAGTAAAAGAACTCTTATTTACAACAACTTATTTTAAACCCTAATTTGTATAGATTTCGACAAAATTTTAATATTAATAATTTTACTAATAATTTTTTAATAGTTTTTTTAATCATTTTAATTTTAATAATTTTACTTCGTGAGTAATCTTTTCTAAGAAGTATAATTAAATTTTTAATATTTAGGAAGAACAGAAAGATATAACCACACGACTTTTGTATAGAATTGCAAGAAATATTGTTTTATAGAAAAATATAATCAAATAAAAGGACTATATAATAAGTATATGATATTATATATAGTGTTTAGATGATTTAAAATATTAAAAATAACTAATAGTTAAAAAAATTATAAGCACTGAAATTTATAGAAGATTTTAACTTACAGGATGCTGTAATTTAGACTAAACTTTACAATGGTCGCTTTAAAAGGTTTATATGTATAAAATAAAGATTTTAACTAAATAGGTAAAGATAAAAAAGAAACTAAATTAACTTCAATAACTAAAAAATTTTTAAGTTTAATTTAAATAAAGTAACCAAATTTTACAAAAATGTTTAATGCTGCATTAATTATCGTTGTAACACCACCAGAAAAGGGATTCTGGTGGTAAGAAGGAACCCCTCCATTCTCGAATGGGATTCAACCGGTACCTTTCCAATCCCAAATCATCGACAAGTGCAATAGTGGACACTAGTGGAAGGTAAGAAGGGAAAAACGAAGGTCAGAGCTCTGAAAATAAAGAGGTTGCAAAGGAGCAACAAAAACCTTCTAGAGGCAGCAGCAAAAGCAAAGATAACAAAAAGAGGAAGAATCGTAAAGAAGCCATCCTCAAAAAAAAGATCGAGGGGAAAACTTATGCCGAAACTCTCAGTCATATCAGGAAGGGGGTGAAACTGTAGGAGACTGAGGCAGAGGTAGCGACAATAGAAAGACCAGGGCGGTAGATGTTCTGAAATATCTCCCGCCCTGGAGAAGGGAGTGCCACCAAAGACAAACAGACCTACAGTGCTGCCCTGAAGGCTGTACGCAGACAAGGTGCCGTAGTCCACAATCTGGAACCGCGGGAGGCTCTGGAGATCTGTGATCTAGATTGCGTCACAGAATGAGGATGTGGAAGCAGCACTGGGAAGAGATCTCAAAAATTTAGGTAACGCTATAGCATAGCGTTACTAATGCTAATGCCAGAGGGCAGAGAGTTGCAATAGTAGAGATTGGAGAGAAGGCCAACTACTCAGACCATCAACTAGTCATGCCAGACTACTCAGTCAATCCAAGATAAGGATTGATTGGGTGTACTGCCAGATTAGACCTAGGGCACGGGTCCCTCGGTGTTTCAGGTGCCGTGGGTATGAGCATCTGGCTCGTGGATGTAAGTGCCTTGACAGGAGCCGGCTCTGCCAAAAGTGCTGGATGAGTAGCATAACGCTAAGGAATGTCAACCGGAACAAGGGAGTGTCAGGTCTTCCGGAAAGCCCTGGAGCAGGCGAAGAGAAGGCTTAATTAGAATGTTCAATGTTCCACAGGCCAACCGCAAAAGGAGCCGACTAGCCAATGACTTGCTGCTACAGCTAGCCAGGAACAGGGAGGCCGAATTGATGCTGATCAGCGAGCACCCCACCGTTGGTGAAAAGATAAACGTCAATAAGATCGACGAGAAGAGATTCAAAGGAAAGATCTCTTGAGGAGTAATAGCCACTGGAAACGACCATGGGTTGTCTGTAGCCTTCATCCCAACCCCCGTAGGGGAAGTCTACCGCCTTGTGACGATTCCGGTCGCCACACCACCTCCCATTCATAGCCCTGATGGGCTTTAACGGAGGTTGTTTGACCCTCTAGCTTTTTACATTTCACAGTAATAAGCCAGGACTCGTTGGGATGCAATCGATATAAGTGCCTTGGTAGACATTTATATCAACCTTAGCCTTCACTGTAGGCTTCTTTCGGGCATTTTGACTGTCTTACTTCGTTTCCTTCTGAACTAGGTAACCGATTTCGCGGAAGCACGAACCCTGCGCATAGTTCTACACTTTAATTTAACTACTATTGTGAGTAAATGGCTCATAATTCTAGGCAAATTCAAAAAATAACACACCGCAAGAAATATTGTTCCCAACAACGAAATTTATTCCTAGTGCCCTTAGTGAACTCAACTTTAGAGTTCAAACCCCTGACTTGATCGCTAGCCCTCATCCCAATCCCCGCCGAGGATTGGATGTAGGCTACACCCCCCCCCACCCGTTTTTTGCCTTGATGGGCTAACGAGATCATCTTTTAACCCTCTAACACCCTTTTACATCTCACAGTAATAAGCCAGACTTTGTTGGGATGCCACTCATGTAAATGCCTCGGCAGACATTTATATCGGTAAAATACAAATCAGATTTTGCATTCACGTAAGCCTCAAACGGACATCTTCACATCCAATCTAACATGACTACCTAACAGAGACCGCGGAAACACAGACGCCACGCTAGTCAAAATTTGACCAACACCTTTCGTGACTGTGAATGCCTCAGAAAACGAACGAGTTGCAAGTCAAATCAGTGCTACACTCATACCAATCAAAATTATGTTTTTACGCAACATAGATATTCAGACCAACACCCAACAAGTCGACCAAATTAGGTCACCTAACAAGGGGAACGTAACCTCATTTCGGTCCGCGGAGGAGGTGGGGTCAAACTCCGCACTCTCACCCGGTCCCATCATGGAGTCTCACTCGGCATTACCAAGTCACAATCAGGGACCGCCACTCATTCCAACTCCATACGGGAAGACATCCGCCTAGTGACGTTCCGGTCGCCATACCACCCCCCCATTACCTGCCCTCATGGGCTTTAACGGGAGTCGTCTGTCGCCCTCTGACTTTTTACATCGCATAGTAATAAGCCTGGCCTCGTTGGACCGCCACTTAGCGAAACCGAAATCATGGTTCTAAAGAAGAATTATATGGATACCCTCTTTCCCCTACGGGTCGGGGACGAGGTTGTCGAAACCAAGCTGGCCGCAAAGTACCACGGTATGATGATTGACCGAAAACTCAGTTTTGCGGAGCAGCTTCGGAGAGCCGCTGGCAAAGCTGGGAGAGCCATAACCGCTCTCAGCCGACTCATAGCAAATTTCGGCGGAACGAAGGCCAGCAGATGGCGACTGCTGATGTCCACGGTGCATTCCGTCCTGTTACATGAAACGGAAGTGTTAGCCCAGGCATTATGTTTCGAAAGAAACTGGAAGCGTCTCACGCAGGTGAAACGCAACGCGGCCTCGCGAGTCGCTTTCGCGTATCGGACGGTTTTCGAGCCTGCCGTGCCGGTGGTCACCGGCGTCATACCCGTTGCTCTTTTGGCAAGGAAGCGCCAGGCGACCTGCAAAAGGTGACGGGCAGGTGATAACCGGAAGATCATCGCCAAGGAAGAACGCACTTGCCCGTTTCTCGCATGGCAAAAGACCTGGAACCACGAGACAAAAGGACAGTATGCCGCAAAATTTATCGCTCTGATTAAATTGTGGACAGAGCGACGGCATGGAGGTGCAGTACTACGTGACCCAGTTTTTAATGGATCACGGGTACTTCCGCGCTTATCTCTATGTCATAGGGAAAGCGCCATCCCCCGACTCCCTCTATTGTTCCGGTGTACGGGACGACGCCGAGCAGACCTTTTTCAGATGTGCTTGGTGGATGGCAGATCGAGGGACACTAGAAGCGATCTCGAAGCACTGAGCCCCTACAACGTGGTTGCGATGATGCTCCGTAATATGGGTAGTTGGGAGAGTGTGGCCCGATTCGTCGGCGGAATTCTTAGGACCAAGCAGGGTGGCCTGGATAGACGTGAAAATTAGTTCTCAGGCTAGTATAGGAGGACTCGGCCTGAAGTAATGTGTTAAACGGTTCCGGATCGAGTCCTGGTAGAAAGGAAGGTGGTTTTAGTCTGTAGTCTGCGGATGGTGATTGGATAATACCATCAGTGGGAACTCGACATTCTGTGAGTAAATGTATTTCCACATCCCCCCTCCAAAAAAAATGTTTATTATTATTATTATTATTATTATTATTTCAGTCATACAAAACAGTAAAAAGGAATAAAAAACAGAAGTATAAATTTATAATAAAACAGGTGTAATTATTATTCAGCAACGTATACCTTGACTGTTTTGCAAATTGCTGATCGCAAATAAATAAAGGGATGATTAATGTAATATCCTTGAAAAGTAAAATAATATATTTAGATAAGTTCAAGACGAAGTTAAATAAGAAGAGGGATGGTTAGATTGAAATAAATGAGATGACAATAATATTTGCATTTTATGTAATTCATATTTTATGACTGAATCAGAAAAAAGTAGAATAGAAACAAATAAAATCAGCAAACCTGCCTGGCTGATTTTAAGTTTTTCGTGGTTCACATTATAATGGTTTTCCGTCATAAGTTGTGTACGCTATAAATTTTTCGTACTTCTTTTTTTCATTAGATGAGACTTAATTTATATATTCTAGATTGTTGACAGATTAGATAGAATTATATCTTTATTATTATTATTTATTTATTTATTTTTTTTATTGAAATAAGATTAGTTTTTTTTTTAAGTAAATATTTTATCACAGTGTTGTTAACAAAAATCTAATTCAGTAATAAAATAATGATCTGCTTTATTACATCATCAAACCTATGGTACGTCATCGTAATTATTTTTAGTACGTTGAATATTGCTGATAATGCTAGGTGTGCTTCTCCTTACTTCAATTGCAAACATTTAATAGTTTTAAAATTTTGTCTATAATTTTGAAAATTAAAGTATTGCTTCTTTTATTTACTTACACAGTGCAACTCTTTTTTAACAACTACACCTCTATTTATTGGAGGTACGAAGAATATATAATAAGAAACAATAGTACTCGTAATTGTACAAGTTGTAGATAATTTTATAATAATTATGAATTAAAAAATACTTTACTTGCATTTTCCTGTTGATGTTTACATGAGCAATAAAATGATTATAATTTTAAACGAAGCTAAAAGAAATAATAAATATATTTAGCGGAGCGGAACTGAATTCAAATTAAGAGTAAAATAACTGAAGAAATATATTTTTTACAATAATATTTTATCATCTACTGTTATTTATCATTAAGGTTTTAATTGATTATCTGTTTAAATTCTATTAAAATTTACAGTTAAATATAACTAAATATTGTATGTAAATCAAACATACTACTTTTTTTTTCAGTGGAAAACTTTAATACAGATTCTACTGAATAATTATAAAAATGAGCGTTTCAAGTAATCTGACTTTGATGGATTTAGCGTACACTTCCATAAATTATTTCCTTTGTTTTATGGTAGGAAGTAGGATGTGAAATATAACATGAACCACCCGTCTACATAAATAAATACAACCAAAACTTAGTTCTTCTATACGTATATAACACATCGATATATATATAGTATATATATGTATATATACTGGGCGTATATTTGTAGATAAAGATAAATAGATAGAGAGAAATAAACTGAGAAAGTGGCGTGTGTGTGTGTGTGTGTGTGTGTGTGTGTGTGTGTGTGTCATTTGTGAATTCTTTGACCGATTCATTTATAATAATAATCTTCCTGACAAGATATTTAAGAATGTAAGCACTATATATTTTTATAATTAATCTGTTATTAGAATGTAATTCATACGGAAATAAAGGAGTGTTTAAAGGTGAATTTTTTATTGGTTTGTATATAATTACGAATTAATTTGCAAGATAATGTTTCAAATAAATAAAGCTTTTGTAAAATGTAACAACTAAGCTATAAAAAAAGCTGACTAAAATCTGAAAGGATTCCAAAAATTATTTTTACTAGACTAAAATAGGTATAATAATCTCAATTTGTATATTATTTTTGTCCTTTGAATAAAAATAATAAATTGTAATATAAATAATTAGCTTTAAATAAATTTCATGTAGATTGTACATTTTTAATAATGTCCATTATTTGAAGAATAGAAATTTAATTTGTGAGCTGCTGATCTAAACCCTTAGCTTTTCATGTTGTTAGAACTTTTAATATTATCCATCAATATTAAAAAATGTTTTATTTTTATTTTTTTAATCTTTTTAGTAATTATATTAACTCAAGAGTTTTTTTACAAAATCTGAGTGAGTGTAATTTTATTTTCTTTGTTCAGTTTTACTTTTTTCTAATTCTTTTACGCGTAGTTCATTATGTTATAATAGTAGTGTTTTGTAAAGTGAATAAAAAAATATAAAACAAGTATGTAAAAACACACCTGCAGTCAATTTTTACTACATTACGTCAACGCTCTAAAAAGCGAAAATAAATATTTATTAGGAGGAAAATGAATAATGAAACGTATTATAAATTTATGACGACAGAGCTCTATTTGCCAAAAATGTTTCTAAAAGCTTAAAAATTACTCGTAACTTAGTAAATGATATCACTGAATTTTTAAAAAATTGCCTTTTATCCAGTGTCGTTTGCTAAAATTAAGATCGACGCACATTATTTACAAAAATCCGTTTGGCGGTGTTATTCAGAAATGTACATATTGAAGTGTCCCACTTAAAAATTCTCTTCATCCTCTTTTCAGTAAACAAGGAATTTTCGATAATTATTTCATCCTTTACTATCTTTCATATTTTAGTTATTATAAAATTTATAATTATTATGATTACTACACATTATCTTCACACGAAACAATGACGAGCCTCTGCCTTGGGTGATATGCTTATTGAATACTACTCAACATCATCATATAAATAAAAAGTATGAATGAACTAATCTATTTTTACTTTCCCGTCTAGATAGCGCTTCAGCAGAGCTATAGCTCTAGAAGGGAGAGTGAAGTAATCGGTACAATTTGGGCATATACAGTTTTCACCGGATCTTTCACTTAAGAAATCCAAAATTTCAGAATTGAAATTTTCAGGATGTCTTCGATGTTGGCCTTTAAAACACGTTATATCTCAAGAACTTCTGAATTGATTTTGATCAAACTTGGTCGATTTACTTCTATATATGTGGCATTGATGCCGTGAAATTTTTAACTTATATATATATGTTATGTGTTATGTATTATATATAAATATATGTGTTACATATATATATATATATATATATATATATATATATATATATATGTAATTTTTAACAATTAAAAATTAACAATATTTGCAAAAAAAGTTTGCAAAATCTTACCCTCACTACAAAAAATTCTCTAAACTTCTGCTATGTTGTGATGTCACAGGAGAGCGGTAGACTTAAATAAATCAATAATATTTACGGTGTAAAAAAGTAATTCGGTCTGGTTGGGTCTAGAACTTAATCGTTTCGTTGTCTCGGTAACTGATGCTTTAAGCCTCGCGACTAAACCAGTTTTCAGACTGTACAAGCGAAATTTGTTCTATGAAAGTTATGAAATTACATTAGTTTAGTTAGCGGCCGTCTGTCGCTAGTAGTAACACACACACGCGAATTAAATACGGTATGCGCAAGCGCTTTAGTTAGAATCATTAAATTAAATAAACGAAAAATTATTATAGTTAAATAAAATGCTAAATATTTGAAATTAAGCTGTATGTGTAAGCTGTATATCAGAAACAACCCACAGTTGTAAGCTTTTTAAAATGATTTCTATATTAGCTTATAATTTTCAACCGAGTACATCAGCCACATGAAATGGTGACTGATAAATTATTTCCAAGTTAATGCCAGGAATCGAGGTCAGGAATTTTAATTTATCAGCCGGTTGCTTTACCAAATAATTTTTAGCTCTGATACTAATTTATTATTCATTTATATATTTATAATTCTTGTCGTACGTTAAGAAATTATTTTATTTATGATGAAATACAATTTTTTAACTTTTTAACAAATTGTGTGCATGGGTTCTACAACTATATGTATTTAAAGGCTAAAAAAAAATATGTCAGTGAATTTATTTAATTGATAATAAGTTTTATGGTGTTAGGTCTTTATTTAATTTAATTATGTTTGATTTGGCAGTTCGTCCAACGTTTTGGTTTTGCCAAATTATTTTTTATTTTTTTTGTAAATAGATTGACTGAAGTGTAATTAGAAACAAGTATTGTATATCAGGAATCAGGAATATTATCGCTATCATCGATCATACTGGTTTTCTTTTAGATTTTACTTTGTTTGTATTTTCCTCTTAATGACTAAATGGACTGACCGATTTGGATGCTGTTTTATGTGCACAATATTAGATTACGCCTTGTTGTTTCTTAGCCCAGTTTGATTACATTATGTTAGTAATCGAACCGTCCATTTTTTTAAGGATCTATCAAGTAAGTTTGGTTTGGTTGTCAAACTTTCTATTTTTATCTTTTTTTTTTTTTAATTTGTAGTTTTAGACTTTTTTTGTCCAGTTAATTGCCTAAAACATAAATTAAAAAAAAAATTATAATACATAAATTTAATAAGTATTTTTTTGTTTTAAAATAGTAAAATTTCAGCAACTCCAAATGAAAAACATATTTTTATGCTACTATCCCAAAACTTTCATTCTCTCAAACTACTTGATGCTTTATTTGTTATAACTTTTGCTAATAACAAATGTACTTTTGTAATAAAAAATCTGGGGACAATTGTTTTGTTGAATAACTTTTTTAATAGATTTTTCACTATTCTATAAAAATGGGAAATTTTTATGTAAACTTAATCACTTCCAAATTCTGTTTTTTTGACACGATTAAATATCTACAATTCCCTAGGAAAAATGAATAGGTGTATTTATTGCCTGTAACTGGCTTGAGGGAGAGAAGACCCAACTTTAAGTAACTTTTCTGTATTCCCTTTATACTGCTTGTCACCTTTTAACAACTACCAATTGATGATAATGATAAACAGTCTTTGTGTAGCGTCTGAAAAAATTCCTGATCGGGACTCTAACCCAGAACCTTCGCATGAAAGTAGAGAGGCTATCGTTTCTCCAAGAAGAACTCCACTCTCGATTTAATGAATTATTTGTATCTATTTCATTATAACTTGCATCAAATTAATTTTTTATTCTGTATAATTTAATATAAAATCAATCTCTTTCCAACAGTGTCATCAAAATTGGTATAATGAAACAATACTCAACTGGCTAGTGATGATCTTAGTGGAAGAAAGTTTAAATAAGAAACAGTACAAGAACGCATACAAATCATATCAAAAATAAACATTTCAACAGGCAATTTACATCAGTTTTAAAAACCAGCAAATCTTTTTTGTAAACTAATAAGTATTCTACTTTCACTTAAAAGGAATTCATGCAAGTAATGAAATAATAGGGATTAGAAATAAACGGCATTATTCTTAATCGAATTAGCACTCCAACCCAAGGTTGGAATTTTTAAAGCCAAAAGGTAGGGAAAAAAATCCTGGATATGATGACATTTGAAATTTTTTATAAGGGAATCGACTGAAATGTAACTGAGAACAAGGAATATTATGTCATGAATCAGGAATATTACCACTAACTAAAGATCCATCAACCATATAATGCTAAGTTGCAGTTACTCTATAGGATTTTATATCCTTAGATTGGATCAAGTAAGGGTCTAACATAAATCTTACAACCACCTAGGAAGTAGAAATCAAAGATTAGAAATAAGAGTGAATAATGAGAAAGAGATAATCAATCTACAAAGAGACCACAAAAGGAGACAGATAATTTCATCTAAAAAAATATGATATTGTGGTTTCCATCCATGAGAAATTACGAGCGAAATAAAAATCAATTCCTACTCCTGGGTTTCAGGAAACGGCTCATTAGTTCTTGTAGTAATATTATAGCAAAAAAATCTGAGATAATTAATTTCCCTCCAGTTAATAAAAAGTCATCCAAGAGTGATTCAGTTTTCTTCCAGTGTTTAATTGTAAATAATTGGTTTATAGTTAAACAGTTCATCCAAACATTGCTTTAATGTTCCAATCAAAAAACAGAGATCCTTAAGCTTTACAATTTCTCTTTTACATTGAGATAATGAAAATTATTTTCACATTTATTTCGAATAATGACTTCCATTATATTCTGCATACATTTTGCTTATGTGAAACGGATATATTTAATCAAACAAAAATACTTAACAGCAAAAATAAATATATATTAGTGAAATATTATATTAGTTAAAAATTAGTATTTTTTATCCAAAGCAGCAAATAAATATTGATAATTGAACGGTAGAGACGAAGAGTTTGATACATTATTCATGAAAATTGACTCTGTGATTTAAGGTTATATTATTTAAATAGACGAGATATCTTACAAAATTAATGTAAATTAATATTACGTGATTGTACTAATGTACATAAACGTGATATACACAGTGTATACGTATATAAGATACCAAACCGTAGAGATTGTTTGTGATTTGACATGAAACACCAATCACTGCTGAAATAGCATAGCGATTCTCAAGCCAGGCTTACTAAGGAAATTGAATAACGAGGCTTTCCGTTGCCTTCTTTGCTGACTAAAATATTCTATTTCAGTTCCGTATTGTCAAAACCACAAAATAAAGTCAATATTCAGCCCTATAATAATAGCTTCACTGTATTTAAAATAAATATTTTATCCAAATCTGAAATATAATTTTACTTTACATAGACCACGTCAAAAATATTTAGATATATATTCCATGTATAAGAAAGATTAACCCCCTCAGCGTTTTTTCTTGGAACAAAGAGTAGAATGTTATAAAAAGATTTATCAGATCTCCGTCACAAAATACCCAAATACTAAAAGAAAAAACGAAGTTAAAGCCAATAATAATAAATAAACGTAAAAACAATTATGAAATAATGTCATTTAAACTGAGCATAGATATTAAATAAATAGGTAATGTAACAGATTAGAAAGTATTAATAAATGAATTAAAGTAAAAATTTATTTGCACATTAATCATACAATTCAGGAAAACTTTATCGCTTAATTTCCTAAAAAGATTTTCTTTTTACTTCCATGTACGAAAAAAAGGATGTAACGTGATCGCGAAAAATTTCAGTTTTGAGATTTCAATGGAAATATACATTTTGACCACCTTTGAATCCATTTTCACTAGTTTCGGCATGACGTCTGTACGTACGTATGTATCTCACATAACTCAGAAACGATTAGCCGTAGGATGTTGAAATAAGTACTTAGGACTGTTGTAAAATTTGTACTTAGGACTGCTGTAAAATTTAGTTGTGCACCTCCCATTTTAATTGCAATCGACTGGACCAAAAGTATCCAAAGAAGCCCAAAATTCCAAAAATTCCGATTTTTTACTTTTTTTAATTGCAGTAATAAGCCCTCATTGTGGGCTTTTCAGCGATATGTCATAAGTAGTACTTAGTTTTTTTATTGGTTCCACAGTTATAGCCAAATGAAATTTTAATTAATGAAATATTTGGATCTTACAAGTGGAAGGGATATCTGTTCGAATCCGACTTTGTATACATATATTTTTTTAACTTTGTTTTTTTAATTTAAATATATTGATTTATAAATAATTATTAACCTCTGATTGTAACAAAAAGTTTTACAATAAATAATAATTCAATAATAACAATAAAAACAATAATGAAAAAATATCAGAAGTTATTAGTGAAATGAAATTTTATGTACTTTTCATTTTACTTCAAAAATGTTTACAGAGCTTAATAATTATTAATAAATAAATTTATTTAAATTACAAAAAAAAGTTTAAAAATATATATATATAAAAAGTCGGATTTGAACCGATGTATGCATGGTTACGAAACGACACGTTCTCACACCACGTAACTACTTGTGTGACGTGAACAAAATTAATATATTAACTAATGTAAAATGCTGATACGGACACAACAATAAAATGCGATGCAATTTTTGTTTTTACGACAATGCAATTGGGTAACCTTCTTTATTAAAGAATTGGAGGACCGTATCTCACTTTCAAATGAAATACGTTTAAATGTGAGTGCAGCAAAATATGTGTATATTTAATGCAATAGACGTAAAATAAAGTCATGTTGAGTCTACATCAAAGTTTTTAATTTAATTTTCATTAAAATAAATTGGTTGGGAGATTTTTTTTTAATGGAATGATAATTGATTACAAATGGAAAATTATATAAGTATATATAATATACATGTGTTATATATTATATTATATTTTACATATATATGTAGTTCTATTACGCGCATTGATTGATTTTAAAAAGACTGTCAAAAATATTATACTTTATCACATTCGTTTAAAAATTAAAGCTATTTAATTATATTGTAGGAAGATTAAAACTTCTATTACGAGAAAAACCTAGTACTTCACTGAGATTTGTTACTTTTAATTAAATTTCACCCCGTATATAATTTGACCGGACGTCCCGACTGGATATTTTTTCTTCTTCTTTTTAACAAAAATATTAAAGAATAGCAAAATATCTAACTTATGTTTTTAAACGTAGTGAACGCAACACATTTTGAAAAAAAACATCTGCTACAAACAATTTTTTTTAAAGATATTACAAGACATATAAAATTTCTTTAACTCTGCAAAAAAAGGTTTTAATATAATTTTTATTTATTTACTTTTTTTAATAACGAAATTACTTTCTAAAGGGAAAATTTTACTTCCGGTTACTTTTGTGCCATTTAATTCTCGTAATTATATGAGTACCGTATTATATATTACAGATCGCCATAATTAGAAATTATAAATTGTAATAAACTATAAAAAACAATTCATTCTTATGTTGGATATCTTTTCCGAATATAATTACAGATGTAACAGCTATGATTATTTGACGATCGCTTTTCTAAATAACTTTCTGAAAGTTTTAAATTCTCATTTTTTAAATTTGTTAATCACAAAAATTCTGTTCAATCAACTTTTTTTCTGAAGTTTCACTTCAAAGAAGTGAAACTTTTTCACGATACTTTTTTCGTGTATATACATCACGATAATTTGTTCAATTAAAACATTTGTTTGGTTTACTCTGGAAATTATATAACAGAATTCTTACAACTAAATAACCGTTATCGTATCTAGAATTAGAAAGGTATTGTCCTAATTTAGTTTTCTTTCATTTTTTCACAAACAGATTGGCTTTTGTTCAAAAATAATTCTTTAACATTATATTGAGTTTTATAAATTTGAGTAAACATTCATATTGTCATGTTTTAGAAATTTTCATAATTAGAAATAAATTAGAAATAATTTAGAAATTTTCATAATAATTACGCAGGCTTCGTTTACTACGTAATTACTCTTGGCTCTCGTAATTAGAAAAAAAGATACTTAATTAGAAAACAAATACACCATCTTATAATTTTAATATGTTATACGTTGTTTCTGTGTTCTCAATATCTCATCTTCAGATAATAAATCATATTTTTTTAATAAACTGATTTTCTCCTTTCGAAAAGTTTGAATTATTTGAAATCATGAAAATATTATGAACTCTTTTTCATTTAACAGAAAAAAAAATAGTATTCGATTACTAGCTGTAAGCTTGTTTTCCATTTAGCTGGCCCTAGGTTCAGCTCTCAGCGAAAGACTGTTTCGTCATTTTATCGAAATTATTACCACTTAACTTGCAAAATTATATGACGATCACAAATAATATTTAGAATTCTTTCTTTTCAGACTCTTATAGGTTCCATCGCCGTATATCTTTTTTATATTATTATATTAGTTCTATAAATTTTTGTCTTATATGTTTTGTAAATAATGTTAAAACATACGGTTAAATACAAAAATACTTTTTTATTATTTCAATTATTTATAAATACAACTTATTTTTAAAAAATTTTTTTATTTATTTATAAAAATATATATTTTTAATAGAAAATGCAGGTTCGCTTGTCGGAGATTAGATATTACATTCTCGGTAATTCTATACTTATGCATGATAATGAGAATTTTTAAACTCTCAGCCAAACCGAGTAGATTATAATATTTTTAGTACGCCGTAGGGTCGGAAATGAGGACCACAATCCTCTTGTACAGTTAATATGTCTTACTCGGTTTCATTTCATGGAAATAAATAGAAAATTATGGACCTTATCCGAACTGCCAGGGGCAGGTACTATCTGAAAACCTTTCCGACCGTAAAATTGGAAAACTGCTTCGTGTCACATCAGATTTATTAATAGGCTAAACATCTTGCTAAATGGAATCGTATGAAAATAAATGTACATCCCCTTAGGAATATTCGTTTTGATGAGATGGACATCTGTTCTTACTATGTTATAAATAACTGTAACTGTATTTTCTATTTTCAGTTAATTTTTCATTCTCAATTCTGTTTAAAGAAACAAGTGAGAAACAACATATGATTATTATAAATATATATTACTTGGGTAAACTAAATACCTATTATAAATTCAATTTTTATGATTTGTAAATTAAATAATGTAAGATAACTTATGAAATGAATTATTTTCTAATAATTCTTTTCGTGCTCAAAACTGAACAAGGAACTTAAAATGATTCAAATATACGTACATACACACATATATACTTCGTAAATGAAATATTTTAAAGAAAAATAGTTATATTTTATCAGACTAATATTTTTTATACTGTGAGTGATAAGCGCTAAAACTCTACTGGTACTAGGCGTCATGACCATGTTTCGCAAGTCATTACCAAAAATTAAAAAATAGCCATCCTTGAGAATAACATGAATCCAATGCCAGGTTTACGAAGGAAAATGAAGAGTGAAGTGGTTTCCCATTGTTTTCTTCACTGAGCTAAATATATCGTTGCATACTATTATGTCAAGCCCATCGAAATACAGGTTATATTTAACCCTACAAGTGACCATTTGTTTCACCACATGGAGTGTGAACATCAAAACTAAATCTTATAAATAGATGCTTTACATGTATCACAGCCGTAAGAAAGACTCGTACAGAGATAATAAAGAAATAAATTAATATATCCTTTTCAGCAATGTAACAATGGTCATATTAATACTGCTTCAACTTAACAGGAGAGCTCTATGTTTCACAGTAAATTTTTTACATCTTTTTTGATTTTTTTATCTTAAAAATCGATTGTAAATATGTCAGAATCTTATCATCTGTTGAATTAAACTCGCATTTTATGTCCACGAATATTTTAATTGTAAGAAATTGAAGATTAAAAAATATTAAATGATTTCTTTCAGTATTTTTAAAACAAGGAATATTGTAACGTAGTTTTTTCTCGTCTTTGTTTGTTTAAAACATAGTGTATTTTTTCATAGTTTCTATGTTGAGTATTCCTTACCTTTCTTAGTTCATTATTTTATCAATTGGTGACGCGTTTCAAAACCACTGCATTGTAAAAACAAATTGTACTGGTACTTTTAAATTTCTGATAATGTTTATTTGGCGTTTAGTCAACGCCCCTCCCTATACTTGACGTCATACCTTATCTCTAATCTTCTTGTTTATTTATTATCTTTTAATTTTATTTATCTATTTCCTGTTTTCTATAAATTGAGGTTCTTGAAACAATAAGTTTTGTCAATGGAGTGGTTCTGAAACACGTCAAGGAGTGCTAAAAGAATGAAACTAAGAAAGGTAAGCAGTACTCAACAAAGAAACTATAGCGATCTTAGCAGAAAAGATAATATAGTATTTATTATCTCAAAAAAAAAATTATTTTTCCATAAACTACAGCAATCATTGATCCGATTTCACCGACTTTTATGATAAAAAATAAATTTAGAAGTTAGTTTAATTTTTCCCTTGTTTACTCATTATGTACATAAGACAATACGACAATATGTAACACAGTAGACAATATGTAAGCGAATTGATTGAACTGTTTTGTAAGTATATATAACTTTCGTAACGAGCCTTACTTTGTAAATATAGCAGCCGAATAATTTTTTTTTACAGAATTTTCTTTTTAGACACGGTTACGATTCAAATATTAGGTTACATAAAGTATTTTTCGCTTGATGTTACATCGTTGTAAAATAATCTGTATTTTACCAAAAATAAATTATTTAAATTAACTTTTCTATATAATAATTTTATTTCAACTCTAAAATTAAGACGTAAAAGTAAACAGCTTTCAGTTCTTTTAACTTCAACTTTTATAAATTATTGTCAATTCAAAGCCAGTTACCAACGACTTAATTAATTAGGGGCCGATATCGCAAACTCAATATTTAAAGAAAAATTAATAATACTAATTTTTAATGCTTTTTACGATTATCTGTTAAAGAAATTAAATTTTTCTATAAGTTTTAAGGTTTCATTTTAAATTTAAACTGCAGATCGGCCTAAAAAGAAACGCTGTCTGAATAAAATAAGAGCCGTTTACAGGAAATTCGAAAACCTACTTTTTTTGATAAAAATAAGAAATTAGTTTTCTTATTTTTAAGAAGAAACAGTTTAAAGAAACTAATTACTACTTTAAAAAAATATATTTTTTGAAATTTAATATGAAAATATATTAAACATCATAATATCAGACTATTGATATAACGATGATATTAATATTAAAAACATATGACAATTCAATTTCATGGTTTTTAGCCTATTAATTTTTCGTTTAAAAATCTTGGATTTAAATTTTACGGAAAATAATCAAAGAATTCATTGCGACACAACCAGTAGATTTGGCTTTAAATTAAATAGAATCATAGGAACAGATATGCATTTTTTAAGATTTGAGGATATAAAAATATTATATTTAAATTTAATAATACTTTAGATATTGATCGATATACATTTACCCGTTTTATTTGTTTATTACTTTAAAACCAACGCAATAAAAATTGAAAACCATAAAGGAAAAAAGTTAAAATAAAATTTAAAAACAGTAACATTGAGAACATTTTTAAGTCGATTGAAAAAATTATATATAAATTACAATAATAGTAATAGGTTCAGTTTTTGTGGTATTTTGATGTATCTTGAATTTTTCATTTCTGCGAATATTCGTCCTGTTAATAAAACTGGAGGAAAACGTTCTGTAAAAGACTTTTCCTTATTTTATGATTTAAATTCCCAATACAATATCGGTTGAATTTGCAAATGAAATCTTTTTTTACAAAAAATAAAATTATAATTGAACTTCATTTTTTATAAATTCATGCATATGTACATTTCTAAAACATTAGACCTGATGAATTTCATTTTTTTTTTTGCGATAAACCTTGTATTCGAGAGATTTCTTTATATATATAATATATATATATATATATAATAATAATAATAATAAAACTAGATTATATAAGATTAACAACATTAAAACTGAGAATTTAAAAGACAACAAAAAATTCCAACTATGGAAATCATTTTAATAATTAAACATTGGTTTCCAATTTATCAAACGTAAAGTTCATTAATGATGTGATGACTACCTAAAGATCTGAATTTTGACCTAGGTAATACTAATGCAGACATCAGTAAAATTATGGCAAATTTTTTTGAGCAATATTAATACATTGATGAAAAAAAGGATAAAATTAAAAGGATAATCAAACCTGAAGTTGACGGAATTAATTATATAACTCATATTGCAAGAGGAAGGAAAAACAATGAACCATAATGTTATTAAGAGTAAATATATGTTGACACACACACACTCACTCTCTCTCTCACACACCTCTCACTCACTCTCACACACTCTTACTGTCTCTCTCTCTCTCTCTCTCACACACACTCTCTCTCTGTGTGTGTGTGTGTGTGTGTGTGTGTTTTAAATTTAATAAAAGTAATCATGTTGGGATTTTGATTAATTCCATTACAATAACAGGCTTTCACAATACTGTAATTATTTTTTTAAACAATTTTTTAAGGGTTATTACGTTCGAATTTAATTACCAAGACTCGTTAAAATTATATTTTAACGGTCTAACGTAACGTACAGCTGACATTTAACTTTGTATGTACTCGTATGTTTTAGATTTCAACTGTAAAAGGCTGTTTAATAAAAAAAAAATACCTGACATATTATTACTGTAATTTTGCACACATTTCATAAGAATATATTCTAATATAATTTAACAACCTAAAATTTGATTACAGAGCATAACTAATATAAACGTGTAAATAGTAGATATAATTCTAGCTTTATTCCAGTTTTCTTGTTTTTAGATTTCGTTGAATGACAAAAAGGACTTCAACAGTTAAACAATAACAACGTTATTCCATTTTCAAAGTTAAATTGTTACTGATGAAATGTGTAGTAAATCTGTTAAAAGCTGTATATATAACTAGTTTTCATTTTGCTACATATTATACCGATACAAGTGTACGAATATGATGGTAAATTTAATAATTTTAGTTGAAAAATAATTTGCTTTATATTTCTGTGGGTTTTTCTTACTGAATTTACGCTGAGAAAAATTATTATAGAATTTATTTACAAGAATTTTACGTAGTAAAAAAAAAAAAAAATCTATAAAAAAATAAATCTGTTTAAATTGTAAAATAAGTTTGCGATTTAAGCAATAAATATAAAACTTACCTCTTTTCCTGATACTAGCTATGTTTTCAAAAAGCAGATTAGTTGAAAAAAGGCTGCCTCACATGCTTCTTTGATGTTTGCCGATCAGTTCATTTCTAAAAGTATGACACACTACATTCTATAATCTGTCGCATGTACTCTTTCCTCGGTTTATTACTGCATTTCATTCCTTCAACTGTACATCCAATATGAGTAAACTCTCATGACGTGTGTGTCTCTCAACTACTCATTTCATTTTTATGTTCTTCATAGAGCTATTTTTTTCCTCAATCCTCTTAATATTTCTTCATTTATATTCTTTACGATCCAAGGAATTGTTAAAATTTGTCTCTTAAGCAGCGTTACATTTCGAATGTTTTCAATTATTTGCGTTCTGTTCTTTCTATTGTCTACGTTTCACTTCCATATAATAATAAATTAAATACGATTCTTTTCATCAAATCCTTTGTTAAATTTAAACTTATGTTATTTGAATTCAATTAAACACCATTATTGTTTGGTCTACTACCTATTACTTCTCTCACTTCTCTCTTACTTCTCTCATATTTCCTCCACATATTTTTATTTTGCCCATTAAAAAATGATGTCGTAAAATAACAATGTATAGATAACTCCTTGATATTTTCTATCAGTTATTCTGTTAACAAGTAAATCTCCTTCAATTTATGTCCTATTTTCCTATCACGAGATTCTTCTTTTTCTCCCTGTTTACCTCCTTTTACATATTGGAAAAAATAATTTTTTGAAGCTTTTATCGTTTTATCAGTTCACTAATAATAAAATGATTAAAAACACTTAGTTTGCTTATTACATTATTTGTAACCTATAATCACATTTTAGAATAATATATGATAAAAGAATATATTCTCATGAAATGCGTACAAAATTAAAGAAGTAATGTGTTAGGTATATTTTAAATTAAATAGCATATTACAGCTGAAATCTAAAGCATACGAGTACACATAACGTAAATGTCAGCTGTACGTTATGTTAGACAGTTAAAATACTATTTTAACAAGAATTGGTAATTAAATTCGAATGTAACAAATTTTCATAAATTTCGTCGCGAAATAAAAAATATTTGATATCTTCATATCCCGTGCAGTGAGAAATGAATTTCCCTCTTGAACTGCACTGGTATTATAAAAATAAGTAATTTTCTTTACTCTCCTAAGTTTTTTATAATTCAGATAGCTGGATGCGGTTTGGGACATTCTTCCTGGTACCGAAGGGCTACTTCAATGAACGTATATTTCACTCTTTTTTATTTTTTTGGCGGCGGAGGTGGGAGGCAATTTAAAAATTTCAAATGCGACCAATGATCAGTTGATATATCACTTTAAAGAGCTCAATGAGACAAAAAAATGATATAGCTGAAACTAAATTTTGATCGCCCAATCCAAAATGGCGGTCAACAATGTTGTTTCAGTCAGGTAGAACTACGATTGTATGCTACCCTTTAATTTTTTTGTTCTTTTAGGTACCCCGGATTTTCTTTTTAAAAATCTTCTCCGATAAGAGACGCTTACTCAGTAATCACCAATTTAGAGTATTCGACCTTCAGGTGTTGACGAGGGGAAGGGCGTCTCAAAAATTTTAAAAGAGACATGATCACGTGGTATATTGCTTTAAAGGTCTTTGCGAGACAAGCAAACGATATAAAAATAAATAAATTCTGACTATTTAAACCCAAAAATGGCGACTATAGATGTCACTACATTAATTTAAAAAAAAAAAAAAAAAATTTTCTAATACTTCTTTTAATTAAACCTATAGTCTTGAAGAATTTTGTTTAAGTAAATGACATTTTTCAGTTTAATTACTTTTTCATCTATAATTTATTATATCTTTTCTTTAAAAAAAGTCCTACTATCTCATGAATTAAAATTACCACCTAATAATATTATTTCAGTTAAAAAATGTTACTGCTTCTCATCATCCCAAATTAAACGTTCAAACTACCCTCCCACCATGCAGAAATACAGATGCTCCTCGAAAGCTGCCCTCATATTGAAATGTTTCTGGTGAAATCTTCCTACATTCTATCAATTCTTTCTCCAATTCTTGGAGAAAAGTTTGCTGTGAGCTATAAACGGTTGAATTAAAATGCCTCCACAGGAAGAAATCAAGGCAATTCCGGTCAGATGCCCTGGCTGGCCATGCAATACTACCACGTCGACCTATCAATTACAAGCAAATTAAAAACTGCTGGTTCAAGCATTTCTCCCATTGCGAGCGTAATGCGGAGGACTACGCTCGAATGGGAGCGTATACAATAAAGGTTGTTTGTTTTGTCTACAAGCTACTTCAATCAAATTATTGAGAGATGGAATTATCTTGTCGTTCAGAAAAGTGTAGTACATATCAAATATCAAAAGCTGCGATTAATGACAAATGATCCAATAAATGCGTCACCTATTATTCCAGCCAATAAATTTTACCACTCTGGATGCTGGGTATGACTTTAGCGATACCAGTAAAGGTTTTCTTGGGACCAGTACTTACTATTATGTCTGTTAACAGCCCCATATAAATTAAATCAGCCTTCGTCAGTGAATAATATGTTAAAGCAAGAAATAGTTCTTGCTCTTAATTTCTGCCAAAACTTCACTGAATTCAAACCTCCTCAAAATCATCTTTTCAATAAGTTTTTGTACTACTTGAATCTTGTATGGATGGTTTAATGGTTTTTAATAGTTTTTGCACTGATCACCTAGAGAAATTGTTATTTTGTGCAATTGCTCTGGCCGATTTTTGAGTATTAACAGAAGAAATGTTTCTTAATATTCCTTCTTCAATAACTTCATCTGTATTGGGGTGGCCAGGTTTTTATCACATAAATCGCTACCATTTCGTTCAAATTTTTTTATTAAATTCGTGACTACACCCTTGAAATTGTATGATTAGGATGCCGCGCATTAAATACATCAGCAGTTACTTTGTATGTTTTTATTTCTTCAAACAAAAATACTATTTCTCCTCTTTATTGAATTGAAAAAATATTGTTTTTTACCTGAAAACTTTTTTTCGTAAATTATGGTCTCTCTAAACTAAGTTAAAAAAAAAACAAAACCTGCCTAAGTCAGGTTAAACGTTTTTAATTTAAGTTATTTTTTTTTAATGTTGAGTTCTTTAATATTTTGTACCTTTTTTTTTATTTTTGACCTTTGTAATTTAAACTTTTTGAAGCTTACTAATAAAAAAAACACAAAATGTCATCCAAAAATAACACTAAAACCGTTACATTTCAACATCTGTTCCTACTTATCACAAAATCAACAGTGAATATAAACTAAGAAATATATAACTTTTCTTTGTTTAATTGTTGATCAGCTGCTGATATTGCCAATTTATTAAATAAAAATTACTTTAAAAATTCTTTATCAAATAAAAATTCTTATAAAATAAAATTTTAATGTTAAAAAATGAGTAAATTAATTATTATTTAAATTCAAGACTGTAAGTTTAAATAAAAGAAGTATTTAAAAATTTTAATATTATTTTTTTAATTGCGTAATTAACGTAATGACATTTGTGGCCGCCATTTTGATTTAAATAGTCAGAATTTCTTATTTTTTTTGATATCGTTTTGCTTGTCTTGCCTTTAAAACAACTTATCAAATGACCATATGTTTCGTTTAAACTTTTTGAGTCGCCTTGCCCCTCGCCAACTCCTGAAGACCGAATTCTTTAAATTTCTGCTTACTGAGTTAGCTTCTCTTATCGGAGAACATTTCCAAAGATAAGAATTATGATACCTCAAATAATAAAAAAATTAACGGGAGCATTCAACCGCGCTTCTAGCTACCTAAAACACATTGTTGTGGCCGCCATTTTGCATTGGGCGATCAGAATTTAGTTTTAATTATATCATTCTTCTCGTATCGTAAGACTTTTTAAAATGATACATCAAATATCTATCGGTCTCATTTGAAATTTTCCTTCACTCACTCGCCGCTCAAAAATCAAAGAGTGAATTATAAATAATTGAAATAGCCCTTTAGTACGAAGAGTGTTGAAAACCACAACCAGTTATGTTAACTATAAAAAGAAAAGGTTAGAGAGGAAGTAATTTATTTTTTAGTCTCTCCCGTATATATACGAGGGTAAGTCAATTATTATCCGCAATGTAGTTATAAATTTTATTGCAAGGCAAATAGGAAACTTCCATGTTCATCAGTTTTCAACATAGTCCCCTTGCATTTCAACGCACTTGGTCCATCGTTGCACAAGCTTCCTGATGCCCTAATAAAAGAAGGTTTTCGGTTGAGCTGCGAGCCAGCAATGCACCGCCTCTTTCACTGTTTCGTCCGAGGTAAATCGACGGCTCCTTAATGCCTCTTTATGGACCAGACAAGTGGTAGTCTGGTCCATACCAGACTAGTCTGGTCCAGACTCTTTATGGAGGGGAACAGACAAGTGGTAGTCGGAAGGGGCAAGATCAGGATTATAAGGAGGATGAGCCAGTACTACAACGTTGAGTATCTGGAGCGTTTCAGCAGTGTGGGCAGCATTATGTAGACGGGCATTGTCGTGCAACAACACAACACCTTTCGACAGCAGTCCTCGGGGTTTGCTTCGAATTGCAGGCTTCAGCTTGGCAGTAAGTATCTCACTGTAACGCGCACTGTTTATTGTCGTGCCCCTTTCCTCATAATGTTCCAGTACTGGGCATTTTGAGTCTCAAAAAACCGTAAGCATCAGTTTTCCTGCGGATAGTTGGGTCTTGAACTTTTTTTTGCAGGACGAATTTGGATGTTTCCATTACATACTCTGCCGTTTACTCTCCGGCTCGTGATGATGGATCCATATTTGGTCACAAGTGATAATTCTGTCTTAAGAAGATGTCCCGTTCGTTACCATAGCGATCCAAATGTTTTTGGCAGATGTCTAAGCGCGTTTATTTATGCAACTGTGTGAGTCGTTTTGGGACCCATCTTGCACAGACTTTATGAAACCAAAGTCTGTTGTGGATGATTTCTTAGGCAGAACCGTAACTAATTTGTAGACGATGTGCCACTTCATCAATAGTTTACTCGTCTGTCTAAGAAAACCATGTCACGTGCACGCTCAATGTTTTCCTCATTTGTGGCGGTAAACGGTCGTCCTGCTCCTTCGTCATGCGTAACACTTGTGCGACCATTTTTCAATCCATTCGTAGACACTCCTTTACGGCAACACACTGTTCCCGTACTGTACCGAAAGTCTTCGATGAATTTCGGCCCTTGATACACCTTTCGATCACAAAAAACGGATCACTGATCGTCGCTCTTCTTTGGTGCAATCAGAAAGCGGAGCAGCCATGGTTAACGGCAAGGCAGCGATAATGGAACTAGCCTAGCAGCATCAAACATGCACATACGTAACAACAATTAAACCACGCATGCATATCATCTACGCAGCACGACAGTACTACCAACATAGACAAAAATATAACTAAATTGCGGATAATAATTGACTTACCCTCGTATATATATATATATATATATATATATATGTTAACTTTTTGATGAAAACTTTTATTGTATGTATATCGTACAATATAAATGTGTGGTAGGACAAAGCAAAAAAATTATATATGTGCTTTTCTTTGTGTGTATGTGTGCGTGTTTCCCCATTTACAAATGCGAAGACTATTTCTGTGATGTATTATTACTCCTAGGTTCTGATAGCTAATTATTGCAACTCAATTTTTGACTGTTAGTTTTTAAAAAGTACTGTTATTTAAAAGTACGAGATAAAATGTGTCGAAATATCTGATTATAATTAAAGAAAAATTATTTTGCGATTAGTTCAAGTGATGTAGTTATTTTTAGTTTAGTTCAAGTGAGAAAGGATTAAAAAATTATATTAAATAAAAAATCATTACTTTTAAAATAAATAATTAAAGAATTAAAACGAGATACAGTGAGCAAATTTTGTATTATTTTGAATTATATAATTTATAAACCTGAATTTCATACTTGCATATAGTACCAAAAATTTTACATTTAAAGCATATACACTGGTATCACGTAATTGTACAACCCTGGACGGTGAATATTGTTTATTTAAATAATGTAATGCAAATATAATCTAGCTGTACTATCAGTCTATCTCTCTTTGTTGCAGTATCCGAGTTTTGTAAATTCGAGTTTCACATGAATATAGTGGAAATAGTTCATTTGTTTTTTTTTTTTGTTTTTTTTTGTAATGACATAACTATTTTTATTGTATAAATTTTTCCAAAATTAGTCCACTATACAAATAAATTCATCATATATAAATATTTGTATTAATATAATATCATTAAATAATATTTAATATATAATAAACACGTATAATTAATAAAACATAAATAAATATATATATATATATATATATATATATATAAGAAGATGTGCTCGTAGACAAGTTTATTTTGTTTTTGAGTATTTGAGAGTTAGAAATTAATTAATATAAAATGTCCCAAAATATGAAATATTTATATTAACTAAATAATATATTTAACCATATTACTATTTACGTAGAACCGGAGGGCCTAATATTTATGTATGTGTATATATATATATATATATATATATATATATATATATTGAATATATCAGAATTCTCTGTTAAGTTAATACATTTTATACGAAAAATTTAAATACAATTTTTGTTATTGTAATATAATTATAACTATATTATGATTAAAAATCTAATATGTCATTTTAAGTATATTATAATAATATGCTGATATCGGTGGCGGAGTGGTAGCGTCTCAGTTTTTCATCCGGGGGTTCCAGGTTCAAATCCCCCCGGTCTGGTTTAGCATTTTTCATACGCTACAATATTCCATTTCCATAACCTCAAGTATAAGCTTCAAAATAGGTTCTGTGGTGAATTAATTCGTCAAGAAAATAAATTGATATGCTTTCGTATCGTTATAACTAAATCATTACAACTAAGTTGTACTGCTAAAATCAGGTCATTGAGTGATACTCTGGTCATATTACACTTAGTATTTCCGGTCTGGTTATTTATTTTTTTATGTAATAATTTTTGTTCCTTTTCAAGGAATCTTAATTTCAAATAAAAATTTTTTCTTCTACTCTTTCTTGTTGCAGTATTATTTTCTAAATTTATCGTCTTCAAATACAACATAATTTTTTTAATTAATGAAACGGCTTTTAATTAATTTCTTATGTATTTTTCTAAAACATTTCTAAATTGTAATAATTTCTTAATTTTGTGTAATACTCAAATTTATCTTAACCATTTATTTCTACATACGAATCTCTTAAATACCCGATTATTTTTCTGATTTATAATCACTATTTGTATAACGCAAAGCAGAACATTTTAATAAGCATTTTACGAGATGTTTATATAGATTTAATTTTCTTTTACTTCTCAATAAAATTTATATCTTTTTTATATCCCTTTTACCATCGCCATATGTTTTTTATTTCTTTTTTTACTATTTCAGGCTTTTAAACGGATATTTATTAGATATCTGAATTATTTACACGAGTCATAAATTTATTAGTACACAGTTATTTAGAAATAATTTGTACGACAATCATTATTTATCTGTTAGAAAAATATTTCCTAATCATGAGATTACAAAAAATAAGTTTTTTAGATTTGATAAAAAGTTCCTTTTTTAAATTTAAAAAATGAAGTAATTGAGAGTAATGTGAAACCTCTGTTACTAATAGAAATCCAAAGTGACTGATGGATTTTTGTATGAACCTAGGCCCTGGACTGCATTCTTTTATCCGGTACAATTTTCTTAATAACAACTATTTTAATATGAATTACGATGGTAAAACTTGGCGTTCCATCAAAATGTTTTTTTCCTACAACTAATATTTCTGAAGCATCATCAGCTAATAATCTAAAGTGCTTTAAAATGAGGCAGTTTTGCACTGTATAATATATGCATTATTTTGGTGAATAATCTTCTACCGGTTCAGTAAATTTTAGTAAAACTACAAAAGTAATATTCCAAAAAATAATGAATATTTTAAGATCTTATACTTATTTTCTTATACTCTATTAGTTTTTTTTTTAAAGAAATATTACTTTTTTTTAAAATTAATATTTGATTTTAGCAATACAGGGTTCGAATATTCACGTCTTTAAGATATATCAACAAAATATTCTCAATAAAAAATTTTTTTTTTTTTTAAATGAGAAAAATTAAACTTTTTTCTAGTATATGCACCAGCTGAAGATTTTTTTTTGTTTAAAACCCTGTTTGTCAAATTATAAATATAACGTTTCAAGCGTTGAATAATTTCTATTTTATTTGGTTTATCTTTTAATTTTTTTTTTGTTCAACATTAATTAAATTATAAACTGATGCATTTAATTAAATCAAATGGATCGGTGAACGCATAAAAATTAAAAAAACACACAACCAAAAATTATGAACATTACTTTTCTAACAGCAAATACCTACAAATTTGTTTGTTTAACTTTTTTTTTCTTTATCAGATTTATCCAAATGTTGATTTATTTTTATAGAGATATCTAATTCGTTTGTCCATCCATCTAAAATATTTATACAGTTATTGAATTTATCTTCAATTCATTACCTGGAATACCTTATTGAAAAATTCATTCACTTATACAGTACCAACAAAAAAGATCATTCAATCTGTAAACTCATTACTTCATTATACAGTAAATTTACCTAATTTTTCGAATTAAATATGTTATTCGACCAGCTGGCGATGTGTTCACTTTGTTCCGATGCAATGATTCGATTGTTGTGTAAATTTTTGTACATTTATTTTTTCGGTAGAATTGACTTATATAGCTAACACATTCTTTTTAATTTGAGTGAATTTTAGTTTAAATTTTAATTTATTTACTGAAAGCCTATAAATATAATTTACTAAGTTAGTTTATTAATTGATTTAAACTAATACTTAACTAATTAAACTAATTTATTAATTTTGAAAACTAGTGCTTTACAAAGATTTTAATAGTCCATACTTAGAGGAATAATATTTTACTCTACAAGCATTAGTAATCAAAATATGAAGTATTACTAAATCAAGATACATTAAATGTGACAATAAATAGTTGGATTAATGATAATAAAACTTAAAAAGGAAAACTGGAAGAAAAAAGGGAGAAAACTGACAACATAGAAATAACTAAGCCAAATTATTCTAGAAAAAATGTAATATCCAAATTACCTGATTGAAATTCATTTGCCAAAAGTAGCTAGTAAAAAAATTAGAAGAAATTTTAAATATTCGTTAATAGCTTTATTTTCAGTTAATAATATTTAAAACGTTTCACAAACCAATATTTTTTTTTTTTTTAATATAATTTATTATTTTTTTTAATAATTTTTTTCTTCAATCTATATATATAAAAATGTTAAGTTCGTCTGTGTACGGCTTCAAAAACCCAAAATGTTCTGCACTAATTGAGCTCAAATTTTTGCACGCTATATATACCCGCATCAAAGATTATTTTCATCTATTTTTAATAAATCTATCTATCAATTTTTAATTTGTACATTTTAATTTGGTAATGTAAACAAAGGAAAACCAATCAGATCAATGCAAGATGGCCGCTGTCAAACACAATGACCAAATTTCTTTGAATTATATTTAACAGCTAAAACATCTGTATTTTATTAAAAAAAAAAAAAACACGATAAAAAAAATTTAGCACCATATATAACCCGCATCAAAGATGATTGTTTTCATCTATTTTTAATAAATCTATCTATCTATTTTTAATTTGTACAGTTTTTTAATAAATACAAGGCTAATAAATCAGATGGAAATGTAAACAAAGGAAAACCAATCAGATCAATGCAAGATGGCCGCTGTCAAACACAACGACCAATCACAAAGAGCCCGTATAGCCGTTGCCAATGTAAACAAAATCACAACTGATTAAGTAATAAATTTGTTTTAATTATATTTAACAGCTAAAACATCAGTATTTTATTAAAAAAAAAAAAAAAAAACACCAAAACAAAAAGAAAAGCCACCAAGAAGGATGACTTACAGTAAATAAATTAAAACACCCAACTTTCTTATAGCCCAGATAGACTTAAGACTATGCAAACAAAAAAAAGTCGAAATAACCAAATACACAGAAAATAATATCCCTACATAATGGCCAAATCATCCTTTGTTAGGTTATTTTTTTACATATATATGACCAAACAATCGATTTTTGGTCATTTAGCGTTATTTGCTATGTAAAAGCAAAGAACAAAATTCACAAATAGTAACACTGAAACCACACAACTAAGAATTCGTTTTTTTTTGTTTTTTCTAACCTCCGAAACCACCGCTATGCATTGCTTCAGATGATATGAATGATTTATAGCGTATGAAAATGCCATGCCTGACCGGGATTCCAACTTGGAACCACCGAATTAAAGTCCGAGACTTTACCACTCGCGCCACGGAGGCCGGCAAACATATTCGTTAGGAGCCGAATAAAAACACGACTTACCAATATGGCGTTGTGTGTCAAACCAATTTTATACGAACTATAATTACTTTTAATACGCGAAACCCTTTGGAATGATTGAACATTAACTTAAACCTCTTCAAAAATTATTCCTTTTGAACTAAGCCACATTTTGATATCATTGTTTTTCTATAACACGGCTGCAATTCTTTTCGATTTAATGATAAGACGCGTTATCGAAGACAATAACCGAATTCTCTTCCAAAGGACATAATACACCGCTAAACTATTTCTAAATAATTCAAATTCGTGTTATTTTTTTACGAATCGCGTTTTTATCAAAATATCACCTTTTTCTCGATTGACCTGCGGGGTTTTGTTTTCTTTGGAGACCGTAATTCATTAGTAGATTCATACTCGAGAATCACGTTGTACACTGAAGCAGCACAACTTCTACTTACGTTAGCAGTTTATTAACATCTGAAATCAACGCCGTTTGATTATTCTGTAATTTGTAAGCATTTAAAATGATGTGTTTTTTCGCACGACTTATGGGCTTTTTATCGCAGCCCACAAATCTTTATGTATAAAAATTTTAAGTTCGTTTGTGTACCCTTCAAAAACTCAAAATGTTCTGCACCGCATCAAAGCCCGCATCAAATATTGTTTTTATCTATTTTTCGCATCAGTCACATACCCGCGACCGCGAGAAAACAGTTTTTTAAACGGTCAGCTGTGTACCAGTGACCGCGCCATCTACCGGAAGCGAGGGGAACACTCGCCATACTAGCTAACGACAACCGCAGTCACATGTGGAACAATACCTGTTCCTAATTACATTGTTTATTAACAAAAAAAAAAGTATCCACTTGCATCTGATTCAGATTATTATACAATCTCAATTAAATATTCACTTTAATCGAGGTACTTTTGTGTGATCGTGTCGGGATTGAGCTGCGCCTTTCACCAAGATCTGAATTTATTAGAAAACGACCAACAGTGGGATATATGTATTAATGACGTGTGCAACACTGCACATCCAAACCAAATTCGCGCATTATTCGCAATTATACTGACCGCTTGCTTCCCTTCATCTCCCACAGAGTTATGGGAAAGATATCGATGGCATATGGCTGAGGATATTTTGCATAGAGTACGCCTAGAAAATACCAATATGACCATGGAATTTACAGAAGGCACTTACAACGAAGCATTGATAAATATTGAAGATATTTATCAAGTGCTTAGCTATTGCAAATAAAGTTCTTAGTCAATTGGGAATGCCAGCACCCATCCGAGCTGCGATTGCTTCATTTGATGTGGATTTACGCCGTGAACAGAGTTACAACATTGGTGATATTCAGTCATATGTCCAATCAAACATTCCCAAATTAACGCGTGAACAGAAAGGCATTTATGATCGCATAATGCAAATGATAAATGACGGAGTCGGGGGGACCTTCTTCTTGGATGCGCCAGGAGGAACTGGGAAAACATTCCTCATTAGATTGATCAAACTAGCAACGGTTTGATCAAAAAATGACAATTATCCTGTTGCGGAATATTAATCAGGCAAAACTCTGCAACGGCACGCGACTTGCAGTTAAGAAATTGATGAATAACGTAGTGGAAGCAACGATTTTAACGGGGCCTTTCAAAGGTGAAGATGTCCTCATTCCTCGAATACCCATAATCCCGACCGATACACCATTTTAATTTAAAATATTGCAATTTCCAATTCAATTGGGATTTGCAATCACAATCAATAAAGCTCAAGGTCAATCTTTAGAATTGTGTGGTTTAGATTTAGATGCGGATTGCTTCTCACATGGGCAACTGTATGTTGCGTGTTCCCGAGTCGGCAAACCAGATAGCCTTTATCTACGCAGACGGAAAAACAAAAAAATATTGTATATCCACAAGTATTGCAAAATTAAACTTCTATGAAACGTATGCTTTGTTTTGTTAATCATTTCTCATCCATGCAACCACAACGTGCCACAGCGAAACGTGGTGGGTAGTGCTAGTTTAATGATAAATATTTCACCCTTCAGAGGTAAATCGATGTGAAATGAAGGATAAGCAGTACTTAAAAATTGTTAAGTTAAGTTGACGATGCTATTATGTCTAAATGTCTGCTATGTAATATTTTTACATTAATCAGTCACAAGGAATTTTTTATATCTAGCATTAAGGATTCAGAACAGTTGTTTTGATGATCTAAACTAAATATTTGAAGTATAGTACGTATAATTTAGTTTTGAAGCTGTAGCAATTTTTAATTGGGAATCCAAATCGATCATTAATTAACAATATGAGAAAGAAGATAATCAATAGGAAATTACTATACTGTTCACCAAAAACTGCGTCTCATCCGCCTTTTGGAACATTCTTGCATCAAAGGAAAAGGGAGAAATTTAACACCCTTTTTATTCATTCTCAAAAGAAGCAGTTGCTATTTAATAATTATGAGAAATACTAGGTCCCTACGCTTATTAGCTGCTGGCACATTATACTATATATGAGTACACTGGCACATTAATATGAAGAATTTTATTGTGGTTCTAGTATAGGCTTACTTATAATTATAAAAGTTAAACCATAAACCATTTCATTTAATTGCTACCATATAAACGAATTAAGGGTAATGTATGAATTTCTGTTACTATTTTTAAAGGATATTTTTGTAAATATTGCACTTTACCTGAGTATAATTTAAAATTTATTAATCGGAGGTTATTTTGAACACAGTTATGTAATTTACGATATCCTACATCTGAAAGATAATGAAACGAGTTTGCTGCATAACAAAAAATAATTATAAGTGGATTTTATTTGTATCATTCAACTTCCTACTTTATCGTGTATATAATTTAAAGAAGCTATTACGTTCCATGAAAAATGACAGTGGTATTCCTAAAGGCACTTCATAAATTTCATAGTGCATAAATGTCCTTGGATAAGGATCCCCCTGCACTTTAATTAAACTTTTTCCTTTGTTATAAATCTTCCTTACCTTTAATCTAATCTGCACAATTAAACAGAGTACAGTCTATTAAACTTATCCTTTGCGCCGAACTAATTTTCATCTGTATTTTCTTGTAATTTGCGTTCGCAAAACAATTGAACTCTTCTCATTCATTTAAAATTATTCGATCGAGTCCTTCCTAGAATTTGAATCTTCATTAAAATAAAGGGAAACACGCGAAAAGAACTTAAATTAAGCCATGCAAGTTTTATCTTTTTACATTTTCTTATACCTTTACATTTAAAATTTGTGTATATACAGTAATTAATAGAGTAATTACGGACAACAAAGTATTTCTATTACTATATTTTATTTTCAAAATTAAAGGGTGAACTGGTCTCTTAAATTTCTAAATGAATTCCATACAATTACTTAAAATGAGTTTTCTTTTTTAACATTATTTGTTCAGGCAATTTCAGAGTTATTTACGATCTATTCCCTACAACATTTATAGTAATATTAAACAAATTAAAAAATTGTCTTACTTTAACAAAAGTAGCGTCCCAAATTTTGATACAAAACGTCCTGGGTTTGAATACCGGTCAGGTATGACATTTTTTATTTGCTACAAAATTTCCATTCCATATTTCCATGCGCTAGTTTCCAACTAATGTGGTGAATTAAACAAGAAAAAAACTATCAGCACACAAACGC
This sequence comes from Lycorma delicatula, assembly GCF_047948215.1. Classification (NCBI taxonomy): domain Eukaryota; kingdom Metazoa; phylum Arthropoda; class Insecta; order Hemiptera; family Fulgoridae; genus Lycorma; species Lycorma delicatula. Next base: position 28,395,141 of record NC_134456.1, read on the forward strand.
GTGCGCGCGCGTACACACACACACACATACATAGTATATATATATATATATATATATATATATATATATATATATATATATTACCATCCCCGTCGCGGCTTTACTCACGCTATACGATTATTTGAGTTTCCCGTAGCGGTAATTTTTTTTTTTAATTTCATGTTTTTTAACCAAGTAACCGGAGGCAGTTGTAGGCAGTCGCGTCGCGCGTACAGTAACAGTGGCTGTGTAGGTTGAGCCGCCGTTCCATACACCGTCTCACCTGTTAAACAATCGAAATTAAAAATTACCGAAAAATTGATTTTAGATATTTATATGAAAAGTATTTGCAAGCCCAAATCTAGTGAATGTCTCTCATTTAGTACAGTCGGAAATGGGGAAAATTTTCAATTATTGTTCGAAATACTTTTATCTTTCTCACACCTTTCATTGCCGAAATTCGAAAAATCTAGAATTTGTTTTTAAAATATTAACATGAAGATTATGCACAAAGAATCAATTGTATCTTCATTTTTGCCGAAAAATTAAAAAATAGTAAATTTCATGGTTCCTTAATTTTAACCCTTTAAACATGGAATTTAGATCTTATCTTAATTTTATGATTTCAAACATTTCTTATGCATTGACTACTCTTTCAAGAAAAATAAAAAGAGCTGTATACAAAATGGCTTAAATACGTTACACTCAATTACTCATTATTATTGTTATTATTATTATTATTTGTTTTTTTTTTTTTTTTTTTTAGATCACAACGAAATATTTCAGTTTTATTGAAACAATGATTTAAATATTTGTGCATCATTCTGAAAACTTTTAATTTTTTTTGTTGGAAGGTCACCTGAGCGTATAAATTTCATCTGTTTGTAACTGTAATTGCTTCTGTTCTGATTGCTGTAGTTGTTTGTTTTTGATTTGGTAGAGACTTTTAAAAATCGAAATGTAACAGGAAAACAAAAAATATTTTTAATTTTTAGTGCAATTATTTTTTTTCTTATTATTTTTTTTTTCTTTACAATTAGTATATTTACAATCATCTCCTTAAGTGTAACCATAAAGTTTGATAATAAGCACGTGATAGGTGGTTCCCCTATCATGGAACTCCCTTAATAAATCAGTCCATAATAATAGTTACCATAAGCATAAAGTAATAAACAGTTCTTAAAGTTAATTAAAAAAATATTTCTACCAACACTTCATAGTCCATCAAAACAAACAATTAAACAATAAAATCCAATAAACAAATAAATAGTCAATAAAAGAAACGAACAAATAATCAAGCAATAGCTAGTCGAACAAAGAACAAAACAACTTGTAGAGATAGACAAAAAATAAAAAATAAAGTAAATAAGAATAATAACATTTGGCGATAGTATTTGTAAACTGTCATTCAGTAGTCCCAAAGTCAAGCACATGAAGACGTTTCAACCGTCAGATTTTCCCACCGTTATCAAGCAGATTGATTGCTAAGTATCTGACGTGATTTTCTAAATGTTGTTGGTATTAACGTTGTGCTGTCTCAACCTTACGAACCGACAGAAGCTCCAGATATTCATGAATCTCATCATTCCGCGTGAACATGACGTCTCTGCAATTGTTCTCGTTACCTTGTTTTGGAAGCGTTTGTTTAACATTTACGTTACTATTATTTACTGTCCCCCACAACTCCACGGCGTAAGTCCAGATTTGTCATACGATAACTTGTAAATCAACTTTATTGGAGATCATGAGGTGTGAATTTTTCCATAGCAACACATGCAGTTCCCTATACTTTACATTCAGTTGTTTTGTTTTCTTCCTCACGTGACACTTCCAAATCAAACGCCGATCTAAATGAAGTTCTAGGTACCGCACTTCCTCTGAGTGTGGGATCAAGACACCATCCATCATCACATTGAGACAGTCACCCCTTCTCATGGCGAATGTGATGAGTGACGTGCTTCAATTTATCCTGCTTAACTTTACTTCTCCATTTTTCTGCCATGTACAGAAAAGGTCCAATGCCACTTGCAGCTACCGCGAGGCTAGTTTAGAGCCTTCGTTAACGGCAAGGATAGTAGTGTCATAAGCAAATGGGGTGACGATGCAACCTTCTCGGGTTGGAAGGTCCGCAGTGAATATTGAATATAGCACGGGACCTATTACAGAGTTCTGAGGAACACCCGACCTAATTGAAGAATTTCGATAACTCATCATTACATCTTACCTGAGAGAAATATCCCTCAAGATGATTCTTCTGAGATAATTCAAAACAAGATAGTACCCTACTGGGTTGAGAGTGATTTAATTTTAATTTATAGAGCAAGCCGGGCAATCATACCTTGTCAAAGGCCTGTTGGATATCTGAGAATGACGCCGAAACGAAGTTTCTTTCCTCCAGACATCGACTAGTAACACTGATGACTCTATGGGATTGTTTGATGGTGGAGTGGCTGCACCTGGGTGATGACACTCAAATTGTTGGTCCGGAATTACCTCCTTACCCTTTAGAACTGGCCTAATGCTGCGAAGTAACATCTTTTCAAATAATTTAGATATGACTGGTAAGACGCTAATTGGTGTGTAAAATGAAACCTCGTATGCAGGCTTCCCTGGTTTCAAGATCATTACAACCTGAGATACTTTCCATTCCGCTGGGAATTAAGACGACGTTCGCAGGACACTCTTCAAATGAATATCTAAAAACCATTTTCGATTTTTTTTTTAATTTCGATTTTTAAGGGGTGGGACGATGTACGCCACGACAACTCAACCAACACAGTCACTGTTACTGTATGTGCGACACGCGACTAGCTACACCTGCCTCCGACTAAAAAATATGAAATTAAAAAAAATTGTCCGCGATGGAAAATACAAATAACCATATGCGCGGGTGAAGCCGCGATGGGCGTGAATGTATAATAAAGAAGGTGAAGATCGTTTTTCTTATTGCGAAATTGCTCGCTAAGAAAGGATTCTTTGAAATTCCGAGTTTAAAGAACTAAAATGGAATAATAGTGAAATTTACAATTTTTTTTTAATTTCTCTGTAACAATCGTAGATATCAAATTGAAGTTAAGTGTGTTTAATTTTCATGCGAATATCTAAAATTCACATAAAATTTTTTATTTTTATTTACCGTTCTATCAGGATGTAGTCAAAATCTAAAAACAATATTCTTGATGAAATAATTTTTTTTTTGTCTTTGCTATTAAAGAAAATATTCCGGGTGAGGCCGCATTCATATCACGGGCGAAGTCCGCAACAGGAGAACTAGCGTTTCCCCGTCGCAGAGAACTACATATATATATATATATATATATATATATATATATATATAAGTCATATTGAAATAAAAACAAAATTAAGTTTTGTTTCGAATCAATTATACGTCAGAGAACTATTCCAAAATAATTAATTTCTTTTAATGGAAATTTGATTTATTTGATATATATAAAGAAATTCATGTAATGAAACTATACGTAATAAATCACTCTTTGTGACGTAGAAATATTTATTTAAAAGGAAATATTTGATTTATTATTTATTTAATATACAATTCCATGATTGCTAATTAATGTGATTTTCTATAAAAAAAATAAATAAAATGTATCTTACTTTGCAGCAAAATAAAAAAAATAAAAATAAAATGAAATGTATCAAAGGCAGAAAAAGAAATATAATAAAAATTATATATTAGGAAACGAATAAAATAGAGTGACAATTTCAAAATATTTCATTTGTCTATTTCTAAAAGTAATATTGAAGCGAGTTTAAAATATTTCAGAGTTGTGGATAGAGAGGAAATGACGGTTTAAAATTTTGACTGTAGTCTCTTATTTTCATGAAGCTTACATATTCATCGTGCTTCCATTTCTCTCTAGAATCGTAAATTATGCATCGCGTAATATACTCCTACCATCAGAGAAACACTCAACTCCTTTCTGCTATGCCACAAATTTTTACGATGCAAATGATAATTTACATTTAAAGGATTTAGAATTTTTTTTAATATATAAAATATATACTTACTTCGGTATGACCCACTACGTATAGAAATTTTGCAAAATTTAAATATATATGCTTTACTATTCCGTCTATCGAATTTCAGTTTGTATTTACTGTTTATAAATAACGAGGTTATATAAATAATTCAATATTCGTCCCTTCGTTTTTCAGGATATAGCTTTTTAATAATATCGTTGGAATTTATATAAAATTTAAAGGAATTAACTTTATTTTGTTTCAGTAAAGTTATAATAACTTTCATAATTTTAACTTGAAAGTTAAAATATTAATTTAAACTTGTAATTATAATTGTTGAGCAAAAAAAAAAATTAAATCGTTAACCTTGAATAGTTGTACTTGGTTGTTGTAAACCTAAAAAATCATTTTCAAGGAAATTTAATAAATGAATGTTTAAAATTTTTTTTTTTATATTGAGGGATAAATACTTCAAAGTAGTCTAGATATGTAGATGTGCCGGCCTCCGTTGCGCGATTGGTAGCGTCTCGGCCTTCGAACCCGGAGGTCCTGGGTTCAAATCCTGGACAGGCATGGCATTTTCACACACTGTAAAATTGTCATTTCATCTCATCCTCTGAAGCAATACCTAATGGTGGTCCCGGGGGCTAAAAAAAAGTGATGGAGTCAAGTAGAAAGAAAATGAACAATCAACGCTTTCTTAAGTTTTGGGTTAGGATAAAGAATGTTTTGCACTTATTTTTACAAATAAAGTTAATTTTTTTATTATTTTTGGGAGTATTAAGTAAAAGGAATAATTTTTATTGACAAATAACAATTTTTTAAATTCGCAATTCACAATTTTTTATACATTCTTCTTTCGGTGTAAATGTACAGTAAGAAAGGACTTTTTGAAATTCCGAATTGAAAAGTTTAGAATGAAATAAAAATGGAATTTACTATTTTAAAAAAGAGCATACATTTTTAAATTTATGCTCTTTTTGTGATATTTTTATTTATATTTTTTAACTGGTTATATTTTATGTATTGATAGTTAAAGGAAATTCTTTTATTTTGATATTTTTTTTACTTCCGGAACCACTGTTAGGTATTGTTTTAAAAGATAGAATGAATGAAAATTTTTGTAGCGAGTAAAATATCATGCCTGACAGGGATTCAGACCCGGAACCTCCGGATGAAAGTCCGAGACGCTACCATTCGCGCCACGGAAGCCGACTTTATTTTGATCTTAAGCGCATCAAAACAAAGGTTGATTTAATTTTGATGACACTAATGCCTAATAAGTGGTGTATGTTTGTATGTTCCACGGCAGCAGCTCAAGGGATGAACCGATTTAGATGTATGACCCCGTGTAAAATCCTTACATTACCGAGAGTGTCATAGGTTGTATAAACATGTATATATGTATAAATATATATATATAAAAGTGCAGGTGATTCAAAGGAAAAGGAAGTAATCTGATTCTAGAGCTTGAAATAAGGATAAAAGTTCATACAAACGTATATCTAAAAACGCTTTGTTATTGAGTTATGGTTAGCAAAAACTTTCGCGCGGATTCCCGCTCCCCAGATGAAATTTCAGTATATTAGGGGTAAATTTGATTGTTTCTTATGTTTTTTGACCTAAAAATCCAATAAAATAGGTACCAGAACTGTATTACCCGTATTTTTCATATCCATATTTTAGTTAACACATCCTATTTTTGATACGATCATTATACTTTACCTTTCAATATAGCTTCTAGCTCTATTCGCCGAAAAAGTAATACATATGCAAGAGAGTAAGTCTAAAAGTAAAGCTAAATTTAAAAAAAAACGTTTACTTTTATTTCCGCTTAAAAAAATTATGCTTATTTTTCAATATAAGCCTCTCTCCTTCTATGCTGTTCAGTCTATTTTTCAACAAGCATTTAATTTCCTTCTTGGAGCCAAATCAGGATTGTACGACCGATAACATAGCAGTTCAAAACTGAAATCATAAAGGCAAAAATTTGTTATTATGGGTGTATGAGGACAATCGTTACCGTGAAACAAAATCAAACCTTTTGAAAATTTACACACCTTTCGGACTTACTTTTTTACTTTAGTGATAGCAACGACACAATAGTTTTCACTTTTCATGGTTTCACCTTTAGGCGTGAAGTAAATAAAAACCGATATTATATACCGCAGAATATTGTCATAATTAACTTTCAAGCTGATGACCTAACTTTCAGTTGTTCATCGTACGCTAAAATTCTAATATTTTTAACCGATCAGTCCATTCAAGGATCTCTATTCCATTCAAACAACTCTTCATATCGTTAAAACTAGTTTACCAATCCCTTCTTGTTTCATATCTTCTTAAATGAGAAAACTCTGCATTAATTTCCATCAGTGCAATCAGACAAAGCAGCACTCTTCTTAAATTAATATTTAAACACAATCACAAACAGCTAAAAACGAACGGATTCTTCAAATCAACAGATTCTAAATTATAATTTTCAATTAATATTATAGAATCAGATGTTTCACCAAATCTGATGTGGACACCATATGACTTCCTTTTACGCCTGTTAAATTGCATATACACATTTTTAAAAGTTCATAAAACTTTATTTCACTAATAACTTCTGATTTTTTTCATTTTTTTTTATTGTTATTATTGTATATTTTTTATTATAAAACTTTTTTTACAATCATAGGTTAATAATTATTAAATCAATACATTTAAATTAAAAAAGAGTTAAAAAATATATTAAAAAAAAATTAAACAAAAAACAAAAGGAGATGAAGTTTGATTCGAACCAATGTGCCCCATCCCCTTTAAGATCCAAATATTTCATTAATTAGAATTTTAATTTTAATTTCGATTTTAATCAAAAAGGGAAGTGCACAACTAGATTTTACAACAGCCCTAAACCCAAAATTTCAACATCCAACGGCGTTGTAGGGTTACGCGAGTTACATACATACGCACAGATGTCACGCCGAAACTATTCAAAATGGATTCAGGGATAGTTAAAATGGATATTTCCGTTGAAATATGAAAACCGAAATGTTTCGCGATCACAATACTTCCTTTACTTCGTACAAGGAAGTTAAAATCTAAAAAAAATTATGCTGTATGGAAATACTATATACAAAATTGTCACTCACACGCATTTTAATTGTCATTTATTAATAATTATCCTGTATTAAAGAGCAATGTTTTTTTTTTGACGGTGGTGTGTTCTAATATTTAATGTTTATCCCTTGTGTGACTCATGTTTTATATTATCAGTAATTCACTTTATTTTATTAATTCAACATTAAAAATAAAGTTTTCCTCTATATTTTTGCTTATTTATAAAAAATATATATATATAATTTTTAATTAGACAATTAAATCTCCTTTGCATGTGATTTTTTTCTAAAATTTAAATTTTCTAAAATTTACTTATGGTTGCAGTTAATTGAAATCGATTGTAAATTAAAAGCCTTTGTTAAAAAAAAAATAATTCTTCTGTTACTTCTAATTAATTCATTTGTCATTAAACTTTAACTACATTATCTGACCATTGAAGAAGTGCAGTTTTCCTTTTAAAGACTATTCAGTAGAAAAGAATAGGTATCACTAAAATATTTCCTTTAAAAATTATTTAGATTTCTTAATCTTAATTTTCTTAAACACCACTTTATTTGGAAGAATTAGAGCTTAATTAATGATTTTTATCATAATTTTTTTTTCTTAAGAAATAGCTATTTTATGCAAAATATCTATTTAACTCGCTTACGAGGAAACAGTACAATCCACAAACTGTTTATAAAATAAGAATCGTAACCTCATATTCAAATTTAACGACTGACGATAATGTGTTTTGATTTCATAGTTTTAAGGCAATTGTTGCTACCTATTCTAAAATAAAAGTTTAAGATCAAATTTTGCTACAATTTTTTTTTTTACTAAGGATGACAGTTTCATTGAAAACAATACTTAAAATTAAATATGTATATTAAATATTGAAAAAAAATTGTGGTTTTGATCCTTTAAATCTTAATTATTGTATGTCCTTCAATACCAACAGATACCGTCAGTCTAATTTATAAAAATAAGATTTATTGTTTATTCAAAAATCTAAAAAAAAAGTAGAAAATTCAATAATTTTAATTTAATTTGTTTAATTTTTTATACATATAATGAAAATAACAATATTTTCACCTTGAATATTTTATCTGGTTCTTGAATGTTGGTTAAAAATATTCATCAGAGCTAAAATGAAAATATATATTCCTCTTTTTAGCGATATAAATAAAACATATCATTATTTAGTGGATATATAATAAAACATTTAAAACGTCAGTGGTTCCTATTTATCAAAATATTGTTGGGTCATTACATTATAATATTACATTGGGAATTAATACAAGCATGATGTTAAAATAATATATAAGGCAGAGAAGTTTGAAAAGTTAAATTATTAAAAAGTTTTAATACCAATGACAGAGTGAAAAATTATATTATTACTTGAAGAGTCAGCTAAAATAATGATATTAATTTATAAAATTATATGAAATAGATTTCAATAAAAAAAAAATTAAATATTTTAAGCTTAAATTAATTTAAAAAAAAAAGTTTACTAAAAGTAACTTTTAATGCATGTGTAATCGTCTAAATTTAGACTGTTCTTGTGTATTAGAAATTACATATTATAATATAAAATGTAAAAATAATACATAAATCTCACATTTTTTAATAAAAACAAAAATAACGATTATAGTATAAGTACATATTATTATTATTATATTATTATGCTTTTACGGCCAACATGGGACCACTTAAGTCAATTTTAGTTGGATCTTTTCTGAGAAAAGCGTGTTATTTTACTCTTCCGAGCTGCCCAGTATTTCTTCATCCGTCCAGATCTTGCTTTCTTTTCTTCATCCGTAAACACCCTCTTCGTTGCATTTTGTCATTTGTCTGTCTTTTGTAATGCTTTTGTCTTTTAGCTTTGTAATTTTTCCAGTTTTATTCTGTAGGTCAGTCAGGGAAATTCCCAATTCTTTCATATCTTCTCTAATTTCTTTGATCCATCCTACTTCTAGCTTTTGGAACCAGAGCTTTTCAATTATGTTTCTTGACAGTCTTGTTTCCGGTGTCCTTATGAGATGACCAAAGAAAGAGATTCTTTTTTTCCGCATAGTATCAGTAACAGGCTCTATTTCTCGATACACCACCTCATTTGGCACAATCCATCATTGGCCTTCTTTTTGGTGTTTTTTATTGATAGTAGTTCTAACAATTCTCCTCTCTATTTTCAGAATTTTTTCAATTCGGTTTTTCTGAGTGATTTTGAAAAGGGTCTCGCTTCCGTAGGTGACTTCTGGCTGAAATCCCATTTCTCCAGCATTTTCTTTATTAGTGTGGGCCATATTTCCTTTTTTTCCTCTCAGCATAAGGGTGGGTGGTTCATATCTTTGAAGAGCCTGACCAAAAAGTTTTAGTCTCGGGAGTTAGTTTTCTTGGAACTTTCTTCTATTTGCTGAATCAAGTTTTTTTGGGCTTGTCGTTTGGTTCCTCTTATAATTTTCTGAGTTATTTTCCTTTGTTTGGTGAATTCATGGTTAGATTCTTCAGTTTTCTGGGTTTGGTGGTTGATCCAAGCCCGGTGTCGGTCTTTGAATGCTTTGTCACATTCTTCATTCCACCATTGGTGTTTTTTTCTTGGGTTTATAGGGGCTAGTTCTTCAGCTATTTCTTTCAGTTGGGATGTCAGTTCTTTTAAATTATTAGTTAATTTGATTTTTTTTTGTTGTTTCTTCAAAGATGGCATTGTTTATTAATTTATGTGGATCATAAGCTCTTTTGTTTTTAGGTTGGGATTTTTTCTTTTTATGCGGGGTGAGTTTTATTTTAACTTTAATTAAGTAATGGTCCGATCCAGTATCTGTTCCTCTCAAGACTCTTACATTATAAATCTCCTTGTGATAATTCCGGTCCATGCAAACATGATCGAGTTGCCATTCCCCTTTTTTCCAATCTGGGTGTTTCCAAGTCTTCAATTTGTTTGGTTTTCTCAAAAAATAGGTGGATTTTGAGATCATATTATGGCTTCTGCAAAATTCGACAAGTCTTTGGCCGTTCTTGTTAGTTTTCTTCTGGGCAGGCCATTTTCCGATAATGTCACGATATCTTCGTTCTTTACTAAGTTGGGCATTAAAGTCCCCTATTAAAAGCTTGGTGTGGGTCTTATTTATGTTGTTTGCAGTTGGTCAAGAAGTTCCCAGAATTTGTCCATCTCTTCTCTATATTTTTTTAGATTGTTTTTGTCATTGGTGGGAGCATGGACATTTGTTATGGTGTAGAATTTATTGGCTGATTTTAGGGTTAAGTTTGAAATCCTGGGGAAGTAAGACTTAAATTCTACGACTGAGTCAATTATTTTAAGATTGATTGCAAATCCTGTTCCGAACTGTGGGCAATTCTTCATCATACGTTTCCCGGGGATTCCTTTGTAAATTCTGTAACCCTGAGATTCAAACGGCTCTCGATCGGTGTTTCTCATTTCTTGAAGTCCTGCGATTAGGATTTTTTGTTTGTCCATTATGTCTGTTTGAGTTTTTAGTTTGCCGGGTTGAGTTAGAGAATTAATGTTGTGAGTGGCAATGTAGTTTATTTGCTTGCGTTTTATACTCAATTTTGAAGTTGTGTTGTTTTTGGGTGTTTCCAAACGCTCCGATTCATTGTTATCTTTTAAGCAACTGCCCACCGGATCCGAGTGCAGCCTTCTCTGGTATTTACCAGACGGTGGATTTTTTCTTAAAAGACCTTCCATATTTGACTTTCAAAGGCAAGTCAGCCTTGGGTGGGAATAAATTCCCGAGTTACAACTCTGGATGTGATCCAGAGAGGTGATTCCGATTTAGTTCACCAGTAGAAATCTCCACGTTTCTAACTGGTTATCCAGACGAACCAACGTGGAGGCCCAAACCGATTTTCTTAACTGAGATTTTAAGTATGGAGAAAGTTTAAATCGGTTCCGGAATCATTTCGTCCATAAGTACATATATATATATAAAGAAAATTCATAGTATAAAAATATTAAATAAAATATTAAAATAATAATAATGTTAAAATTATTATTAGTGAAGTCATTTTTTAACTGCGTTCTATTGTGCTTAGAAATAGTAGGGTTAATAGTTAATAATATGGTTTCAAAAATTTATTGTATTAAGTAATTTATGACTGAAAACATTTAACTAAATTATAAAATTAAATATAATAATTAAAGTAAATAATACCAGCTGACCTAACCATTTAATTTGTTGTAATTTGTGTTACAAATTATTATTTTACCTTACTATTATTGTTATTAATCATATTAGTGTTATTTAATATTGTGAAGGCTGTTATTATCAATATTTCGGTCATTAATTCCAACAATAACATTTAAAATTTAAAGTTTGCCATTAGATGTAATTTTGATAGTAATATAAAATAAAAAAGTTACTACCTTTATACCTTCCTCGTTTATAAGTACAACGATTTTTCCGTGTTTTCAAATTTTATTACTTATAATTCAAAAACTAAGGCATTTATCATCTTTTCTATCATAACGTTTTACGTTGAAATCATTTATCACATAAATGACCTTTCTATTAAAAAAAAAAAAAAAAAACTAGCACACTTCTGAGGAAGACCGACGCACTATTTTGTTTCCGAAGTCCTCACTATTTCCCAGTCAGAAACGCACTGATTTTCAGAGTATAACGACTACATACGTTCCATTAACAAGTAGAACTTACAACACAAGCATCAACTATAAACTCACTCATTACTGTGACTTATTGCATAAGCGCGTTTGAAAAATACACCATTACAAAATCAATATAACATGAAATTGAGCGTATGTTGCCTGTTTTCGGCCTTAAATTGAATGTAACTGAAGAAAAACTCAACCAATCTTCAATAAATTTTCACAAGCACAACTTCATATTCACTACTACAGCTTATACAATTTTCAGTGAAATCTATCTAATAGTTTTGGTAATTTTCGAGCACAAATTTTAAACATAGGCGTGTAAAAGACCTATTTATAAGCGTGTATAATTTGGTGTACATATATATATAAATATATATACACACACACACACACACACACACGCCTATTCTAATTCAAATTTTTTACGTCGGTAAAAAATTTGATTTATATCCGACGACGGACAAAATTTTGAATTATATAGACGACGGACAAAGAATTCAAACATAAAGTAATAATTTTGTAATTATGTAAATCTACCCTTTTTTCTGCATCCAAGCATCCCTCAGTTTTGAAAAATGAAGCTGTTTCCATTCTTTACCCATCACTCTGCATAAGGAATGTTAGAAAAACGAGTTACAAATTCATTTGTCAGCTTTATTAACGGTAACCCACCGGGTTGATTTTGAAGTCCAGAGTTCTAAGGTTCAAATTTTAGTAAAGGCAGCTTAGTTACTTTTATACGGATTTTAATACTACTAGATCGTGAATACCGGTATTTTTTGGTGGTTGGGTTTCAATTAACTACACAACTCAGAAACTGACTGAGACTGCATATGACTACACTTCATTTACATTTATACATATCATCCTCATTCATCCTCTGAAGTAATAACTTACGGTGGTTCCGGAGGCTAAACAGAAAAATAACTTTATTAACGGTGTTTCATCATTAGGCAAAAGAATATATTCTAATAAAAATATAGGATATGATGGTGTTAACAGTATTGTTACATTGGTATGAAACTTTGGTGGTAATAAAATGTTCAAGTAACTGAAGATTGGAAACGAAGTTCTTAAAATTTTTGAAGTTCTTAAAAGCCCAAGTAAATTCCAAATCGATAACTATATCATGTGAAAGAATTTAAGAGAAAAAAAAGATTGTTGAAAATATTGATATTGAAAATAATCGTTTTTTGATGATCGTTACAAAACGTTGAAGGTCTTCTTCTATTAGAAATTCACTTTAATATTTTAATTATAAAACATACGGAATACATGGAAAGGCCGATTTGATGGATTTAAAATATGTTTAATCCATAATCCGTGATACATACCTAAAGAAAAATTTATACTATTTTTTTTCTAATAAAATCCAAAAATAAAATTTGTTGTTTTTGAAATTTATCTGTGGATCACATTAGTATGATGAATGAATAATACTTTCAAATAAAAAATTTACACTTTCAGTAACAATCGTAACTGAAGAAAACAGAAGAATATTTTTTAACTTTTAAAGTACTTTTAGTCATTAAATAATTATGGAAATTAACAGCTATTTACATACAAAGCCTGTGAAACGAATGAATTTAATTTAATTTTTCTAATACAATTATCCGAATGAACTAATTCTGAATAAAATTTAATAATTCTCATTGGATTTTTTCATTCTCAAAAAAAAATCTAATAAATTAATTCAGAAAGTGAATGAATTTTATAACAGATGTATTAATTATGTTGCGTAATGAACATTTTAATTTTTTTATTAATTTACTTGCGTAAAAAAGATTAATTTTTTTAAAATTACTTTTTTTTCTTGCGATTACGAGTGATGTTATATCTTTTAAAAGTATTTTTATTTTAAATGCAGAATGTTTATTTTATCAAGGTATTGGTCTCCACTTCTTTTCTTGTTAGTATACATTTTACTGTTTTTTTCAACGGTTAGAAGTGAGTTACGAAAATATAAGAAAATATTTTTTCCTTCCCCAAAACGTAAACACCTTCTCTTTCCTCAACTTAAATAAAAGTTGTTTCTTTAACTTAGCGTTTTAATGTTTCTTGTTATTTTTTATCTGTTTTTCATATTTAATTTTTTTGTTAAATATCACTTATAACTTATATATTTTTATAGTCGTATTTACTTCTTCAATTAAAGAATGAAATTCAGTTGTGATATCTTAATATTGCATCATCGTGAGCACACGATTTTGAATCGCTACCGAAATTTTCATACAGACATTGGCTGACTAAAATCAGTCAGTCCTTCAACCTAAACTTTGAAATTAGTTCAGTCATGACTAATGGCTCACGGTTTAAAGCCTACTTGATTTTGTTTAGACGTAATACTTTTAAGGTCGTATAATTAACAATAAAGATTTGATTAATGGAAGAGATGCTGCAATTAGCTGCAGTTGATGCGTAAAATATTAGTTATATTAAATAATTTTGATTATGTTTAATTACAATAATAAAAATGAGAAAATAATAGTTTTGTTGGTTTATTGTTTTATATTAAATTTTTTTAATACTGTGTACACGTATGTAATATATTGCACTTACCCTGCAAACAGTAATAATACTGCATAAACACAGTTCAGCCCGGCAAGATCAAGGCTACTCCCGTACCTTGTCCATTGTGTTGTAACTTACGTTTCGATATGCATCCCTTGATAATTACATTTGTTAGTTTTGTATATCAAATACTTTGTGCTCATATAGATTCGAGAAGTACTAATCTAGACTACTGTGTATTAGATTTGGGATTAAGATTCTGTATCTGAATTATTAAAAATGCATTTTTACCGTAACAGTAAAAAAAAAAAATAATATAGATTACAAGCTGAATTCCCAGCGAGAATCAGATAATATTAATTGCCCAGTAGGGAATCCTTTGACAAAAAAAAGGTTTTTCTTCATTTTTACTCCTTGAAATTCTTTACTGGAATCTCCTGCGTATTATCACAGAATATTATTCCCACAAAATGAAAGAATCTCAGCAAAAAATTTCAAAAGATTACGCTTTCTATAGTAATTTAAACTGTATTTATTTAAAATTTTTATGACATGAACTTTTATTTTTAAAGAACATATTCTCAGCCTATTAAATAATAAGCAACGGTATTGCAGAAATGAGTGTAGATCCCAGTTTAAATGTACCATGGAAAAGATGTTAAAAAATTCATTTTTCCTGTTTAAGGGGAGAGAATAGTTACAAAAAAATAATGGACTTAATTATTTATCCTATTACCTTCATTTATTTTTTATTATTAATATATGTAAGTGAGTTTGCAAAAAACTCACTTTCATCATTCGTGACAAATGCAAAAAATAAACTCTTCCTCAACAGTAGACGAACTATTTAGTTAATAATCCAAGGGAAGAAATAATAAATAACTAATATTCGAATCGTATAAATTGTTAATTCTGGTTACAATAAGTTTAAATCAAATCTTTCCATACGTACGTAATTAAATGTGTAAAGCTTTTAACCGTAATGGTAATTTGACATGGGTTATTATCGAATAAGTTTGGCAAAAATTACACTTTTATTCATAAGAAAGAAAAACGTCCCGGGCTAGGTTTATAAACCTCTCTCGCTTTTTTTTCTGTTTAGCTTCTAGTATCACCGTAAGGTATACTTCAGAGGATGAATGAGGATGATATGTAGGAATATAATTGGAGTGTAGTCTTGTAGAGTCTAGGTCAACCACTCTTGTGAAGTGTGGTTAATTGAAATCCAACTACCAAAAAACACCGGTATCCACGATCGAGTATTCAAATCTGTATAAAAATAACTGCCTTTCCTAGGATTTGAAACTTAGAACTCTTGATTTGGAAATCAGCTGATTTGCGGTGACGAGTTAACCACTAGGCCAGTCAGTTCGGCATTAAGTTTATAAATCTAACATTGAACATCGTACCATATATATATATAACAGAAAAAAAAAAATGTATATCTTTTTTTTCTGTTTAGCCTCCGGAATAATCGTATAGTATTGCATCAATAAGCGTTCAATGAGCTACAATAAGCGTACAATGAGGGTACATACCCTACTACCTTCAAAGAAACTTCATAGATAATCTGCTTTGTTTTCGTTATAGTTAAGATTATAGCTTCTTTATGTAGCACGATACACGCACGCACACACGCGCGCACACACGCGCACGCACACGCACACACACACACACACATATTTATATATATATATATATATATATATATAGTGCGTTCGTGTGTGTGTAAAATTACTTATAAAATTACTAATTCATTTTTCTTTAATAAATATATGTAAAATATTTGTCGCAACAATGAAGATACAGAACGTGTCGGGAGTCCGGGCTTCGCCTCCCTGACCGGCTAGTATTTATATTTACACACACACACACACATATTTATATATATATATATATATAGAGTGCGTTCGTGTGTGTGTGTGTGTGTTAATATAAATACTAGCCGGTCAGGGAGGCGAAGCCCGGACTCCCGACACGTTCTGTATCTTCATTGTTGCGACAAATATTTTACATATATTTATTAAAGAAAAATGAATTAGTAATTTTATAAGTAAAAGGATTAATTAATAATATCTTATTACTAATTAATCTTATTATCTTATTATTTATTATTAATTAATTATTATATATTATTATTTATTAAATTAATTTATTATTAATTAATTTAGTATCTTTAATTCACAACTTCACCCCTAATGGGGGCTAGGATCTCTATCTATTACTTAAAAATCTTTACTGGGATAACAGAAATTTATCCTGAAAATGTGAAACCAATCAGTCGGTTGGTTCTCGCGTGATGCTGTTACAAACAAACTGACAAAACTTTCGCATTTATAAATAATATATATTTTTTTTAATAGTTAATTAATTCTAGATCTACTTATTCACAGTTAAATTATTCACAGAAATGTTTCTCTCCCTTCCCCCTTTCTATGTAATTATAAAATTGTTGAATTTTCAGCTCACATTAATTTAAAATTGACATCATGGTTTGCCTATTTACTTAAGTAATAATGATTTTCTTTGATTGTGGTAGTGATTAGTTCCGTATATCACGATGGCCTAGATGCTTGCCGCCAAGTCTCTTCAGCCAACACGTCTGCAGTACCATCCACTTGAATAATTGTTGGACAGGAAAACCATGCTGATTTCTGATTCCTCTTTAGCTGGTAGTGAACAATAAATTCACAGTAATGTCCATTTATAATATCTTCTTACCTACATGACCGTTAGAACATTTTAACTTTAATATTCGGGAGTGCGGCATATTTTTACAGTAAATTAATTCAAGAAAATTGTTGGATCCATCCAACTCTAAGGTCAATTCAGCCTATTCCACAGACAGCAATTTTTTTTTTTTTTTTTTTTTTTTTTAATTTTATTAAAATTAATTAATAAATGATAATTTTCTTTTATTTCTTCGTGGAAGAAAAGAAAATTTAGTGGAGCATACAAGTCATTTTACAGGTTCCCCTTGTTTCGTTGAAAGATCTCCATCTATCTATAGGATCTCCATCCTATTATCCTGACTAGGTAAATATCACACACATACTGTATCACGAATTTTCATCGGTACATGTGTAATGACTATTTTTCCCTGTACTTTTCAGAAAAAATTATTTATTATATATTCATTTTACAATTTTTAATACAGTAATAGATTTACAAAATTTAATATACAAACTCATTCTGCGTAGATTTATCTCGTAAAAACTGACTGCAGTTATTCACGCACTACATTCTTACTTAACATCCTTATTGACAGATATGAATTATGTAATTATAAGATGATTAGAAGGGTCTTTTATGTGTATAAGTATACGTACGCGCATGTGTTCACGTACGCACATGTTTGTGTATTTGGTTGGTGTAACTGGGAACGGCATCCATACAAATTCTTGGTACTTAAAAATTATCTTAAAATTATTTGTTTTTCTGGTTGTGACTATTATTGATTTACATTTTAGTACAATATATAGAATTTAATAAAGATACCCACTGGATTCTTTAGTAAAAAAAAACTTCAAAATATTTTTATGAGTATTTAAAATTTTGTTTTCATAATATATACCACATATAAAAAAATAAAATTAAGTCTATTTGAAACAGATTTTCATTACGGTTTTGTTATTTTCATTAATTTTTTAAATTGTATTAATTGAAATACAATTAATACAATTTAATTGTATTTCATGTTAATTAAAATCTGTTTATGTATATTTGACAATCCATTACCTGGATATATATATATATATATATACGTATATAATATTTTCACTTACATATTAATTATAAAAATAATGTGTTTCATTAATGAGTACGAGGAGGGTATTTTTATAAGCAGTAAAAAGTGTAAAATAATTTTTTTTTTACGAACGATTGTTATCTTTATACAAAATTCATATTTAGATGACTATGTTTGTAGCTTCCGTAATAAATAAATTCTATTGTCGCATTTTTATTGGTGACAAATTAATCAATGGTCATTTACCCTTCATTTATAATTTAAGGCTTAAAAAAGGAGTGAATATTTTAAAACGTCCTTCAACTTTACTCTTAATTATGTTAAATTATTCAAGTAGATATAATAATGTAAGCAAAAACATAGGGAGCTGCTTTGTTCGTATATACAAATTACAGTTTTCAGTTTCGAACGTAAATTTAGATAAACGTTTTATTTTATCAGAAACCTAAAGGATTTTTACTACATATATTTTTTATTGTCGATTTCTTTTTTTATTATTCGTTTATTTTCAGTACGTTTTTCATAATTAAACGAACAATAATTTTTATTTTTTATTAAAGTATAATCCAGGAGCTGGGAAAAAAATGTTTAAATAGATTTTGCCGTTTTATCCGAATGTAAAATTGTACATATAAAAAAGTAAGTTAGGTATATTAATTTACTCATTGAGTTTAAGAAAATAAATTTATTTTTAGTTTATTAATAGAAGCAAACTAAGACCAGTAGCGGTTTCTGTTTGCTAGATTAAAGATGTTTTATTTTGTTTTTTCTTAAATCTTAACTAAACTTAGTAAAAATTCCTCGAAATATAAGAAAATTCCGGATGAATTTAATGATATATGAAAGCAAAGTACAATTAACAATATCAAATAAATAATGAGTGTACTGTTTTTATGAAAATTATGATTATAGACTTTAGATGTCTAAAATCAAGTATATATTAAGAAAATATTTTTAAAATAAATAAAAAATTGAAAATCTATATTATTATATAAAGAGGAAGAGGGTTTGTTTTTAGTACCGATGTAATAATAATAAAGTACTCGATATAATAATAATAGTGATAATAATAATAATAATAATTTGTTATCCAAACTAAGAGTACACTTTTTAAGACAAACAATACATATCATTTACAATATACAACGGAGTTACAAATTATACAGCTTATGAATTATATAAATACTTCTGTTGACCTACAAAACTTTGTACCCGTAGCTTCTAATTGAACTACAACAGGCTCACAAGAGTAACTATAGTTTTCTAATTTAAAACTGATACAATAATTTATGATGAAATAATAATTTTTTGTGATTTAATAATGGTTTGGAAAATTAGGTATTCCTTAAGGACAAGAGGCTTGTTTTAGGAGTTATCATCAATTTATGATTAAAATATTGAAGAATATTAAAGATATATAAATGAAGACAGAAGTGGCTGAGTAGAAATTTAACAATTACTATATATATATATATATATATATATATATATATATATATATATATATATATATATATATATATATATATATAGAAATATTAAAGAGAGGGAAAATCATTCAGTTTGTCATTAGAAATGAAAAGGTGATTCATGAAAGCCATAAGCTTTATGCTTCCTAGGATAACTTGTCAGTTTTAGTCACAATTGAATGAAAAAAGAACTCAACGTTTTCATACTGATTGAGCCAGCACTCAAGAAAAATTCTGAACAAATTTAAACATGGATAATCTTTCACAAAATTTGGCAAAAAATTATAAACCTTTGGTGCTATATAAGTGAAAAATCTACGAAAACACTCCTTCTGAGGTATAGTAAGTAGAAAATTATACTTGCTTCGCATATCTCGGTCACTTAGTTTATACTTAAGAGCTTTATCTCCACTCCTAAGAAAGAAACTTGTTTAAGGTACTTTAAATACCTTAAACATGTATAAATGCCTCAAAAGGAGCAAGTTAAAAATACAAAAAAGAGGAATGAGTGTCTCCTAGCTGGTATTCTACATATTATACGTGTAAGATGTTTGTGGCCTATCACTATAGATCATATTTTATTAAAATACTCACCACCCTAACACTCAATTTCATATCTTAAACGAGATTCAACCAAAGCCAAGTAAAACATTTCTAGAACACCAATCAGGCAGAAATCCCGAAGATAATCAAACTTTCCCACGTAACATAACATTTCATTCTTTAGACTAAGAACATGTTTTTCCAATGAAAGATTGCAATCAACAGTTACACTTAGATATTTCGTACTATTGACTTGATCAATACTATCTCAACTACACTCAGCTATTCTAGAGCAAATGAGATTATGATATCTAACATGCGAGCTGCTAATTTCTCACTCTTTAACTGGAAGATTATGTATTTGGATTTAGATACATTTAACATAATTCCGTGTTTGGTTAACTACAACCTAATTTTAAATAAGTCCACTTCGATAGATTTCAAAACTCGGTCAAAGTATTTTCTCTATAAAAAAAAGGGCAGTATCATCTGCATATGAGGTCAAATAACCCTTAAATTTGCCAGAACAGAAGTAGTTAATATAAATTAAGAACAGAATTGGGCCCAAAACTGACTATTGAGAGTACCGAAATCTAACACTTCCTCGTTAATAAGTATATTTTGCTACTAAACTTTTACTTATACTTCTTTGCAAAACTGAGAAGGTTTTTGGATATATTTCATCTCGAAAAAGAATATATATGTGCTAGTGAAGGTTTGACGATTGAAGTAAAAACTTTAAATAATTGAATTAATGAACTATGAACCGGGTTTGAACCGAATGACTCGAAAATATCGAATGAATAATATAATAATACAATTAAATTTACATTAAATAAAGTAATCTGTCTATATTTCATCTCCAAAAATCTATAAAAAAAATATATATTTGTATTATTGGAAACTTGCCGGTTGAAGCACAAACTTTAATGAGTTTTGAATGGTGAATATCTCTCACTATGTGAGCTAGATTTGAACTGAATGATTACGAATATCTAAAAACTAATTTCTAGATTTTTTTTGGAATTCCAAGTTTCAATGGTTAAAATGGATTTTTGAATCTTTTTCGAAACCCTATTGTTTTTTTTTTTTTTCAATTTCGCGATAAATTATACTAACCTGATTTTTGGTTAGTATAATCTTCATGTCAATAAAGCAATTTCTAGATTTTTGAAATCCGACCCTGAAAGATGATGAAAAAGGTGAAAAAAAAACATTTTGAACAGCTATTGTAAATTTTCCCAATCCCAACTATAGTTAACGAAATATTCAGTAGATTTGGGTTTGCAAAAACTTTTAAAATAAATATTTAAAAACCATTTTCGAGTTTTTTTAATTCCGATTTTTTTAAGGGGTGCGAAAGTGCACGACGCTGTAGCTCGACTAAAACAGCCACTGCCACCGTTTCTGTATGTGTGACTGGCTGAACCTACCTCCGGTTACTTGACTAAAAACATAAAATAAAAATATTGACATTGACCGCTACGGGAAATGCGAATAACCATATAGCGCGGGCGAAGCTGCGACGGGTAACTAGTCATAAATGATACAGTTGAATTTATTCAAAATAATTTTTTTATTAATGATTGCATTTAAAAAAAGATAAATATATTTGTTTTTCAATAAACCTAGGAATAAAAGTTAATATTTGAAATTTTTTTTCAGTTCTAGAATAATTTTTGCATACAATACTTTTCCCAATCTTTTTTGCTTTTATTATTTATTTTATTAAAGAGCTGTAATTAATATTTTGTCTAATTTCTGCATTTTTTCGTATATCTTACCTTTTTTTTATTTGTTCAAAAGAAAAAAGTGAGCCTTCGATTATAATAAAAATTCTTTGTAAGAAATAAATCTACAACTTAGAAAACTTTTCCTGGCTTAGTCTCTACAAAGCTATATTAGAGTAACAAGCATTACGTTGTGTTATGTTTTAAATTAATTGTAAAGCAGCAGTAAAGTAATAATAATTTTGTTTAATAATAATTATAATAATAATCTTTCGGTTTGTAATTTTCAGTATTGGTTTAATAACATTGGTAGTGGTAGAAAATTAAATTTACTTTCAGCATTACCATTACGAATATGTATTTATTTATTTATTCTTTAAATGTAAATTAAAATTTTTAATAAAAATATATTAATTTCAATTAAATTTTCTTTTCATTAATGTTACCGAAAAATGAATAGAAAAATAATAATATGTTTGATTAATCATTTTTTTTAAATTTAAATTTCTTGTCTAAAGAAAAGAAATAATATAATAATTTCTCCTAGAATTAAATATAAATCTTTAAAAATAAAGTTGTTTATCATTTTCTTTTTTTTAATGTAATTCTGAACTCATTTCTCTCAATTTTTTTTCGTAAATGTCAGAGTTATTATGACAAGAGATTAGACAGTTGAATTATACATATGAGAATGTTGCGTTTTAATTTTCCTAAAAGCCTTACGTAACTCAGGGGTAAATATATCCAGTATAATTTAAAACAGAGCCTATCAATTTTTATCACTTACTAAATTTTATATTTTCCACCTTATTTTTACATTTTAGTTTTCTTCTATCTCAAATACATAAAACATTTCTTCTATTCATATTATGAAACATAGAATTTCATGCTTTGGTTTTGAGCATAAAATCACAACCCATTACTTGTTATTACAGTAAAATGAAGAATAAGAAGAAAATGCCCTGTTAAATTAAAAAAAATTGTTTCCTACTGACATTTACAAACAGGTTTAATTATTCTAGATTTTTATTTTTTAAATGAAAAGAACTTTATTTAATTTTTTTTTTAATATATCATATTCATAATTGGTATAACAAGGCGATTACGAAAGAAAAAAAACATTCAAATCGTTGTGGTGTTTTATTTTCGGTTAAACAATAACAAGATATTTTTTTGAATTACTGATATTATTTAATACTTTTTAGTAAGAATAAAAAATAATTTAAAGAAAATATAATAAACGATAATTAGTATAATTTGACCTCATGTTTCAAATATACGAGTGTATATATATATATTATTTGTATTACTTTATTTACAAACAGTTTCCTGAAAAATGAAACTATAAGTAAGTTGTGTAAAGTAATTATGACATGAAAGGGAGAAATCCAGTAATACCTTCTAAGAAAATATAAAGTTTTAAACAAAGTACAGAACAATAAAAATATAACTAAGCGTAACTAAGTACAAACAATTCGTAAATTGACTGTTAATAAAGAAAGGTTAAATGGTTACATAATATAAGTATTGAGAGAAATAAGATTAAGCAGTTAACAAGAAAGAACAAGCAATTGATATTAAAAAAAATTATTAAAAGTCATACATGAGAAAAAAAGACATACAAACTAGTTCCCCGTCAAAGCTTCGCCCGCACTGTATGGTTACTTGCGTTCCCCGTAGCGGTAAATCTTTAAATTTTATGGTAACCGGAGGGAGGTGCAGCCAATCACACATACAGTAATGGTGGCAGTGGCTGTGTTGGTTAAGCCACAGCACTGTGTACTTTCGCACCACTTAAAAAATTCGGAATTAAAAAAAACCGAAAATGTTTTTCAAATATTTATCTGAAGAGTATCTGCAAGTCCAAATCTAATAAATATCTCGTTAACTATACCCGGGATTGGAAAAATTTACAATCACTGTTCAGTCTTTTTTACTTTTCTTCATCCTCTGTCAAGATCGAATTTCAAAAATCTAGAAATTGGTGTATTGACATGAAGATAACACTCACCAAAAACTAGGTTGATTTCTTTATTTATTAGAGAGAAATTAAAAATTTGGTTGCGATTAATGTGGTAGTTTTTCTGTTTATTCCGAACAAAGAAAAATTCTCTTCCTCTTTACATAATTCCATAGATTAACACCGGTCATACATAAGAAACAAAGTCATAACTATGAAATATAAACAATTCATAAACAACGAAACAAAATAATTCTTATTATTAAATTAAAATAATTCATAAATAGTATCAGCAAAGTTTCAATAAGAAAAGGATGAAATTTGACGCACAACAGCATCTAGAACCAATAAATTCAGCCTCTTCAGTCGTTTCACATCTTCACTATTAATCAAAACGTTAACAGTCAGATGGTTTTCGTGCGCGTTAAGCTTAAGTATATACGTTGAAGTTAGCCGGTTAATTTCTTCACGAATAGATGGTATATATAGACAATCGTGGATTTCCTTATTCTTCACATGACGCCTCCGAAATGTTCCTCAGCACTTTTTTCTGGAATCTTTGGATTATTTCGATGTTGCTATTGCTTGCCTTACTCCAAAATTGTATCCCGTGGACCAATTCTGGCTTTAAAGACGCCTTGTTCAACAACAGTTTGTTATTTAACGATAACACAGACCTTCTTCCTAATAACCAATTCAACCGTCTAAGCATAAAATTTGTTTTCTTTCACGTGTTTTTTTCATGTTAGGCGGGGGTCCAAATGAAGTCTTAGGTTTGGGTTCAAGTCCCTATTAGGATTGGAACTTACGCTACACCATTTATCTCTCGCAATAAACAAATTTGAATATTTAATGAGCAATGACCTGTTTCTAAAAATATCGATGAATAACTACGTAAATTGTTGTGTAGATTTAATTATATTTAATGTTTATATAAAAATTCAAAAAAATCCTTTCATAAAGGTATTTTATAATAAATTATCATTAATCTTTTAAAAATATTATACATTACTGCAAATTGGATTTTTTGATTAAAAAATAATTTAATTATTTAAAATTTTATCTGTGCTGATAAAAGTTTTAAATTATTTTTAACTTTATAATTTTATTTCGAAAGAAGTATTAGTTTTAAATTAATAGACTGAAAGATGAAAAGAAAGTAAAGTTTTCTAAACTTTTATTTTTAGTGATAAAGATGAAATTTTACGCAAAAAGAAATATATTAGTTTATATGTTTCAATGCAGTTATTTTTAACGATACCTTGTTAATATTATAACTCTAATGCGTAGTAAAGTACTAAATTATTTTTCTCTTGAATGTAAGAGTGAAATAAATCACTCAACTATCTCCCCGACCCCTCACCCAATAATCCGATATTTTTTAATTTCAAAATTTCTTAATACACAAATCAAGGTTTTATGATTTCAACCTAAGATATCTTCATGTTAAAACGAAAACAGACACCAGAAAGTATTCACACACTCAAAACAACAACAATAACATTAATACATGAAGAATTTTATATCCTAGAGTTTTGCTCATGAAACTCAAAACGTCAAGAAATTAAAATATATGGTTGGGATCTTTTGTTTTTAACTAAAAAATAATTTTCATTTATTAAGTACTCATATAATTTTAATCTATACTCTAACAATTAGAGAAAAAAAAAATTAATAATAAGGGATTTTTTTTCATACTTTGCTAGGTTTAATAATATTTTTTAAAACGCTTCTTTTTAAAGTGGCTATTATGAAGACATTTCAGGAAATCAGATTTTCCTTTCCATTCTGAATTAAGGAGACGAATACTAGGTCTTTACAGAAAGATATTTAAAAAGTGTATCGGCTTAAAAAAAAATTATTTTTTCTAGAATTATAATTTTTTTGAACTTCATTATCCTAAACTACATGACTACGAGCTATTGTTCTTGTAGTATCGGATTAAAAAATAAGGGTTTTATGAATATTAGGCTACACTATAATAGATTTTATGAAGCAGCAATTTTTCATACGTTGTAAAATTTAACTTTGTCAGGTTATTTATACGAAAATTTTCTTGTTTTATCATCTTTTAAATTATTGACTTGAGTTATTGGGTTCGTTAACGCTTGTTTAAAGATCTTTTTAATATTTTAGGTATCCTGTATTTTTCAGTTATACATTTAGGGACCCTTATTAATTTTAAAAAGCAATTACGCTGTCAATATTATATGAAACTCGTAAGAGGATGACGGTAGGAGACAAGTGCAAAATATCGTACAAAGGTTCTTCAAAACATTTTTACACCTTTCTAATCATCTTTCTTGCTTTTTATTTTTTATTTTTTTTTTTTTAGTAAAACTTAACTAATAAAAGGTTTAAATATTTTATTATAATATTTATTAATAATTAATTTCATATTTAAACACACGTTAAACTAAGCAGATTGGTGGTATACATACAAGAAATGATAAATTAGATTAAAGGTGTTAAAAGAATTTTTGTTAAAGTATTTTTTAAATTATAATCTTTAAATAAATATTACTTAATGTACATTTTTTAATAATTTATGTTAATATAATTTACAAAACTATTAATAGTGGTCTTTCTTTTTAGTAGGCTAAAAAAATAATAAGTATCTTCTTCGGTTTACAGCTTTCTGGTACGAAAACTGATGGAATATCTGTGTAAATTATTTGTCAGTATTTCTAGCGTAGGGAAAGTCTCGATAACCATCTCAAGTGTGTTGGGGAAAACGGAGTGGTGGAACTGCACAAGTTTTACCAACCTAACATAGACACAAGTAATTTATGGCTCGTGGGAATGAAGTGAAACTTCACCTTTTCCAGCTAGAATACCTTTATGTATACGTATATATATGTGTGTGTGTACTAGTATAACATATTTGTAGATGGAACACTTGTCCTCGTTTTACAGTATATTCAAATAATAAATTTAAATGTGGGCTTATATAATAAATGTAGGAATAAGAATTTGTTTGTTATCAAAAATTAGATGGGTATGGTGGATCTCCATTTTGCTCATTATTTTTCTTCTTGTGCACGCGCAACTACAACACACACACACATAAAAATATGTGTGTAATATATATATATTACACACATATTATATAATATATTATATATATAAATATATAATAGATTATATAATATATATATATAATCTTTTTACCAAGTATGTAATCTCCTCTCTTTTTGGAGGACTACTGAAAGGGAAAGCACACTAATGTGTGCCATAATAATAATATTATGGTTTAAAATCTAAATATATGATAGAGAGGTTATGGCACATTGAAAAACAAAACAATCCGAAACGGAGCTCGATAAATTAATAAAACTGAAAAAGTGAGTTAAAAAGTTTCAGCCAGTCAATGTTTTAAACATTATTCATCGCAGTTTTGAAAAATGTAAAAACGGAAATTATAAGTTATTATTGTAAGTTATCTAGTAAACTTATCTAATTTTTTTTTTAATCATCTGATATTAAAATATACTTCGCGTTTAGTTTATCGTTCACTTACCTCATACACTTATTCAATTTTCCTCCAGAAATTGTGGAAATGGAAAACTGAAAATTTTTTGTGACTTTCCACTTTCACTTTTAAAATTTGTTTTAAAAATTCAACCACAAAATGAAAAAATAGACCGATTACAATTACTTTGCGTTTCCTGGGTACTCAAATACTACAAATTATTCATCTTTTGTCACCTATTATTTAACTGGTAATAAAAAGTTTAATTATAGTTAAAAGTATATTATAATTAAAAGGATTAAAATGTATTTACCACTCAAAATAAAATCTCCACGCAGAGGTAATGTATCCAATATACATATAATTAGCAATTCCTTATTAATTCCAAATAAAAGTTTTGTTCTTCGATTTTAAACATTTCAATGCAGTAGAATGTGAATGGGAACATACATATTTTGCATTATTAAAATTGGGGAGCACTTAATATTTTAAGATTATTCGCGTAGAACTACGTCCTTCAGCGAGACTAGTACGAGGTTTCGTATGTTTACAAATTGCATTCTAGGGTGTTCCGAGAAGTTTCAAACGCATGTGTGTAGTTGCTTGTTTGTGGTAATCGAGTAAAGCATACAAGTTTTGACGTTGTCTGAGAATGGATAGAAATGAAGGTTGTAACTGTTTATATAGCACTTTGTTTTACATATGGACAGAAACAATTAGATTTCACTTTCAAGGATTCTTCTCCTTTATTTGTAACAGTAAAAAAGTGAGCTCCTGAATTTCAAGCTGATCTTACATTCGTACAAGATGATGAACCCTCGGAACGCTTAATAAAAACCGCTACGACCGACGAAATTGTGATATAAATCCGTAATACCACATTAAATGGTCGCCGAATGAAGTATACGAATTCGTAAACATCTGAAGTGACCGCTTACAACATTTTACACGATGTTTTGATATGAAAAAGCTTTTCGCCCGACAAGTGCCGTGTTAGTTAACAGTCAACCAAAAACGAATTTTATTGACAGTTAACCAAAAACGCATTCTATTGAACTTCTTAAGGGTGTTAAGACTTATCTAGACGCAGTTCCGCTGAGTTTCTTCCACGTTTCATAGCATCAGATGAAACATGTATTCATTATTGTCACATCACAGACCAAACAGAATTCCAAAAAAATGAGAACCGGTGAAAATGCGCTAAAGAAACCGAAAGCAGTTCTTAAGAAAAGTCATAGTTATAGTTTTTTGTATTCTCGTGATACGGTGCTTAGTCTATGATGGAAAAAGGCAATCATCACCGTGGTATATTACATTTAACTACTGAACCTGTTGAATGTTGCTCTTCAGAGTAAGCGTTCACAACTGGCCTAAAAGAAAGTTCTTTGTCACCTTGATAATACACCTGCATACAATGTCGCGGCTTGTTGCTGCAAAACTCCATTACCTACACTTTGAAGTGCCTCGACTTGCTCTGTATTCACCGGATTTCCCTCCCAGTGATTTCTTTAGCTTTCCAAACCAGATGATATATCTCACTTGGTGTAAATTCACTTCAAATGATGAAATCAATGACAATCACTTGTTTTGCAAAGTTGGACAAATTGTATTACTCTAAATTTATTACAAAGTTGGAAAGTCGTTGGTCTAAATCTATTGAATTGCAAGGTTTGCGCTGAAAAATCTTGTGTTTTCTTTGTCAGGCTAAGAACTTTCCGGATAGAGGACAGATGTTGTCGCTTCCTAACAATATGTAAACCGGTTGGGCCAAACATGTAAGGGATATCCCGTGATGATGCTACAACTCGGGTTATCTAGAGGTAACCACTACCAGAGGATTGTGTATAACTATCTTTGTAAGATATTAGGAAGGTTTCCGTTGCAATTTCCACATATTCTTTCCCCTATAATCGTCTCCTATTCTTGGCGATCCAATAATTAATTTCAGTTATACCTGTAGAAAATAAAAATCCAAAAAAATACAACGAAATTGTAAATTGTACGGTAAGAGTCTCGTAGATATCATTTCTTCCGCTCTAAAAACAAAAATTTCCGTAATATTAATAAAACTGTTTTTAACAAAATGATACTGATATAAAAAAAAGTAAGACACTACATTTCTATTACCAAAATTTGTTATTAATTTAGATTTTATTTAAAAATTAATACATATTAAATATATGTAGTAGACAATAGATATACAATAATAGATATTCAATAATGTTTAAGCGTTCCATATAATAAGCAAAAAATAGAAAAAATTGTTACAAAACTCTTACCGGCCCGATACCAATAGAAAATAAAAATAAGAATAATGCAACCATATATAAATGTTTACTAAATTTATCGAATAAATCTACCACACACATTTACTATGCAATCCTAGGCATTTCTACCTTTAAAATCCTACAGGATAGCACTGTTATTTCCTGATGTTTATTTTCTACTCAGATAATTACACTATTCTGCAATTGTTCTTTTAATTTCTAAATTTATTTTATTGCACTAGTTGAAAAGCAATGAGGACAGGCTAAATCCTTGTCGCACCCTTTCTGAATCAGACATCACCTTTCTTAATTTTCTACTGTTATCACCACTAATGCACTAAGTGAGCTGAGGATTTGGTTCTGTTTTTGTCAACCAAACTGTCTG
Organism: Lycorma delicatula; assembly: GCF_047948215.1. Classification (NCBI taxonomy): domain Eukaryota; kingdom Metazoa; phylum Arthropoda; class Insecta; order Hemiptera; family Fulgoridae; genus Lycorma; species Lycorma delicatula. The sequence goes on from NC_134456.1 coordinate 28,424,906, forward strand.
ATAGCTTTGGCGGGATTGTCGAGAGGGGTGTGTTGTACTATCTATCCAGATGTCATCATCCGATTACTAATAACGACAGATTTGTATGCAAAATTCAAATACAACAGACTAGTACAATACGATAACTAGTACACTAGACACAGCAGCTTTTTTTTTTTTTTTTTTTTTTTTTTTTTTAACCTCCGGATTCACCGTTAGGCATTCTTCCATTCTTCAGAGAATGAGATGAATGATTTGTAGTGTGTGTGAAAATGCCATGCCTGACCGGGATTCTAACCCGGAACCTCCGGTTCAAAGGCCGAGACGCTACCACTCGCGCCACGGAGGCCGGCTAGACACAGCAATTGGCGAGGGGCAAACTTTCAGCTCACGTATTGCACAGACTGTACATCTCTTCTTTTTAAAATATTTAGCTCAATTTCTCTTTTTAATATTAAACGAATTTTCATATTTAAAATAAGAATACGTAATTGAAATGTAATAAAGGGAGATCTTTTTTGTTATTTATCACAACTTATGTGCCCTTCCTCAACCACTGTTTGGTGTTTTTGAATTTACAATTTCATTCATTGTGAAGTAAAATAATCTAATTTTCTTATAACAGTAGCCCGTTTCATTCCATTAAAAGTTTATTCTCAAATGAGAAATTTTTCTTAAATTAATATCTTAATGTTAACTCTATAGTATCTCTATGTTTAGTAGTTTTCACATAGAATTTAAACACTTCGATTAGTCGTATAGGCATGTATATCAGTTTCTTTAAATTCATTTTGCGTCTTTCTTTCAAGTACCGTTTGTAGATTTAAAAACAGTAAGAGCGGGTATCAGTCGTTTATCCGCCTGATCAAATGGCCACATTAAGGTGTCGAGAGCTTTCTTATAGCTTCTACAATGTTTGATACTATCATAATATTTTTATCTCATTGGTTTTCAGGTTACCAAATAGATTTTTCAAATGGAAAAGTGCTTTCATCAATACAAAACCGCGTATTCCGATTCTAAATTACACTGTTCTTTTCCATTTTTTTTTCTCATTCCCTATAACAAATGGACGTAGTGGTTTTCTTTACAGTTTTCATTATTTTTTATATATATTATAGTTTTTTAGAAAAATAAGATAAACCATGAAAAAATAAACAATTGAAACATATAAATAAATTTACTACTTGATAAAAAAAAATAAAGTTTATTTTTTTAAATAAATATAATTATACTATTTTGGAAAAAATCAGCAATATCTTTTATTTTAATATCTTGTGAATGTGTAATTGAAAACAACATAGAAATTTCGAGACTGCGTTAAAAAAAAATAAAAATGACTTCCTATTTTTAAAATGTAATACTCCATAAATAAGAAAAAAATCCTAAATGTAGGTTAAAACCTTATCCACTAAATAACTACAGATATAGAGTATTAGGCCTATTTTATACACGCAACATTTTTATCGTTACCTTATGGCACTGGAATTTTATCCGACGGTTTATAAGGTTATTCGGCTGGATTGTCGCTTTTATGCACTACAAAACGAAAATTTACTATGTCGTTGTGCATTAAAATTCAATTCAGTTCAATGGTCTTATAAAATCTGAGAAAATTCTTTGGAAACAACGTAGGAAAAAAGTACGTATAAAACGGATCTTCGCGGTTTTTCTTTAAGAAATATAATGCCATTCAAAACAAGAAATGTGTAGTTATAACAAATATCTGATATCCTTTAGATCTCATTATCTATAAAAAGGTAAATTTTTTGAAATTCAATATAATTTTTGTTTTATTCAGTATTAAGAGTCTCTTAAAACCAAGTTAAGTGCCGTTATTTTTTTGTTTTTCTTACATTATTATTATCCGTAAAAACACACCACTGAAAGATGTTATAAATACTAGAAAAAGGAGTATTTAAAATGATATCAATCATGATTATAAATTTTCCTGATTTTTTAAAAAATAATCTAATTTTAAAATCTTTAATCATCAATCTCTGGTTAATTTTTATTGTTTTACAGTTTTTGTTTCTTAATTGTATTTAATTATCATTTCCGAATTGTATTGTTTCTTACACTTCTTTCACCATCATCATCATCATCAAAGATCAAACAGAAACCCTGAAGAAGCGTTAAAAAAAAATCTTTTGTTGTTGAATAATTTTTGAGTGTTTCTTTCGCGATTTATTCAATAAATGTTTAGCATATTGCATACTTTATAATATCAAAGAGAACAAATATCTTTGGGGATTGGTTTATTATAAGCCATCAATAAAGGAAACTACTCGTTTCCTTTATTGATGGCTTTTTTTAATTATCTCTTAACTAGTGATTCACTCTTGTAATCATTTCTTTAACTATATTTTATAAAAGATTCTCTTAAAATTTATTTTAACTATATTTTTTTATTACGTCAGTTTCTCTTTTATAGTCTTTATTTATTGAATTTTTCACGGTAATATTAATTATTCACTATTTCTTGATGATTCTGGTTAATTTTTGTTTTAAAATTTAAAGAGTGTCTGTTCCACAATCGGCTACTGAACCTCGAAACAGTTTAGCGACCAGTATCGTAACTAGCTCCTAGAGCTAACCTAAAAGCATAAGCGGAATACGCGTGGTACCATACATCACTCGCTTGCGTGTGCCCCCGCCCACTTGTCATATATCACTAAAATGGGTAGGCGGACCCCCGTCAACTACTAAAATACATATGACTATCAGTAATTAATTTATCTTATCAAAGACAGCAGGGTGCTAATAACAATAAACTTCTAAAAACCAAAAATACAATTAAGAAAGAATATGTAAATATGTATTAACTACATATTCCGTTTTATCAGCAGTATGATGTTTTGTCTTTATTTCATCAAGATCTGTATATCATTTGTAAAGACTAATAACACTGGATCTGCGTTCCGTGTATTTTATGGTAAAGCTATGAAATGAAATTCGTTATTCTTAGATAAAAACTATTGTTTCTGATGCTTGCACAAAAAATGCACCACATGCTGGAAAATATAATTTAATCAATTATACTTTCTATAGAAAATATTGCGTAATTTATATTGCCTTCACTCAGTAGGAAATTAAAAATTACTTTTAATAAATATTCCTTTTTTTTTGTAGATTTAGCTTGCCTTTAATAAAAAAGTGGATTATAATTTAATTATATACTTAGATACCGTCAAAAATTATTATATTTTCTAATTAGAATAAGCCAAAAATAAACTAATGATTTTTACTTTCTCACTATTTAAAACTACTATTTACAATTTCAAACAGCGTTGTTTATAATTATGCTAATAAAATTAATGAGTGCCATATTTTCTACATCAAGTGACCTAAAACATAAAAGATAACTTTCACCAATTTTTTTTCAGACTGAAATTAAACAAATTTCTTATGTAGAATATAAGGAATGGCAAGTTTCTCAGGTGATAATGATCTTAAACCCAGTTAAACAATCACAGGAAGTTTATTCTTACAGGCCAAATACCCTCCTACCAATTTTATCTAAGACTTTCGAGAGGTTTTTTCTTGAAAGGTTACGGCTTATTTTTGAATGCGAGGATCATCAGTTTGGTTTTAAAAGTGGCCGCTCATTTATAAAACAAACCCATAGAATACATAATTTTATTATCGAGTGTCTCGAAAGAAAAAGGTACTGCTATGCGGCGTTTTTAAACTTACAACAAACAACCTTATTATCTTTGAAAGGGTTTAGTTATCAGGCCTGCTCTTGAGATTGAAATCTTGCCTTCCTCAACCTTATTATTTGATTCTGCGAAGTTACTTAACGGTTGCTTCCCGCAGGTTTGGTATAATCTAGATCTTCCTTGAAAATTGCCTCGGGAGTGCAGCAGGAATTTAGTGCTGACTTACATTGTATAGGATCTGTTGCACCGTACGTAGATGATACGAAGATATTAGACGCTCCACAAGTGGAAGATTAAAGTCAGTCCGTCGAAATCTATCCACGTTACCTTTACGGCTAAGAAAGGCCGTTCAGATTACTTGGATAACGTTGAAATTCTTCATAAACTAGTGTAAAATACTTTGGCTTACACCTAAATCGATGTATGACGTGGAGAAGACATGTACTGGGGAAGAAGACTTAGATTGACCAGAAATTCAAGCATATGTATTGGCTAAATGGTAGGGGTTCTCAGTTGTTTCTCTTTAAAATGGTCCTTCTATGTAAGTCCTTCTTGAAACCGATATGGACGCATGAGATACATCTCTAGGGTACGACTAGTCGCAGCAGTATTAATGTGATCCAAAACTCACAAAATATTGAGAAAAGTGAACCAAGCGCCTTGATTCGTCAGGAATTCTGAAATACATGAATACGTGAGGATCCCGTATGTTCGGGTTGAGATTGTCCGTTTCATTTCTAAATACTTGGTTAGACTAAATAGACATGTTAATCTACTTGCTTTGAATCTGCTACAGAACAGAGTGACAGACGATTGAAAATTTTTCATATGCTGAACCAATGTAGGTCGATGAATATACTAAATTTTAATGTTTTTATCCGGTACAATTTCTTGTTATTATTTTTTAACCATTTTTTTTTAGTATTATTTTGAAATGGTTTTGTTTGAAATTACCATTGTTTTAACTCTTATTTTGTTATTATAACGCTATTACTGTCTGTTTATTTCTGTTTAATATTGTTTTCATTCGTTTGTTTATTTACCTGTGTTTATCTTCTATTTATTAAAAGACATCGCGTGTGAACTGAATGTCTTGGTAAAATGTCGACCATAGATTGGACAAATTATAGAACCTAGTGATGATAGAGCTTTTAATATGAGTTCTTATTGGAGATTACGTTTTATCATGTTTATTAACGTGGACGTTTATGTCATTACAATTTTTTACTGTTTTTTTTTTTTTGGAAGTCGTTATTGGATGGTCTCACTTAACATATTATAAAAGAAGTCCGGAGCAAGTGTACAGGTGTTGATAGCGCTCTCCGTTTTCACATTTTCATTGAGTCCATACTTTATATTTTGTTTATTTTCGTTAGTAGTTATTTCGTTTGTTATTTTGAGTTGTTTGTACGTTTTTTGTTTAGTTTTCTTGCGTTTTTTGTGTTTTTCGTTCTAATTCGTTTGTTTACGTTAGTTCTGTTTAGGTTAGTTTGCCTTGCAGGCTACTTTTGTTATTCGTGATTTTATATAATGTTAGTTTTTATTTCATTTAATTTAACGGTCTGTTTGCGTTTATGTTTTGGTTTTGTTGTTTAAGCTGATTATGATGTTTATTTATTTATTTATTTATTTTGTAAATTAGCCCACGGTTGTTAAGAGCGATTTACCTTAGCAACACAGCTGTTGTACTGTTAATTGTGTTGTCTAAATTCGTGGTATAGAAATTCTAAAGTCGAACTATCTTGATTAGTTTGAGGTTAAATTATTTTATATAGTTTACATTATTTCTTATTTTGTTTATTGAACTATTACCGATCCCGATCGGTCAGATGGTACGACCCCCACCCAAGGGTGATAGTAATACTGACAGTGCGGTTAGCACCGACCATGAAGTTCATCGGCGGTCGGTTGCTAGGCACCTAGAGGCTGCTAGAAGGAAAACGGTGCAGGTGGATGTGTCTGGGCGTCACCAGCAACGAGCTGCGGCCCAATGCATAGAAATTAGTGATGATGGTGATGACCTAAATGAGTGTGAGATTGACTTTCCTCCTCTCCCGGCTGTTTACTGTCGAGAACATAGACAGTCTACTGTTGGGGAAAACATCAAAAAGGCGGCTGCGGTTCCCCACTCCGGAGTGGAGCAAAAAAAGCCTAGGGCGGCAGCTGTGGGCTCTTCTGCGGTTGGGAGGCTTGGCAAGGATTCTACTGGACCGGTCACGATGAAGGAGGCAACAAAAACAGTCTCCAGTATAGAAGAGTACAAATACGAACACAAAGATGGAGGTGAAGGATTGCTCACGCAATATGGATGGATTAGCGGGTATGGTTGAAATGTTCCGGAATGTATTAGAGGAACGGCCCGTTGTGACTAAGCGAGTGTCCGTGACTGCTGTGAATGTGGTGAAAAAAAAGAGGCCACCCAGACCTATTTTACTTTTTTTGATGTACCGTCTCAGACGGAGAACAATGGTGTCACCTTGGCGCCTAGACCTCGCGTGGATATGCGGCAGGCACTTGATAGTGGTGTGGATGATGTTGACCTGTCCCGTCTGGTCATCCAACGGTGACCTAAGGAGGTGTTTATATCCTCTGAAGTCCTTGAGGGTATCAGTGGAATTGATGGATTGGTATGGGTGATCGATCTTGCACGGTATGCAGATTGTTGGCCCAACTCAAGGTTGTTGAAGGAGATGCCCTGGGCGGGCCTAAGCTTCTGCTGGGCTCACTGTTGATGCGAGCCAAGTGGTTGTCGGCGGCAATCGTGGCATTGACCTACCCGGCGGGGCGGTGAACGTATATGGAATAAACATTATGGTGACTGTAGAGTTCTCTAAGTGTGAGGAAAGGTCAGTTACCCGTCTGGTAGAATAAGCACGGTTAGTTCAGGCCGAGAACCCCAACAATTTTTTTGTATTCCTCACGGGAGGGTGGAACTCCACCTCCATAAGGTGGCCGTGTATATGACTCGGAGGATTTCTACAACGTTCCAGGTATACATAGACGTGACTTTGTTGGCTGTTGCGGGGAGTCGTGTCCTGGTGGGGCCCCCAATCGTGATCGTGACCGTGGTCGTGGCGAAGGCGGCGGGACGATCGTACGCGGATCTTCGCACAGTGAAGGATACCGTGTCGCTGGGAGAGGCCAACATTCTGTTGGCACGTTGGAGGTGAGTGAGATGACCTCCACATAAGATTTCAGGATACTGTTGACGTTGCAGTCAAGTTTAGACAACAAATATCGAACAAGGTGGAAGATACCACAGGTGGTAGAGGCGTTCGGCGGGTCCATTTGCTGATAAAGGACGTCGACGCCCTTATCGCGGAGGAGGAATTGCTACGTGACATGAGGAAGACTGTTGGGGATTCAGTCATTATTGATATCCTTTCCCTGCGGCCGTCTTATGGGAAAACTAAGATGGGGACGGTGGCGGTCACGCCACTGCTGGCCAAAGAACTGCTAAAGTTTGGCCGACTTGGTTTAGGATGCGTATCTTATCGGGTTTCTAGGAGGTTCACCGAGGAACGATGTTATCGGTGCTGGGGCATAGAACACCGAGCAGGGACCTGCAGCGGCCTGGGCGTTGTTTATAATTATGGAGCTGAGGTGCACCTCCGGAAGGATTGCCAAACAGAGGCCAAATTTTTGCTATGCAACACTCGCGGGCATTCACTGGGGGATCGATGCTGCAGGGCCAACTGCAAAATATGAGTCCCTTCATCTTTGTTTGTGGTGGGCCTAAGGTTGGGACAGTCCCATCGAGGAGAAGTGGACCGCTTAGGAGTCTCACTCATGTTGATTGGACGGGGTTTCCCTTGTGTCTTCAACATGGGGGGGACAAAGTAAGATCGTAGTCTCGGTGCGGTATCCCTTTTGGGTTCCCCATTTGCCTCAAATGGGGAAGACAATGGGAAATGGGGAGACCGGAGTCCCGGTGGGGGTATCCCTTGGAATTCCCTCATTAGATGCATGGTGTATAATTAAAATATCGAGTCTTGGCTACCTGGGGGGGAACTTTAGTTCCCGGTGAGGTAGTTTGAGGCGATGGCACCCCTTGAAGCTGAGTAAATGCTTAATTGCGAATCCAGCTCCTGGTGGAATGGTGTACTAAATAAATAAATAAACATACTATAAATGTAAGTATATGGTGATTTTTTATTATACAGCACAACAATAGAAGAATAAATAGACAAAAAAAAATGAAATTAAATTTGAATAATTTTTTTGATCATGTACTTTGTTCAGTTAGTTTAAAGCGTATCGAAAAACTAATAATTAAATTATTATATTATTATATGAACAATATTAAAATTATATTTTTTAACTATTACATTATTATTAATAATTATATTAAATCTCTTTTTTTGTGACTTATTATTTGTTATCTGTTGTGGTTGTTAAATAATTGCTTCGTTTATGCCATGAGAGGTGATTCATATTATTAATATTGTATTTTATGAAGGCTATCTTTCGATAGTCTCCTGGCACGTTACGTTGTTAAGTTTAAATGGCAGAAACAAGTGTTATAACACATTTTTCATATAAAGGAGATTTCATTAAACGAAATAAAATTTATCAAAACATCGTAGTTCATCGAACATTAAAAAGGAGAAAATGTTGACAATTAATGTGCAACAGGGGTGTATGTTATTAGCGCTTTAAAAAGTAAATAACGTAAGAAAGGCGTACGTATTACATTTAAGAAATATTCACTGTGTTTATATAAAGGAATAAAAATATTATTAAACGCTAAAATGGATCAAAATTTATGTAAACTGACATCCGGATCTGGAAAAGAATTCAGTGGTTATGGTTCGTGTAGCATTGGTAACGTTAAGGTGAACTAGAAAGTAGGTCCCAGGGTTGCTATTAGGAGGCACATGAAATGTAATTTTGGACTGCAGTAGACTTATGGCTCTCAGAAGTACAGAACAATCTTTCACTCTCTGCTGCTGTGGTTTCCATATCAGACAGAAAAGTTTTTTCTTCTTTTTTAGTTTTTATTTATTTCTCAAACTTTATTACGCTTACCATTTTTACTACCCTCCTATCTACTTTATTACTTTAAATTGTTTTTAAAAATTCAGTATTTCATACCGAAGAAAATATGGAAAAAGATTAGTATTAACCGACAATATCTCTTCACCATATCGAACTATCCCAGTAATTACGTAAAAAAACAAGGACTTAATTTAAGTTTTGTTTTAATTTATCTCTTTTTTTAATAATAATAAACTATTATGCAAAATTGCGTTGTAAGAAATATCTACTTTATAAAAGATGTGACTTATTATTATTTTTTTATCTCGGAGACTCGGAGATTGGAGCATACCTCATTCAGTGATGTGATGCATTTAACGCAATTCGTACAATCCTGCACGTTTCCAGAATTACTGATTTTTGGGCTTTTGGAATTATGACTTGGCCAACCTTTTCTATGTATTTATTTTTTATTAATTAATCCATTTGCTGTTATCACAATGGGAATGACTTCTATTGAGTTCAGTCTGCAGATTTCTTTATATTCTATTGCCAGTGGGTTTTACTTGGTTATTTTATTTGTTTCACCTTATTAATATCAAAATCAGGTGGGTGATTCGCATCAGTGGAAGAGCAGTTTTTTCTCTAATATTGTGTATTATATATATATATAATTTACGTAAACGCGCTGGGTTAGTCTAGTGGTTAAACTCATGGACTTCGGTTAGTTCCGTCTGCCTGAAAAAAATCCCAGCCAATTGCGTTTCTCATAGGAAATTTTACTCGGTTAACTCTGACCCTCTTAGGAAATTATGCCTTGCTATTCCTAAAAATTGATCATATTAATAAGTATAGATGCTAATGTTTCTTCCTTTAATCATTTGTAGTTTAATATCCCACTGAAAAGCAAAACCATATTTTACACTTATTTGTGATAATTAGGTTTAGATAACCTTTGAAAGGAACTACAATACGACTATATGTTTTGTCTAGCCACTTATACGAGTAACGTATACTACAAAACTTAAAATAGTTTTGTCAATTTTCTATGAAACTTTTATTTTTATTTTTGTTTTCGTTTAGCCCATCTAAGGATCACGATGAATAGCATTCACTTTCCTGACCTTTCAATATTTAATCATTCTTTCACGGTGATTCTTTCTTCTTTCTACTGTCCATGCTAGGCTTTTCAAAATGTTCTTTTCCCCTAAAACCTTAACTTCTAAAATCAATTTTCTGAAAAGAGATCTGTCCAGTATTTGTTCTTTTGATATCTTAAGCAGTTTAAGATCCTTTTCAAGTTCCTGAAACCATTTCGTTTTAGTTTTCCTGTTTTAAAAAATCTAAATATTTATTTTTACCTGTTGTTTTCCATTCTATTCAGATGACCATAAGATTTTAATCTATTTTGTCTCAAAAGATAATCAATTATCTTCCAGTTTTTAAGTAAAGATCTTCCTTTTTTTCTAATTTTATAAATTCCTTCCTCTAGAATCCGACTATGAATGTTTCTTATTATTTTTCTTTCCACTTTTCGGATTTTTTTATAAAGAAATTCAAGTATTCAGGTACATATTAATTTTCAGGTAAAATTGCTGTCTTATAATCCTAATTTTAACTTTTCTCGATATTTATTTTTTATTATAAATTTGTTTTATTACATGATAACTTGATAATGGATTTTTCCATTTTTTGTGTTCTTGCATTCATTCTTTCTCCTTCTAAAACATTAGGAGTGATTACTTCTCCAAGGGGTTTAAATTTAGATATTCTTTTAATCTTTTTGTTAGGAGATATTTTAATCGCACTGATAGACTTTTTGTGTTGGAAATCCATTCTGTTTTTTCATGCGATATTCGTAATCTTATTTTACTTGCAAATCTTTCTAATTCTGCTAGTTTAGGTAATCTTAAATAGTAATTTTTTCAATCTTCTTTATTACTTTATTTTATTTATAAAAATTTCATGCTGGCAGCCTCTACATAGTGTATTCGAGGACAGATTTTTCTAGTGAATTTATTCATTTGCTCTCGAAGTTACATTTCCTTTTCTTCTATCACTTTATATTTCCTTACAATTTCTTTTCTTCTGAATCTGATATATGTATCTGCCTAGAATTTTTTTAAAACATGATTGTTCATGTTGGGATGAGAAGTGCAGAAATGCGCATTTAATCGAGCGTGAAACGATTCGCAATTGTTCGTTTTACAATTCGTTATAACTCTGAAATCCGCCCATATTTTTTTGGAGGAAGCAGCTTCAGGAGAAACGTAATTGTTGAATACGTAATATGTGAATATTCTTATGTTTTCTTTTCCATCTGGTTGTCTGTGAAACAGTCGTCTGTGTCGAACAAAAAAATTATTTCAAAAACGGTTGGCTCCCGTTTCGATATATATTCAGAAGACAGCCCAAGAGCTTGAACTTTTATCCATAAGTTTTCCCTCACAAAAACGACAACCTGTTAACAATATATCACAAATTTAAATATAATCAAAAAACGACATTTATCTTGGGCCAAACAACATTTGCAGCACCATTTACTGCAGATTTGAAGTCTATAAACATTTCCTCAGGATTAAGGTACAAATTATGCGATTTGCACTTCGCGTCAATTGACTTGAGTATTTGGGTATAAGTGCAAGAGTCCTTGTCCGGTAATAGAAAAAAAAAAACTAGTGAAAGATACATACCCTTCATATATCAATGTATTGAGAATATCTGTTTAAAAATTTTTGGGAAAATTTTAAATGTATTATTAACATAGAGTTTTGGCGTTTCACAAAAAAAAAAAAATGTTAATTTTGGCATTGAAACAAATAAGTCCTTTTTCAGGTCGTTCATCATGAGGAAATCTTCTCTCTATTGGTGACAATTTCCATTTTTTGCACAACGTGAAGAGTTGCGCAACGACGTTTTGGAAGCCTTGAATGAATTGTTTCTCTGAACCGCCTAATTACTCGTTTAACTCATTTCCTGTTGATAATGTTTTAGTCTCCATTATTTGTCAATTCTTTCTGTAAACGTTTTGATTGCCTGAATTACATATCTTCAACTGCTATTCTTTTCACAGAATTTTCTATTTTTGTCTGTTAATTATATTTTCTTCCAAGCGTGCAGGAGTGTGTTCTTGAAATTTCCTGTAATTTCATTTTCTAAGTCAATTTCTAAACAAAATTTGAAAAGTTTTTATGGTGCATGCTCATCGCTGAATTTTGTTCATCAGATGTTTGTAGAATCTGAATTTCTTATCACCAACTACGAAGATTTATTTACCCTTCTCGTTCTTCATAACTTCCATGATCGATGCTCTGCACACACAATTTGACAACTTATACTGACAACAACTAAATCAGGAACAAATCCCGAAAAAGTTATAAATACAAACAGAAGTAGATGAAGGGATTGTTGACCGAACTTATTTGTAGTAGTAACGGAAACGCAATTGGCCAGTTCTATAAAGGGGAGGAAGGTAGCTGCGAATGGAACTGACTGAGCCCAAAACTCATCATCGCAAAATCAGCTTTCTACGAGTAAATGGAATTTGAATCTTGAAATTCAAGATTTCTGAAGTTCAAGTACCTTGTAAACGCAGTTGGTTTTGTATGGAATCTCTTTGCTAGACTGTGAATACCGGTGTTCTTTAATGTTTTTTTTTTTTTCTAATCTCCGAGCCACCGTTAGGTATTATTTCAGAGATATTATGAATGACAAGTAGCGTGTGAAAATGTCATGCCTGGTTCAAACCCTGGACTTCCGGATGAAAGGCTGAGTCGCGCCCCTCGCGCCACGGAAGCCGGCGTTCTTTATTGGTTTTTTTTTTTTTTATTTCCCGTCCCTCCCCGGGCCGGATCCTCAACAAAGCAAATCACAGTCCAGGGGGTTGTCTACTCAAACGGGAAGCCGGACTATGTCGTTCTTTATTGGTTGGTATCATTTAACTATACGTCTCAGGAGTGCTCGATCTGAGTCTTGTTCCAGTCTACTTATTTACAGGTACAATTACACTTACATTGCACGACATCTGCAGCTACATTAGGCCCGCCAACCGGTAACGGTAATTGTATTTGCCTATATACATACCAGACCCGGAAATAGCTGGAAAACAAGTTGGAGAAAACATATAATATTTAATTAAAGTAAAAAATTCTAATATAACAATAATTATTCATCTTTAAAAATTGTCTCAAAATTACCTCTTGCGTTACAAATCTATTAATATAAACTTCACGTGTAAATAACTTTGTGTATGAATTTTTTTTTAATTTTAATAAATCTTTTATATAGATATCTTTTTTTTTTTTAATTAATGTGTGACAGAATTTTTTTTCTAAAAACTTGTTCAGAGAATTCGTTATTTGTAATGTTAAGTATCATTTGACTAAAAGTAGCCTAATTATTTCTTTCTTTTTATAATTAAATATATATAAACTTTTTCTTTTTTCTACAAACATAACCTACTTTTAAGAAAAATAATAATCCATTCATTATTTATTTTTCTTGATAGATTTATAGAGAAAAGAAAAATCCTAACAGTTCTTTGACTAAACATAAACTACTTGTTTTTTGTTACAGAGTATCGTTCTACTGAGAGACAGAATAAATTCCAAGCAATATGAACTTAATTGAAGAGCCCAGTGTCTGGCAACTGTGTTTGAAAAAAGTACGGTCACTATAATCGTTTCATGTAAAACTTTTGATGAAAAAACTTTAATATAAACTTTGTTTAAACGGTCATCGTTACACTTTGAGATATTGCTATTAAACCTGCAGAAAATATCAATCACTGATTTTTTTTCTTTTACAACCTTTATACTAGTAAAATGATCATAAAATTAAACGATAAAGTGGGAAATTGGATCAAATTACTTACCTTAGTTTCAAATTTTTAATAATAGCACTATGTAGGAGTATTCACTTTAGAAATGGGATTCTTTCACATCTAGAATTATCAGTATCAACTCATCTGTACTTCCGTAGTTTTATTAGACTTTCAGTGCAGTTATTTAAAAGTCAGTAATTGAAACTTATTTACAAAAAAAAAATAAACTTTTTTGAAAGAACACTTCAGAAGCGAGAAATTCTCATAAGTTTTATAAATTTTGAACTCAAAAATGTAGATAAACTTATGAATGAAAGAAATAGTTCGATCTCAATGATTGCATATATTTGATATTGCGATTTGTTTTGTATTTCCGATGAGTTGAGGAAAGGGATAATTTTTCACAAATGAGAATGCTTCAGTGTTTGTTCTTGTTTTTGGCTGTGCGTGGAACACTAGGCTTTTCCTGCGTCTGTTCGCCATCAGAGTGCGAGGAAGTGCGAGAATCCGAGTGTCCTCCGGGAGCGGGTACCGTTTGGGATCCATGCGGTTGTTGTCGTGTTTGTGCCCGTACGGAAGGAGAGCCCTGCGGAGGTCCTTACGGCTTTTACGGCTCTTGTGCAGCAGGACTTGAGTGTGTAGTTACCGATCTTCTAGCCGACAATGCTGAAGGTGTTTGTACGAGTAAGTGGAAACTACATTTGCATTTTTGCATTGTTTTTCTTTTTGTCTTTTTACTTAATTGTACTTACGTGCTTATCTTTATTAACAATATTGGATGTTGTTTTTTTTTTCACCATTTCTTGATAAACTATGCTTAATATTACAATTATTTATTAATAAATTACTAAACATAATTTATAATTATATATATATATTTTTTAAATTAGTATTATTTTTATTACGGTTAGATCATGTATTAAAAGCAACATTCTGTAGATTTAATTAATTTTTTTTATTCGTTTTATTATATTTAAAATAAATTAAGTTATTAGGAACTATTTAATGAATAAATTAGGAAAATATTTTCAATTAATATAATAGGACAACTTAATGAATAAATAATTAATCTATTGTAAAAAATTGAAGGATTGAACTGAGTTATAAGAAATTACTGCTAATATTTTTTTCAATCTAATAACTTTATTTAGATGAACCTAGCTCCAAAAATTATAATATCTCTTCTAAAATAACACGATTTATTATTTAATTATTTTGTAAGGTTCGAAATTGTTTATTTTATGCTGTATTTTTGATAGATTTTAAACTGTATAGGCATCACCTATACTGAATTATTTATCCGGTTAATACGTTTCGTTTTTCTGTCCTTTTAGGGCAAAATGTTTATTTTATCATTACCCTCTATTTTCCAACATTTTGATCCCGTCTTCCTTACTTGTTCTTTCAGTTTTAGTCAGACGCTCAGTGGATCTTTGTAACAATAATGGATCTATAGAGTTATTACATCTTATTTTGTGATTCCAAGTTGAACTTTCTATGGATCCAGATTTCTGGGGACTTTTTTAATCTAGTTTCATACACATAGAGCCTACCCTATTCAGGAGATTCTTTAGGTAAGGCTGGACCTTCTAATCAGCTAATATTGAGATGTAAGATATCTATCCAAATCTACACGCGCACGGAAAACAATTACTGTCTAAAAAATCATTAAAAATTAAATTGAGCACATCACTAATATGAAAATATAATTAGATTAATATAAATTGATTATTAATTAATAAAAATATTAATGATATCTATTTTTCAGATGTTATATTAATGAATACTTTACATTAGTTTTATCTTAACCAATATTCGTCAACGTTTCTTCTATATACAAGTATTTAAGGTGTTTATAAAATCTGTAGTAATTGAAACAGTGATTTCTGTGTTCTCAGTTTAAATTACAAATTGAATTATAAAAAGAAAATTGTTATCCGTGACTTGTTTCTGTTCACACTTAAATGAAATAGAATAGTCTGCTGAACTGAGAAAAGCGTGCGAAGTTGCGGCCGCAGAAAATGGAAGTGCTAATTGTACAGAGTAACAATTGAAGCCTGGGGCTTTAGCGGTGGAACGGAGCCTAACTGATTACACTGCGGTTCTGACGCAACACCGCCTACCACTCCACTTCGTCACGGGGTTACTCTGTTTCTTCCTCTGTGCTGATTAAGGAGCCTACTATATCTTTACTCCTCTTGGCTTCACTCATACTATTTATTTTTGCCACGAAATATCAACCCTATCTTCATCCTGTAAAATGGAATGTCAACTTATTCCCGGATATCTAGCTTACGGCACAATTCTGTGGGTTATTTTGAATAACTCCTCTATCTTGCTATTTCGGTTTAATTAAATAATATCATCTACTTAATGAGTTACATAGACCGATGAGTGCATATTTATTTTAATAATAGTGGTAATACTAACAACAATAGAAATAATAAAACCTATTCCTATGATAATAAACGAGTTAACGCAAAAATAAACTTGCAAAGGAACTTTATTTGTTTTGCAAAAATGTAGTAATAAAATTAAAATAAATTGCATAAACCTATCCATCCCTTTTCTATTACGGTTTTTATTTAAGTAATCTTAAAATATAACTAATTCAATTTCATTAAGGTGGCTTTGAAATACAGTATAATTGTTATGTATGTAAAAAAATACTTTCAGTAATATTCAATTTGGATATAAATTTTAATTTCCCAATTTAGAATGCTCCAGACTATAATAAAAGTACACAGTAAAGTATATAGCGCAGCGTACCTCAGAACCTGTATTAGTTATTTTCATCTAGTAACCAATCGGTAAATAATATATTTTTTTTTTATTATTTGATCGTAGAAAATCGGTTATTTATTAATAATGGATATTCTGATGTCACTTGTTAAGGAGTATTTAACGATCGATTTTACTATGTTGTTGAAGATTATAGTCGTAACTTTAGCTAAAATACGGAACTAATTTTTACACGTTACACTGTGCAAATAAAAATTCCAAGTATATTTTGTGTGTGTGTGTGTGTGTGTGTGTGTGTGTGTGTTTGTGTGTTTTAGGTAGAAAAAGATACATGAACCTGAAAAAATTAAAACTCACAAATACATAATCTATCATTAGTAGATTCACAATATTTATCAATGGAGTTTTTTTTTTATAAATAAAAGTTTTTTATTTAATTTTCATACTGTATTATAATCTCTATTTTTATTATGCTGCACTAAAACTAAGAAAAATAATGAAACAAATTTTCAGCATTTATCAAGAATGTTATAAAATAATAGGAGCTATAACGATGATGGCGCCATGTTGTAGTACCTAATGTATTTGTGTATTGTTATATTAGCACAAAGCAGTATTACTTCACATATTATATATAATACCATCATTAGTAATCTTACAAGTGGCTGTCTGAAACTTATTGTACTAGTGTTTTTGTCCCAATTTAATTTATATTGTGCATTGGATACGTTAAATTAAATGATGAATTTTGAAAACAAAAAAGTGTTTAAAACCTATTAAGTATAAAAAAGATTTAATTTATATAATTAGATGTGTAGCTTAATTGGTAAAACTATTATCATTAGTAGATAATGAGGAATTCATACATAAATAGAACTAACATCCCCGTCACGGCTTCACCCGTAGTATAGAATATCGAAAATTGGAAATTGTTTTTTAATAACTATGTATGAGCTATTACTCTCAGAATTACCGTTATTCACAACTTATCGGAAAAATAGATTAATTTGAAAGAATAACGACTTTTCAGTAAAATAAAATTTCATACGACACGATAAAATTAGAGAATTTTATAACTTCTGGCTAAATGATGTTATTTCTTTAGTCGTTGGTACGAAGATTATTTGGTTGTTAGAATTTTTAGTTCTGGAATATTCTATTTTCAATTAGTCTTGGATGAAATACCCTGAACGGAGATTCATTCTAACGCGATTGAAAGTTTGGCCTTGCAATTTGTTAATACTAAGTGAGTAAAAGAAACTTTGACGAGAAATTGTAGACGTTTTAATTGAAATAGTAGATCCGTAGGGATAATAAAAATTCGAGGGTTAAATGCAATTTCTCCTGTCGCTGTTCCAGTAACAATTATAATTTAAATGATATTGATAGCTCTGATCCGTAGTCTGGTACCATTACACAGATTAGGAGGTTGAAGGTTAGGTAAAAAAAAAAATTGGAGAACCGACTTTTAATTTCAGTATATATGGAAATCATCGTTAAACTTAGTATAACACATAATAACTTCTTAAAGAATTAATATTAATATCGAAATTCAGTTCCTCAAACTGTCAAAACTATGTTAAATATTTAAATAGTTTCATTCCCTTTAATTTTATTTACAATTAATTTGTTTCTACGTATATTATAATAGTAACACAAATTGATGTCTTATAGACAGTGACATTAAATGTATTAAATTACATAATAATAACTGTCTGATGAAGTCTGTATTGTTATAGACAATGATAATCGATATAGATAATTATATTAAGTTTAATAAATGAAGTTTTAGGTTTTTTATTTATAATTTATTTGTTTTTTTAAAATTTATATAATAACGAGATTGGTGAAGTTTGAACTGTGTTAAATATTCGGGGAGTCATAAGAAAGCTACAGTTAAAATTTCGTAATGATTGATTCGGTAGGTTTTCGGGAACAAACGAAAAAGACGTTGCCCCTTTATATGGTAATGAGATAAATAAATAAAAGTTGATAGTAAAGAAATAATAATTAATTAACAACTAAAAAAAATAATATGGTTACAATATAAAATTCATTTTCTTTTTTAAAAAACAATTGAAATAGTAAGGACGGTAAGAAGTATCACTTTTGGCAACCCCAATAAAAACTTAAAGAAGCTTAAAAAGATTTTAAACTTCCACTAAAACGTTCGTTGGAAGCTGAAAGTTTATGTCTATTTGTTAGATAATTTTACCATTCGATTGAGATCTTTTTTTTTTGATCAACAGTTTTATTTTTTATTAATCTACATCCGATAATAGAAATGTTCGTTTTTTAATGTTTACTAAATATTTCTTTAAATTTATTTCTCATTATAGGATTATCTACTTTTTTAATTTTTTTTTTTTTGACATTCTAATTCCTTATTATGTTAGTATCTACTTATAATGATTGTTTAACAATTGAAATGGGAATCTTGTTTTAGATTTTAAATTATAATTTTGTAATCAATTTATAAGTACTTCCTTTTTCAACATTAATTTAAAAACTATTTCATCGTTAAATTTTATAAATATTACATTAAATTTTTTAATAATTATAAATTTAAAAAAAATTCGTATACAAAATCAGAAATAAAAAAAAATCCTGCTGCACTTTGATTAAAAAAAAAATTTGTTGAAGAAAACTTCCGATTAGAAAAATATTTATGTTTTCTTCAAAGAGAAATATACTCAATTTTTGAAGAGTTAAGATCGTTTTTCATCGGCGTTTTATTGAAGGACGTTCAGTCTAAACGTCATTTTTGGTACCTAATTATTTTTTTGTACCAGAACATTTATTGAAAAGACTAGAAACGATTTAGAACTAATACAACAGATTCCTTTTACAAATCAACAGAACCTTTTACAAATATAACGAATTTCGTTAAAAAGAAAGAAACCTAGATTTCCTTAAATATCATTAGGATCTTCTTATGTAGTAAAAAAAAAAAAAACAACTGAGCGCATGCTACTGCAATGTTTAAGATTATTTCATTTTTAGAGAAATTGATAACCATTCATCTTGTCGATAATGATTATTTCAAAGCAACAGTTAAGTATAGAGTAGTAGACAATAATACAGTATTTAAATCTGCTTTATTTGGAGATTCTAAACTAGAGAACTAGATATAGATTTTACCCTGAAACACCTAGACGTAAGGTAATACAATAATCTTAAAAAATTATATGTCTTCTTAAAGGGACTACACACCATTTTCAAAATATCTTAGAAATCGAATAAAACTTAAAAATCGATAAATCTGGATAAAGCATATTGTTTAATAAATAATCCACAAGAAAAGGATAAAAATGTAATTTATAGGCTATGATCTAAATGGATTTTCTAGTTTTTTATTACTTTTGCCATTTTTTATATGATCAATAAAAGTTATCTTGAATCAGTTTTAATATTATTCTAAATTTAATGAAATTAAAACGTTTTATCAATATACTAATGTATGTTTTCCACAAATTTTAAGCGTTATCCATAAGTTTTCTCAAACAAACATATGTCACTGAGTAAATTAATAACATTGTGCTTAGAATCTATGATTTATTCAAATCACCTCTTTGTATCTTTCGTTTTTTTGTAACGCTACACCTCTATGCAGTTCTTTATTATGTGCCATTAAAGATGCCATATGTCAAGATTAGTTATTTTGTACTTTTTCTATCTGATTAAAAACATACATAACTGATTTTATATATCTTTCTATTATACAATTAATCTGTTTTATTGTTACCGATGAAAATTTTACATCTTCTATTTAACAAGAAAAATTATTTTTATCCGTCACATAGTCTAGCGAGAAAATTTATAAACTTCATAAACACAAATCTAAGAATTAAATTTGTTAAATACGTTCTATTAAATAAAAATAATTTCCAATTTTACAGCTGTTATCAGATACAAGTTTTGAGTATTTTTTTATATATTTAATGTTATTTTTAAGTAAAATATAAGATAATTGATTTTGGTAAATAAAACACGGTTACTTGTAATTACTAATGAATTAATATAAACGATTCTTCTGCATAATTCATCAATTTAATTACTGAATATCTAAATTTACTTTTTTATTAACCCTCGACGTAGCGAAGCCAAAAAATGGGATTATGTGTTTATCCTGTGTGTTGTATATTCATGATTGTCTCGGTACCTATTGCAGGTATCGACTTGGTCCTTCATAGATTTGTCATGCCCCCTGAAGGTTTTGAGGAACAAATGCCATAAACCTTTAAAATGTATAATTTTAATCGTACTTTTCTTTGAACAGTCAGTAAAAAAAAATAAAAATATATGCCATTGTCTCTCTCTCTCTCTCCCTCTCTCTCTCTCTCTCTCTCTCTCTCTCTCTCTCTGTATATATATGTGTGTGTGTGTGTGTGTGTGTGTGTTTGAAAACGTAAAGAAATTACATAAAATTTGGATTAACATATTTGAATTATTATTTTAAAGAAATATATAAAATTTGAATTATTAAAAACTTTTTATTACATATTTATTTTATTACATATTTATTTAGAATATCATTTTTAATCATTTTTTTTATGTAAAAATATACTATATTATGGTATGATGATAGTAATGATGATGATAAAGTTCACAAACACATAGCGAGGTGGTGATTGATGGAGGTGAGTTGGTGTTACAAATGGCATGTTGATTATAAAAGCATTGATCCCGTTCCAGGACAAAGTTGACTATTAGGCGTATAACCATGTATATATACATAAATATAAATATATATATATATAAGTCTGACATAGCTTAAATAATTTTTTCTGATTTTAAAGCTTTATATTATTAAAACATTATTGATTATTTCTTACTATTGTAGTATAATAACTGCAATTAACTATATTTTTTTTGTTCGTGTAGTTTGTAATTTGGTTGGTTGACCTTAATTTATCCTTTACAATTATTAAAATATTAGAGTATTGTTTTACAGAGCGTCGATCTATTTTGAAATCCTTCTTTTGAAGTACTTATGATAAATTTGAAAGTACTGGAAAAGAGTGCATTAAAATGGCATTACAGTATATGGGCATTACCTGTTATCGGAATAGGGGTGTAGACTTTGATCATTAGTAAGAATCATCTAATATTAAAAAATATTTTTTTAACCAAAATTGTTTTCTTGTTGATGTAGTTATAATAATATTTTTATCGCCTAATGTATTAACTTGAGTATAAGATTGTTCTGATTTTCAAAACAAAAAATAGACGAATACGTTAATTAAACTGTTGTCAATTTGTAAGAACACAAGCAGTTAATAATTATTAAGAAAATGATAATCTAAGTAAATAATATCGTCTTACTTTTTTTTAAGCCGCATTATAATTTCTTACATTGCTTTAGAACACTACTGCTACTTTCAGATATTGCATTATCATAGTTATAAAACTACACGCCACCAGGCCTGCAATTGATGGTGCCAAAATGCACCTTAGAGAGTCATTCTAATTAAAAAAATCTGTACAGTATATAAAATAATATTTATGTATTACATAAAAGTTTAAAAAAAAATTAATACTAGAAGTACATTTTCCAAATAATAAAATTATAACGTAATTCAGTTGAATAGAATTCAAAATTTTGATTTAACATTCAATTTTATATTTTAAATAGACTTTCCGGACAAAATACTTACTTTAGTTACTTGTAAAAAAGTAATTATTTGAAACTGTAAACATATTAAGGCGAATCAAGTTTAATAAATGTAACACTTTCAAAGGTCACAGCATAATATTAGGTGCAATATGTGAACCTTTTCGGTGAAAAGGTACACATATTGCACCTAATATTCTCTGGAAAGAAATCAATATTGGACAACGGCGTTCTTGGATATGGTCATCACGTTCAATAAAGTCTGGAAGTGCAGATCTTTTTCAAAATTAAATTTGAAGACTTTTATACTTTATTTTACCCAATAAAATCCGAAGTGTACTTAGTCCGTTTTTATATATCCATTTTACGTTTGATCGTCCAGGGAATGAAAACAGTTTTATCATGGTGGAAGATTCTTGGATTAAACAAAATAGGTGAGGTTGATGTACGCATCGATCCTGACAGCACTCTCAACACGTCAAAGGGGTTGTGATTTGTACTGATTTAATAAATTATTTAGAGCATGAAATTGTCGAGAAGTTGTCCACTCAGGGAGTAATACAGTGCCGAAGACTGACCATGACAAGGAATGGCGATGTTCTACCTTCTGCTCTTCAGTCCTCACCTTTAATAGACCTTCCCTAGTGGAGAAGCTGCGCGCTAGTATACACCGTCTGGATGTGCAAGCTTTCGTACCGCAACCCAAGCAGTGCTTCAAGTCCAGCGATGTGGCCACACAGTGGTTGGACGTAAGAGACTTCAAGTATTTATGTATGGTGAAAAAGCTCGTTAAGGGAACCAGGTAAGGATCCTCCCATTTGTGTTAGCTGCAAAGGACAACATTCATGTTGATCAAGAAACTGTCCTCTTTACAAAGAGAAAGTAGCTGTTTAAGAAATCAAGAAGTGAAAATCTTGCAGGTCAGCTACTTCGAATAAAAAAACTGTAAACAGCCGCAAACCAAAACAAACAACATATGTTGAGGCAGTACCAGATCTTGCTCAAATTTTGTTCTACTATGATAGAGAGAATAATTGATAATAAAATGAAATCTTTCTTTCTCTCAAAAAGAAGCTACAAAACACCAGTCAATTTACAGCCACCAGTAAGTGTTTTGCAAAACCGCATCAGAGCAGAGCAAAAAGAAAATAAACTAGAGATTAATATACAATTACGTCTACTGACAGATGCACTAATTAAGGTTTCGGAATCCCCTAAGGAGGCTTTGAAGCCATATTCTTTTCAGATTGTTTCACACCCTAAACCACAGAGACCCCCAAAAACCACGTAATGTGGCGGCACACCACTTCTGGTGCGACCTTTGTCGTGGGTGTCTCCACTGCTCCAATTTCTGAATAGGCATCTAAACTCAGCGCCGAGTAATGCCTGACCTCGAATGCCACTTCCTTCCTCTTCGATTCAGAAGGTGGGAGCTACACGAGTTATGACATACTTCTAGAACACAAAGCAATTCGGAGGATGGAAAAAAATGTAAAAATCTGGCCAACAGGCAAAGAATTGTTTAATCAGGTTTTCCTTGATCCTTGCATCTTTGATTCGGGGGTCCTCTTCCATAGATATTACCTCCTCCTTCTAGATATTATCTCCTTATCGATATTCCTCACCCAGAGCTCTCTGTGCTCTAATTTTCTTACGATTGGTCTCATCTCATCATTCTCACTGAGGAATTCAGTTCTTATTCCTCTTCTAAGAATGACCTTCGCGCACTTATCCAATCTTAATTCCATCCCAATATT